>NC_139013.1:32546135-33146135 GCF_964374135.1 Grampus griseus | reverse complement strand
CTGGGTTAGTGATATGCTGTACGATACTCTCTCATGATGCTGGGCAGAGGTCATGCCACAGCTCCTAGTATGCCATATATATGATCGTGAGCCATAATAAATCGTTTGCTTCTCACCATAACTCTAATAGGAAAACATTCTACAGAAGAATGCAGAGATCAAAGACATTTATCATAAAAAAATAATGAGAAACAAACACTCATCATTGAATATAAAATTATTTACTATCCATTATGGGCAAAACAAAGCCATCAGAATAACTGAAGTTCAAAGAGATTATTGATTTTTTTTTTTAATGAGTCATGGTGGCTGAATGTTTTTGCAGTAGTACTTACTATAGTACTTTGACTTGGGGTGGTGGGATTTTATTTTTCAGGCACAGTTTTTTCCTGTGCAAAATTAAGGTTATAGGTTTGCTGTATGGTAGACAGGATAATGACCCCCAAAGATGCCCACATGCTAATCCTCAGGACCTGTGAATGTTATGTTACATAGCAAAGGGGAATTAAGGTTTCAAATAAATTGACTGCTATTACTTCAAATCAAATTGAGATTGCTAACCTTAAAATAATATTATCCTGGATTATCTGGGTGGGCCCGGTGTAATCACAAGGGTCCTCAAATGTGGATGAAGCAGGCAGAAGGGCCAGTGTCAGAGTGATGTAACATGAGAACCAGACATTGCTGGCTTTGAAGATGGAAGGGAGCCAGGAGCCAAGGAACACAGGCAACCTCTGGAAGAAGCTGGAAAAGGTAAGGAGATAGGTTCTCTCCTAGAGCCTCCTGAAGGAATGTAGGTCCACTGAGAACCTTGACGTTAACCCGCTGAGACTGATTTTAGACTTGTGACTTCCAGAACTGCAATGGAATAAATTTATGTCATCTTTAGCCATCAAGTTTGTGGCACTTTGTTACAACAGCAATAGGAAATTCATACAAGGTCCAATGATCTTTACAAGGTTAGAGTGGTGATTGCCTCCAAACACAAACTAATGCATTCTTTCTCATTCTCATTAATATTCATCCTCCCTCCCTCCCTCCCTCCCTCCCTCAGAAATCCCTGAAAACTCCCTCCACACCACCTAGCCTTGTTTTACTTGCCGTCTTTATCCCTTTTCTCATTTTAGGTCTCCCTTCTTTCTGCTCTATATTGATTCTATTTATATTCCATTTTTAAAAAGTCAATAACATCTGCCTTGGTTTCGCTCATTTTTTCCTCTTATCCATTTCTCTTGATAAGTCTAAGTCTCCTCCAAACACCAAAGATAAAATAGTCCTGAGGAGGAGGAGAAGTTGTAAATATCAATATACATTACTCGTATTTATTTCTCACCACAATACATTTTCTGAAGACCCTAATTTAAAGCACGGGATCATCATGCCTACTTCACCAAGATCATACAGGTTACCACTAATTTATAAATTATTTCTAGTAATATAGAAAATGTTCAAGTATAAAAGCTAAATGAAAGTAATTTCAGTTGAGGTGCAATACCTCGAAATCAACCTTTTCAGCCCTATCGAAATTCTTTTTTATTCACCACATAGGTTGTCTATTAAAAAACAAAAAGAAAGAAAACCAATATAAAAGGATTCAGAAGACTCACCCCAGCTTTGTAAATAATGCAGTTTGAATATACATGAATTAGCTATTCACTTGAATTTATCAAGATGCAGAGGTAGCTGAAAACTACTCCTGTTTCAAACACAGCTCAATGTGCACTGAAGAAAAAAAGAGATGACTCAAAGTCTGTGGAAGCCCATCTGAATACGCATTCAGTATAAACTAATAGCAGCTGGGAAATAAAATGCTTTTGGTGCAGATGGGCAAGTGTTCTACAGAAAACATTATCCTTTTTTTTAATAAAAGGTTTATTCTCGCTTTTAATACAAACATAATCATAAAGAAAATTTCAAAGAATTCATTGCAAAGTATGCTCTTAGAAAAACCCATCAAGTTTTTTAATTCCCTCTTATCATGTGTGTGTGTTTTCTATAGAAGAAAAATATAACCAGTACCACTAGGTTAGGCTGTAAAAGTTTATTCCCAAGCAGTCATTTGAGACTCAATAGTGTTCTCCATGACTTGACTTTTTATCTGGCAAGCTAAAGTATATGTAACCCATAATGTACTGAAAGTAGATTTTATCCAAGGAAATAAAAAATGTTGCAATTCTGGGAATAATTAATAAATATTTTGCTTTCTGATATATCAATGATTTTTAAAATGTGGAGTATACTAGATGCCTCATATTGCAAAACATGTGCGGAACACTGCTTAGCATTCTATATTTGGAATGTTACGAGGTATGAGTGAAGGAAATTCCTTCATGTTTAAGGAATATTAATACTCCAATCCCGTAGCTTTAGCTTTTCCCACAATAACCTCTTGCTGGAACAAAGCAAAACGTTGTGGCCACATTCCTAAAGACCCTCTAAATATACCAATACTTATGCATTCAGTAAAGCTTACTGAGTGCCAACTAAGCATCAAGTATCATGTTGGTACTTTCCTTACAATCGCCTTATGAATAGATTATCATCCCCATTTCACAGATGAGAAACTGGGACATTTTAGTCACATAGCTAATTTTCCTTACACTCATTGTATCACTCAGAGTTGTGTGTCATCTCGTTTATTCCTCATAACAATCTTCTAAGGTCAGTACTTTTCTTACTCTTACTGTACTGAGGAGCAAACTAGAACTTAACAGAATTTAAAAAACTGACTAGAAGCATTTTAGTGATGTAGCCAAGAGTCAGTCCTGAATTTTGTTTGATGTCACATCTCAAGCTCTTAACCTCTATGTTTAGGTGATTTCTCAACAATGGAAAATGACTAAGACGTAAAGTTGGGGTTTGAACCTACATTTCTTACTCCAAAGCCTAAATGATTGATTTAGTGGAGAAGGTAAGCTACATGACCCAGTAATTATGATGCAATATGAAAAGTGCCATAATCAATGTGTGAGAGGTTAAGGCAGGGTAGGCTTTATAAATCAAGTTTATTGAGCTGACATTAAGATGAATGTAAGTTAAACAGAAGTAAAAGGGAATGGCATTTCAGCAGAGGGAAGACAGTCCTAGCAGCACAGGTGCATGAAAACAGCATATGTATTCAGGGAACTATGAGACGTCAATAAAATGGAAACACAACATTCATACTGGAAATGGTGGAAAATCAGACTGGAAATATAAGCGAAGATCAGTTCGTACTCCTCTCATAAAGTTGGGGATACCTTTCTGTGAAAAAAAAAGCAGCCAGTTTATCTGGCTAGAGCCAATGGTTCCTCACCTGCATTTTGAAGAGCACTTTGAAGGACAGGACAAATAATGCCTGGGTAAGCATTAGAATCTGAACTGAAGAGTACCTATGAGGCAAGATTAACTTTCTCAGAAATTTGCTGGAATGTCAAAGAAAGACTTGATTGGTTCACATGAAAACTGTCAATTTAGCGAGAACACAATTTAGAGAGGGAAAACGTAGCTCTGCTCACTGACGCATGTGCGAGATGAGATGCTGGCAGTGGAATTGTGTATATATGATAATTTTTCTATTGCAGGGCAAGGGAGGCCGTCTACCAGAGAATTGCAGCAATTAGATGAGGAAAGTGATTGTTCCATAAAACTCAGCTACAACGTTACAGTGGAGCTAAGAGAAATGAAGAATAAAGAGTATTTCCCAAATCAGAAAAGATTGTTTTATTGTCTATTTTACAAGCATAGTTAGGATGTTAAATTGGAAGCAAATCTAGCTGGAAAGCAGTAACATTCCAGATTTGGCCATCAAATTAATTCTATCATAATGAAATGTGAAATTTGACTGAAATGAAGAGGAATTGGATTTAGGTTGCCTATGCTGGTGGCTTTCAATTATAATATAATCCACTTCCTTTTGTTAAACATAAAAATAAATGCTGAGCAAACAGAGGCAACTAGTGAACGCGAAACATAAAAAGAGTTGCTAATCCAGAAATCCAAAGCTTACCTGGGAGGGCATCAGAAAAATGAGATTATCAGAATTGATCATCTCCAATGTCATTTACAGCTCTACTGTAAATGACTATAGCCATAAATTTAGGTCTTAGGAGGGAATAACATGTCATAGCATGCAATAAAATATTAAAGTTGGCAGTTTTCTTCTTTATTAAACCTGTTCTAGATGATTCCTGTAATGATGTCATGCTTGCTCTCCTGCTTTTGGCTATGCTTTCTTAAGATGAAAAGAGTGGTAAAATTATAAGTAGCCACCTGTGTAGCCTTTGTAGCCATGGGAACCGCTGGAGAATCTAGGATGTTCATATTACTTACTTCATGTTTTAGCCCTTGAACATAGTATAGGAAACCTATTACTGTTTTCAGGTCTTTTCCCTCTATCAGCTTCTCTCCTTGAGAGAGTATAACTGGCCATATACTTACACATTCTATTTTGACTTCCCTGTACAGGAGTAAGTGATAGAGGAAGGCTGTCCGACCTCATCCAAAGATCACTTTTCAGACCCAGGGCAAGGGAAAAAGAAGCATCAGTTATGCCCTCTGTTATAACTTTTTGTACTGACGGCATGTTAAAATGTTACATGTGGGCGGATGGCGTTAAGTAAAATATATTATTATAATTAAATTCACTTGTTTTGTTTTTCTGTAATATGGTTAACTAGGCATTTTTAAATTATGTGTGTGCTGTGAATTTCTACTGAACAACGCTGATCGAGACAACCCACAGAATAGAACGCTGGCCAACTACCTGGTGACACCATGCTTCCTGTAGCTGAGGAGCAACAAGTGGCAAGTATTTCTGGATGCCCTGGTAGAACACGCAATCTCTAGAATTTGGGAGAGCCTACAAGGGTTTAGGAGCCTGTTACATTGGTGAGGTTCTTAGGAGTCCAGAGTTCTGAAGCATGCTAACATACCCCCTCCAAAGTAAAGGGTGCTTACTGCACCTGGCACCACCTGTCTCCAAGAGACATGTACAACAGTAGTCAGGCCTCTTTCACACTTCTATACAGGGAATATTATTCTCATGAGCTTACTGGATGACATGGAAGGATGTTAATTTTGAGTTAGTCTAAGAACAAGAAGTAGCTCTGTATTAGTCTAGTCTATAGTAAGAAAGCCCTATAGCTTGGTCCATACAGCCTGACAGATCCCATGTGGTAGAGTTAAGTACTGAGGGATCAAGTTTGTATCAATAATCTTCCCCTTCACATTTTCCCAGAAAAGGGAAGCTGGGCATGGATGGATTGAATTTAATGTGAAAAGCAAGTAGATCTGATTAATTCAAGGGGGTGAACTGTATTAGATGCTTTTGGTACTTGCCCAGATACCCTTCACTGCGCCAGTGCACTCACCCTTTAGGTGTTATGTGTGACTGTCACAAAATGCCCCCTACCTGCAGAGTTCTCCTTGGATGAATGGAGCTTCCTTTCCCAAGACATTACACTCCTTATAGGGACCAGTCAGCTACCAACAACTGACTAAAAAGGGGAAAAAATGCTAACACCCCTTGCCTCAAGGTGGGACTATCTCTGCGGTACAAATAATGGTCCAGACCTCCCCAAGACACAAGGTTTAAGTTATTCCCAGCCACGTCTATATCTTTGCTTAGCTTTTTCCCCTGCCATACCCTGCTTTTCTTACCTGCCATATGCTTTTTCCCTTTCCTCTATTCTCTTAAGAGCACTCTTTTAATAAATCCCTTTAATAAGAATTCTAATCTTAGTCTCAATACCTTTCTGTTGTTGGACAATTAAAATACTGTCTATTGCTCAGTTTGTGCATCTACTAAATGAGATAAGAGATGTAAATCATCCCGCAGGGGCTCACATTTCTCACGGGCTTGGTTTACTCATCAGGCAAGTCACCGACCTAGACCAGTACAAGTGCTAGCCAAGGGGGAGGGAAGTCTAGAATGGACAGTAGACAAGGAATATAGTATCATTCAATCTATATTAAGTTATAATTTTTGTTATAATTTTAAAATAATGAATGTTAGAAAGGGGGCACTAGTGGTAATTGTGAAGATATTTCAGGGAAGGTAATGTTAGAGCTTAGTTATAAATGAGTAGGGGTTAGCTAGGAAGAAAGAAGGAAGGGGGAGGATATTACAGGTAATGAGAATAGAATAATCAAAGAGGACACAAAAATAGGGATGTGTGCAGTCTCATCTCACAGTAGCTTACAGCAGAATTCACCATTTGTGCCATGCAAAACAATATTTAAATTTAGGTTTTACAACATGGAAACTTCTTAAGCAGGAGAAATAAGATGAGATTTATTCTTCTCCTTACTTTCATACTGTAAGTAATATCAGAACAGAGACTGTGTCCCTGTTATTCCTGTTTCCCTATTGCCTAGTAAATAACATTAATTACTCTGGGTTCTTGCAACTGTTCTATACACCCTGTTCCTAAGTAATTTCATATTAGGCCATAGTTAAAAAAAATACTGTGTTATCTCCGAAAACTTTAAAATTTCTCTCTTTCCCTGACCTCTAACTTGAACTCTATATTTGTAGACCCAACTGCCTACTTGATATCTCTACATCAACGTCTAATAGGTATCTATTTGTGAAATGGATGAATAACTACCTTCCAGATGAGTTGTTGAGGATTCCAAGGACTGGCACATAGTAGGTGCTCAACAAAATCAAACAAAATAATGTAGTGTGGTTCCAGAAATATTAGCCTATATTCTTTAGGAATGGAGCAAAAACAAAACCAATATAAAATAGTTTAAGACTAAGAAGGAATTAATTATTTTAAATGTGAATCTTGGGAATTCCCTGGCAGTCCAGTGGTTAGGACTCTGCACTTTCACTGCTGAGAGCCCAGGTTCAATCCTTGGTCAGGGAACTAAAATCCTGCAAGCCACATGGCCAAAAATAAAAACAAATGTGAATCTTATCCTAGTGTATGAACACTGTCATCTATTTTAAATAATGAGAGAAAGGACTTGTGTGCATGAGTATGTGTGTTTGTGTGTGTATCTCTGTTTGGGGAAATTTGGCATCACTGGAAAGGAAGGAGACAGAACTAACACACAGACTTGGCAGGTAGATGAAGCATTTCAATCTAATGTAAAGAATACTAACCTGGAAATTGAAACACTGAAAATGAAATATTTGGTGAAGCACAGAATTTCCTCTTTTAAAATATTACCATCCAAGAAGATGGAACAGATGTACCTTTCTCTGTTACTCCTGCTAGATATAACTGAAAACCTGAGCATTATAGATAAAAAAAACATAAGACTCTGACATGTGGAAAGAAAAAGACCAGTTAGGGACCTCAGAACTCAAGGAACAACATAGTGGTGAGTTCCCTGGGTTTTGTTTTTGCCTCACATATCCAGAATTTGGGGCTTAAGAAATCAGCAAGCAGAAAACATCAATGAGTTCTAACAACAATAACAAAAAGCTTCAAATGACAGATGTAAGCCCTAACTTATCAATAATTACATTAAATATAAATGGTCTAAAAACACCAATAAAATGATAGATTGGAAGAGCAGGGTTTTTTTAATATAGCCCAACTCCATACTGTCTACAAAAAATTCACTCCAAATATAACTATATAGGCATATAAAAATATAACTGTATAGGAACATGAAAATTTAGAAGATGGAAAAAGATATATCATGAAACATTTATCAGTGGAAAGGAGTGGCTGTACTAATATCAAATAAAATAGATTTCAGAGAAAAGATTACTAGAAACAGAAAGGAACACTAAAAAGGATAAAAGGGTCAGTTCACCAAGAAGACATAGTAATCCAAAATGTGTATGCACCAAGCAAAAGAGCTGCAAAATAGGGGAAGCAAAAATTGATAGAACTGAAAGGAGGAATAGACAACTCTATAGTTTAATTAGAGATATGAATGCCCTTCTCTAAACAATTGATAGAAGAACCACACAGGAAATCACCAATTCAGCAATAACATCAACCTATAGGATCTAATTAATATATTCAGAACAGTCTACCCAACAACAACAAAATATATATTCTTTTGGAGTGCAGAGCATGTAACATGTTAGATTATATTCTGGACCACAAACAAACCACAAAAATTTCAAAGCAATTGAAACCATACAGTATGTTCTTTGACAAAACTGGAATGAAAATAGAAATCAATAACAGAAAGACAACAGAAAAATTGACCAACAATTGGAAACTAAACGCACTTCTCAATAATCCATGGGTCAAACAGGAAGTCAAGGGAAATTAAAAAAAAAACACTGAACTTAATAAAAATGGAACTGAAGACAAATGAAAATAGACCATATCAAAGTTGTGGGACACCTCTAAAGCAGTGCTGCAGTGAACATTTATAGTAGTAAATGTATACATTAGAAAAGAGGAAAACATCTCCAATTAGTAATCTAAGTTTCTACTTCAAGAACCTAGAAAAAAGCAGAGCAAGATGAGCCCAAAGAAAGCAGGAAGAATAAATAAAGGTAAGGGCAGAAGTCAATGAATCGAAACTAGAAAAACAACAGGCAAACTCAGTAACACAGCTGGTTCTTTGAAAAGAGTTTTAAAGACTGAAATACCTCTAGCGAAACAAAGAAAACAAAAATTACCAACACTGAGAATGAAATGGGCATATCACTATAAACAGTGCCAACATTAAAAAGATAATAGGGAATACTAAGAATTCTACATATAAATTTGACAATTTAGAAGACATAAACCAGTCTCTCAAAAAACACAAACAACCACAACTCATTAAATATGAAACAGATAATTAGAAAAGCCCTATAAATACTAAGAAAATAGAATTCATAACTAAAAGGCTCCTAAAATAGAAATCTCCAAGCTTGGATGGTCTCACGGGACAATTCTGCCAAATACTATATTTTAAAAAGCAGTGGGCTTCTCTGGTGGCGTAGTGGTTAAGAATCCGCCTGCCAGTGCAGGGGATATGGGTTCAAGCCCTGGTCCAGGAAGATCCCACATGCCATGGAGCAAATAAGCTCATGTGCCACAACTACTAAGCCTGCGCTCTAGAGCCTGCGTGCCACAATTACTGAGCCTGCATGCCACAACTACTGAAGCCTGCACGCCTAGAGCCTGTGCTCCGCAACAGGAGAAGCCACTGCAATGAGAAGCCCCGGAATGAGCCCACGTACCACAATGAAGAGTAGACCCCACTCGCCGCAACTAGAGAAAGCCACGCACAGCAATGAAGACCCAACGCAGCCAAAAATAAATAAATAAATAAATAAAGCAGTGACATCAATTCTAAATAATCTCTTCCAAAAAAACAAAGAGGAGGGAACACTTCCAAATTCATTTTATAAAGTTAGTATTACCCTAATACCAAAACCAGAGACAGTACAAAAAAAGCAAACTACAGACCAATATTCCTCATGAACATTAGCAAACAGAATTCAATAACACACACAAAAAATTATACACCATAACCAAGTAGGGGTTAATCCCAGGAAGAAAGGCTCATTGAATATTTGAAAACCAAGGAGTGCAATCCCCACGATTTTCAGACTAAGTAAAAAAAATATATATATGATCATATCAATACAGAAAAACATGTGATATAAGTCAATAGCCATTCACGGTAGAAGCCCTCCAAATACATAGTGAGTTACTTCCTCAACTCAGTAAAGGGCACATAACCTATAGCTAGTACTATACTCAGTGGGAAAGACTGAATGCTTTCCCTCTAACATCAAGAAAAGGCAAGCATGTTCCCTCTTACTACATCAACACAGAGATGGAAATTCTGGCCAGTTCAACAGGTGGAAAAAAAAAAACAAAGAAAAATGAAAAGAAAATAAAGTACATTTCTATATACTAACAATGAACATAAGGATACAACATTAAAAGCAATACCACTTCCAACTGCCCAAAACATGAACTGCTTAGGTGCAAATAAAAACATATCCAAGACTTTTATGCAGAAGATTACCCAACCTGATGAAATTAAAGATCTACATAAATGGAGGGACATGCCACGTTCTAAACTGAAAGAGTCAACATAGAGAAGATGTCAAGTCTCCCAAATTTACACACAGGTTTGATGTAACTTCTACCAAATTTCAGCATAATTTTCATAGATACAGATAAGATTATTCCAAAATTTATACGTAATGGCAAAAAATCAGAACAGCCACAACAATTTTGAAAAAGAAGAATAAATTGGGAGGAACTGTTCTACCTGATTTCAACTGTTGTTACACAGCTACAGTAATGAAGACTACGTTGTGCCACCTCACACCAGCCAGAATGGCCATCATGAAAAAGTCTTCAAATAAACGCTGGAGAGGGTGTGTAGGAAAGGGAACCCTCCTACACTGTTGGTGGGAATGTAACCTGCTACAGCCACTATGAAAAACAGTATGGAGGTTCCTCAGCAAACTAAAAATAGAGTTACCATATGATCAAGCAATCCCACTCCTGGACATATATCTGAACAAAACTATAATTCAAAAAGATACCATGCACCCCTATGTTCACAGCAGCACAATTCACAGTAACCAAGATGTGAAAACAACCTAAATGTCCATCGACAGATGAATGGATAAAGCTGTGGTGTATATATATATACACAATGGAATACTACTCAGCCATAAAAGAATGAAATAATGCCATTTGCAGCAATATGGATAGACCTAGGGATTATCATACTAAGTGAAGTCAGAAAGAGAAAGACAAATACCATATGATATCACTTATATGTAGAATCTAAAATATGACACAAATGAACTTATCTATGAAACAGACTCACCAACATAGAGAACAGACTTGTGGTTGCCAAGGGGGAGGGGGTGGGGGAGGAATGGAGTGGCAGTTTGGGGTTAGCAGATGCAAACTAGTATATATAGAATGGGTAAACAAGGTCCTACTATATAGCACAGGGAACTATATTCAATATCCTGTAACAAACCATAATGGAAAAGAATATAAAAAAGAATCTATGTATATGTATAACTGAAACACTTTGCTGTACAGCAGAAATTAATACAACATTGTAAATCAACTATACTTCAATTAAAAAAAACACTATGTGGTATTAGCTGAAAGACTGACACATTGGTCAATGAAACAGAATGCAGAACCCAGAAATAGACCCACATAAATATACCCAGCTGATATTTGACAAGGTACAAAAATATTTCAACAGAGGAAAATTAGCCTTTTCAACAAATGATACTGGAGTAACTGGACATCCATAGGCCAAGAAGAGGGGGCAATTTCAACTTCAGTCTTACATCTTAAACAAAAATTAACTGAAAATAAGCCATGGAGTTAAATGTAAACTGTAAACCTATGAAAATTTTGGGAAAAAAAAAAAGACAGAAGAAAATCTTCAGGATTTAGGGCTAAGCAAACAGTTCTTAGACTTCCCACTAAAAGCACAATCCATGAGAGGAAATTTTGATAAGAGTTCATTTACATTAAAAACCTGTGAAATACCCTGCTGAGTGGATAAAATGACAAGCTACCCAAGTGGGAGAAAATGTTTGCAAACCATATACCTGACTAAGGACTAGTATCTAGAAAATATAAAGAACACTCTCGACTCAACAGTAAAAAGCAAACAGCCCATTAGAACCTGGATGAAAGACATGAAGGAACATTTCACCAAAAAAAGATACGTCAAATAAGTACATGAAGATGTTCAACATAATTAGCCATTATGAAATGCAAATTAAAACCACAATGAGATCATTGCACACTGATCAAAATGGCTAAAATAAAAACTAATGACAATCCCAAATGATGACAAGGATGTGAAGAAAGCGGATCACTCACACTTTGCTGGTAGGAATTTTAAATGGTACAGCCACTCTGGAAAACAGCTTGACAATTTCTTTTAAAAAAGCAAATATGCAACTACCATAACTACCATAAATGCATTCTTGGGCATTTACCCCAGAGAAATGAGAACTTCTATTCACACAAATACCTGCACACAAATGTTTACAGCAGCTTTATTTTAACAGCCTAAAACTGCAAACAACCCAGATATCCTTCAACAGGTGAGTGGCTAAACAAACTGTAGCACATCTAGACCATAGGATAATCCAGCAATAAAAAGGAATAAACTATTGATGCACATAAAAAGCTGGATAGAATTCCACAGAATGATGTTGACTGAGAAAAAGACAACCCCAAAAGGTTACCTACCTACATTGATATGACATTCTTGAATTGACAAAGTTATAAGTAAAGAGAAGATTCGTGGTTTAACAAGTTAAGGAGAGACGGGATGAGGACAAGTAGGTGTTCTATAAAAGAGCAACTGAGAGATCCTCGTGTTGATGGAAATGCTATGTATCTTGGACTCTGTGTTAATATCCTGGTTGTAGTATTGTACTATGCTTTTACAACAGTTTACCATCGAGGGAAACTAGGTAAAGGATACATGAGCTCCTCTGCTTTATTTCTTACAACTGCAGGTGATTCCACAATTATTTCAAAATAAAAAACTTAATTAAAAAATATTTGGGGGCTTCCCTGGTGGCGCAGTGGTTGAGAGTCTGCCTGCCGATGCAGGGGACACGGGTTCGTGCCCCGGTCTGGGAAGATCCCACATGCCGTGGAGCAGCTGGGCCCGTGAGCCATGGCCGCTGAGCCTGCGCGTCCGGAGCCTGTGCTCCACAACGGGAGAGGCCACAACAGTGAGAGGCCCGCGTACCGCAAAAAAAAAAAATAATAAAAATAATAATAATAATATTTGGGACTTCCCTGGTGGCGCAGTGGTTAAGAATCCGCCTGCCAATGCCGTGGACACCGGTTCGAGCCCTGGTCCGGAAAGATCCCACATGATGCAGAGCAACTAAGCCCGTGTGCCACAACTACAACTGCGCTCCTGCGCGCCTAGAGGCCATGCTCCACAACGAGAAGCCACCGCAATGAGAAGCCCATACGCTACAACAAAGAGTAGCCCCTGCCCGGCTCAACTAGAGAAAGCCCGTGTGCAGCAACAAAGACCCAACGCAGCCAAAAATAAATAAATTTCTTAAAAAAAATAAAAATTAAAAATATTTAAGCAAAGTCCAGATCAACAGCAATCGTGGTTGCTATAAGGGAGGTTAGCACAATGGGTCATGATTGTACTAAAAAGGTCTGTGATGTTCCGGCCAATACAAAGGTTCATAAGGCAATCATTTTATGAGCAATCAATTCAGAGTAATTTGAAGACTTAAGAGAAATTACTTTCTTTGGCATCATATTTGGAACATAATTTTCATAAATACATGCTGAATGAGCACATGTTTCATTTTATGAATTTAATTGAACTACACATATCTACTGGAAAACTATTTTAAATTATAAAATATATAATTATTTTATAAAGCATTGGGCATTGACCAAGTGTCAGCATCATGATTAGTCACTTTGTGTAAAATTTTTCATCTGATTTTTACAGTTATCCTTTGTGGTAACCCTGGTAACTTTATGAATAAAAAAAAACAAGTTCTAGAAGTTTAACTTTTCCAAGCTGATACAACCTTGTAAGTAGCAAACACTAAATTTGAGCCCATGCTAATCTTGCTACATCCTATAGACAAGCACACAGCCGCTCAATAATAAGAGATGTCCTCTTGTAAGCCAGGATGGTCATGAAGAATAGTTAGTATGCAGGTAAATAGAAAGAATCAGGAAGCACTCCTGATGGATGGACCAAAAATGAGGGAAAAAAAGGAAAATCAAAGATCTAATTGGAGGACAATGTTTGTACTGTGTGGCATGAGGAGAGCATTCGTACAAAGAAAAGACGGAGATGAGCAGGCAATGGCAGTTAATTGGCTCCTGTGTCCCACGAAAAGCACAGTTCTAATTTTTTTCAGAGTGGCAAATGCCTCAAACAGGACTCATTATACTCCCCGCAGATCTACCCTTCTCAGCATTCTCTATTTCATTAAGTGTTCCCACCGTTTATCCAGTTGCTCATGGCAGAAGCCAAGAGCTAAGCTTGACACTTTTTCCTCCTGCAACTCAAATATCCAATCATTAAATTCCGTAGGTTTTACCTCCAAAATTTTTTTCAATTCCATTTCTATATTTTTATACCCACTGCCCAGTTTCTCTCCTCCTGGGCTGTAAGATCCTTGATTAAATTATGTATGTGTTTCCTATTTACCTGTAGCACAAAGTTTGTCATATAGCAGGCAGACGCCCCACTGCTTCTGTGTACTTCCACTGTATCAAGGTACAATTCTAAACACACTTTTAAAGCATTCTCTGTTCATTTGTTGTTGTGAAGATTATTGCCCCTATTTTGTAGACAAGGAAACTAAGGCTTAAAGGTTAAATTATTTGTCCAACTAATACAAGTGGGATCTGAAGTGAAACAGACTAACTCCATTAACTAGCGCTCTTAGCCCCAAATGACATTGCCTTTGCCCTGCACCTGTAGGGCTCATCTCCTACATCATCACCTTCCCAGAGGACACAGAAGGGCTTCCTAAGCCTTTTGGCGGCATCCTAAACTCAAGACTCTGACTCTTTTCCTTTAGGATTTTGATCCTAAATGAGACATCAGCTAAGAACAAAAAGAATTTTGGCTTTGAGAGGCATCATTCAACCTGTGCAAGCTAATAAAAATGCCTAAAATGGCTTACAATAATCAATATCATGACAACCATGAAAATGTGTCACTCAGCTCTCCTGCCGCAGGAGCCCAAGATGCTATTCTTCTGAGTCTACCACCTATTTATGTAACTTGCCCAAAGTCAGAAAGTTAATAGGCACAGTAATAGTCTGACTTCACCATACAGGTGACGGCTACGCTGAGGCAAGTTGAGACAACCAGGATTAAAGGAGGCATTCACTTTCAGGTGGATGCAATGCCAGCACTGCACTTGCATAACCCTAAAGATGAGTGCCTCCCTAGATGCTCACCCTCAGTGCCTCTTTGCCTTATCCTAGTCCTGACCCTGTCACAGTCCAGACGGAAAGATCAAACTTGCAATGATGGTTCCAGATCCTCTTCTTTCAGGGTTTCCATGTTGAATATATCTATGTACACAACGGACATTAAATGAGCGCTATCTCCAGTTTGAATCTTCAAGCTAATCCACCCCTTCCCTGGTTTCAACTGAGAATATGTGGATACGTGAAAGGTCATGGAATCCATCTCAGTATCATTAGTCCAATCTTTAAGATACCCTGTGACACCTCAACTTTCCCAAATACTCTCCATCTGCTTTCTCTTTCCTCTGCCTTGTTTCTCTTCTCTATGACTGTGATGGTGATTAACTCACACCCACTGCCTACTCCAGCTCTGGCTGGGTCAAAAATGGGAAGCTTTCCTTTCTTATTGTTATTTGAAATCAGCGGAAGAGATGTGTAGCAGTGAACTTTTCTGTTGTTGAAATAAATTACTCAAATTCACTCTCCTTAATATTTTTGAAGTGTCTGATTTAGTGGCACCCCATCATCCATATACCCTAAATATTTATTTCATTACATATATGAATACATATTTATTTATAGATCTGGTTACGGATGCAAAAGGTCTATAACCTTAAACATTTTTAAAGTGGTTACTCCAAACTGAAATTACAAAGCTAGGGACAGAAACTAATGTCTCAACATGCTCGTTGCAGATAATCATCTTTCCTTAACCAATAAAATGACTAGTGAAAGAAGGGTTTCTTAGGCACAGTGATGTTGAGTGTATCATGATGGGAAATTTAAGGTTCATGGAACCACCCTTCCATGTCTTGCCCCCAGTCTAATACCAAGTGTCTTCAGTTAGATGCTTTTATTATTAAAGTCTTTTTTCCTTTGGAAATTGCAATTCTGAAAGGCTTACGGTATTTTTTTTTTAATGGCCTAGCAGTTCCAACTCAATGATGTAACATCATGGCTTAATATTTAGCATGGAATATCGAAAAACACCAGAGGGGATAATTAAGCTTACCAAATGAGACACTGGAGCCCTTCATGAGCCAGCAGTAAGGTGAAGACTACATTGTTAAACTTACATAACAAAAGTTCCAGTCCCCAACTCTAACTACTTGAATATGTTGGCTCCTTTTGGTCATTTTTTATTCGTCAAAGGAAAACAGCCATGAAGTTGATACAATGCAGAAAAGAAAACTTTACATATTGGAAGGAAAGTAATAGCACTCTTATTTGCATTTGCCTCAATCAATTATGCAACCTCAGGAACACAATAAATGCACATTGACTGTTTATACATCATTAATATTCCAAAATCAACTACATTACCATAAATTTCCTTTACTTATCTCAGAATATAGTCTCCAAAGACTGTAGTCTCCATGAAACAATTGTCCATCTGGAATTCCTGTGGCCACCTAAATGAGGCTAGTTACTTTTTTCCTATTAGGAAGCCATCCCAAGTTTGATTCCTTTCACAGTCATATCTCAAATGTCTATTTCTGAATTTATTTTGTTGCAAGCTTACAGTTAGCATTTGACAAAACTTTTACCTTTTTTATACCCACAATAATTTGACAAAACATTGTTTACCTTTTTTATACCCACAATTTGACAAAACATTTTTTACTTTTTTTATACCCACAATAATTTTGTCCATTTTCAGTGTGCCAAACCTGAAAGTGGGCGCATCACATCTGCCTTTTTATTTTATTTTCCCCTTATTAACACTAACTTTTCCTCTTCATTTTCTACTTGCTCCACAGGGATTCCTGAAACAATGTAGTGGCTGCAAACCCATAGCATTGCCTTACAATTACTATATGTTGCTGCTTTGGGATTCACAACTTATACCTCTCCCTTGAAATTTTTAAAAATACCATATGAGATGGAACGTTTTTCCATGGAGACTCAGTTGTATAAATCATTCTGTGTATATCTCAGGTCATTATGGAATTCTTTAGAAAGAGGCTATAATTTTACCAGACTCTAGTGTTTTCTATATATACAGTTTATTAGAAGGTAGAACTGACAGTAACAATATAAGCCTCCAGAGATGTCTAGGGACCATGTAGAGGAGGCTGACAAGAACTCTGAGGGCTAGAAATTTTGTCTGTGAAAGAAAATTTACGTATAACCCAGAGGTTAAAGGACTGTCTCTTTCTAAATAGCCTAAGGGCAATAATTATATCAACCTTCCTGAGTACCTTATGCTCTCAGTGCCTAGTATATTCATCCATTCATTCATTTAACAAATATTTTCTGAGCAGCCACAAGTCTGAGAGCACAAAGACCAAACGTCTCATTTCCAAAACCTTGAAGAGAATGATCTGTGATCCTGTCATTCAACCTTTGTCAGCTTGATCCAGTAAACGTTGTTCTGTTTCCCTCAGCTTGGCATTCTTTCCCAATTCTAAACCATTACCCACTAATATGAATGCTAAACTTCAGGGAGGTTGCTCACTTTTAGGCCTAGTGCTAGTCTTCCTAGAATGTTCTTCCCTTAGTGAGAAATACCACCAAGAGAACTGAAAATGTGAAGAGAAAGACTGTTTGCTCTCTTCCCGGAAAAACCTAGTAGACAGTCCCCTCTAATATGTAAGAATCAGGTCAAAGAAGAGCATTTTTTGAGTGTACCATATGTCTACCACCCTGCTAGGTCTTAGGAGGATTCTAAGAGAGGAATACTCATTCAAAACTGTTTTCTCTCCCAAAGAAGAATGTAAATAATTTGGGAAGTGATGATAATTACATGAAGGGAATAAAGGATTTAGCTGATGCTGATTTTGTCTTCTCTAAAAGCTACAGAAGTTATTCTTTAGAGGTTATATTCAAGCCATGTTTTAATAGTGGGTAAAACTGGGGGAATCGGAATATATGAAGCTGTAGGAAAAAGATAGTTTTGTTTTAATGGCACTAACGAGTATTAGATGTTATGATTTAGCTGAGGTTGGGTCCAGGTTTCAGAGTTTCAATTCCAGGAAGATCAAATGGTACCTGGACAAACTCTTCACTCTCCTCCTTAGAAAAGAGCAAAGTCTATTCCAGATGACCCATGTTCTCCCCCAACATTGCCATGCTCCCCTAGTAAGCTCTGCTCTGGTCATGACCTTCGTGGAAGGAGATAAATAGGAAGAGTGCAAACAAGCTCCAGGATCCAGCTTTCCAACCACAGCTCTGTGTTTCTATTGTGAGTCCAGACAAAGTTCTTAGCTCCTTTAGCTGATGCCAACATTTCAAGGACAAGTTTTGAGTTGTTACTCTAGGCTTAGCCTTATGCTGGGAAATGTCAAAATACATAAATGATATTGCCAGTTCCTACCCTTCTAGAGTTTACTTCTGAATAAAGGAGATAAGATATTTATAAAAATAAAGGCAAACATGAATCACACATCAAGGTGATGTAGACAGACAGATGCTCCAAAGTTGTAGGTAATCTGAGTCCAATAACAGACAATCAAGAGAAAACTCTAAGAAGCCAAATCTGTTCACTGAAGTCATAAAAATCAGGATGATTATGTATATGTAAAAGGACTTTTCCCTTCAAAGAAACAGGCTGGGTGATAAAGCTGCGAGTGTGAAGAATCATCAAGTACCACGTGGATTTTTTCCCCTCATTCTTACATTAACACCTGAAATCCCTTCACTGAGCACGTATTTCAACAGCTGTGCAAACAAAGTCAACGTCATGTGTCTAACTGAATCTTCAATATCCGAGTCAATACCTCACAATTGCCTTGCAGTGTGTACCCCGAGTCTTGTTGGAAGCTGCTAATGGTGAGGACTGCTACTGCAGAAGGCAGGCAGTTGTCACAAGTGAAAAGCACTTCACTTCTGACAGAGTCTAGCGGAGGCAAAAATGAGCTTGCTCTTTAAAATCGCTGTGACCATCTCCCTCTCAAGTTGCTCTTTTTTTATATATAAATGAATCACTCTCCAGGGATCGCTGAAATGAGTAAAGCAAAAAATCCCCAGCTCGCAATTTCTACAGAGACCTGAATTCATCCTAGGGACTGCTGACTTGACTCCTTGCAGGGAAATAAGGAAGCCCGAACGTCAGTACTAAGAGATGTTTGGCAGTTAAATTTAAGAACGGGAATGGCCCTCAAAGCTTCCAAAGTCTCAGGGGAAGGTTTTTGAACATTCCACTCAACACTTTGGAATTTTACAGTATCAGACAATGATCTGGAGCCTTCCTGAGACATCTACATCCTGCCACAGCCTGTGGAAGAGTTATTTAGCTTAACAACATTTATTGACTCTGAACAAGGGTGATGATTAGTTTTCATTCCAGGGGTGAACCAGTGGTATCACCTAATGGCTACTTGTTCTGTATTCAATAAACTACATCTGCCTTGGAACTGGAATAGGTAGTAACAGGCATCACACTCTGGTTGTCCTATGTGAGAGATTCAGTAATTCAATGCGCCCAATACAAAGGCAATACAGCATTTGGAGATAGGACTTTAGGAACCAAAATGTCTAGGTTCTTACTACTTTCTACATAATTTTTCTAAGCTGGCCTTTCCTCATTTGTAAATGAGGATACTTATATTTTTGTGCCAGGGTTGCTGCAGATTACATCAGGTTAAGGCAAAATAAAGCACTTAGAATGGCACCCTGATGCACTGTAAGTGTCAAACAGTATAATTATAATTGTTCCTTTTCTTCACTATTAACATCTTTAAAATTTTACAGTTCAGCTTCTCAATGCAAATAAGTCATTGTGGCTCTCTTCCTCAACACTGTTGCCATCATTATCATCACCTAAATTTACATTTTCAAAGTATTTTACATTTATTATCTCATCAAATATTTACTGCTTGAACACCTCCAATAATAAGAACAAGAAGACAGTCTCATTCACAGATCAGCCCTTAGGTTACAAGAATTTTTCCTTGTATTGAACAGATACCTGCCATCCTCTAAGTTTCACTTATCAGTCCTTGGTTTCTCTTACCCAAATTCAAGTCTGATACCTCTTCTACATAATAATTCTTCTGAAATCTCAAGGTAGTTATTATTGCTTCTCTAAGAAGTTACACAGAATCATAGAAATTCTCTCATGGCCCCTGTTTTAAAATGCATATTAGAGGCACTGTCCCTTAGACTCAGCAATCGGTTTTTTGCACACACTCAGAATTCTGACACAGCTAGTCCTAAGATCTCACCACCGAAGGACTGAATAGTTTGTTGGATATCTGTAATTCACCTAAGCAGGTTTACTCCCCCTACCCTCTTCACCCTGCTCTGTGTTCTTGGAAGGTGAATCTGGACTATATCGATGCCTCTTTGGCTTCCTTTGAGGTTCACATGACTGGAAGCACCAGCCGGAGGCCATGGACTCCCTCTCGTGGGTCTCTTCGGGCTGGACCAAAGGACAGCTCCTGTTAGGGGTCCCAGCTCATTCTTTCCGATTTCCAGGGATCACGTGTTTCCGCTGTACCTTCAGATCTCTGGATGAAAAAGACACCCTGTTCTTACTATTCCCAGAGAGCTGCTCTATACCTAGTGATTTCCCTGCACCCTGTCCCTTCTTTGTAAATGGTAACTTGATTAAACTCTCCGTGAAACTACCCAGTTAGATGGTGTTATTTCTTTCTTGCAAGTTTCCTGGCTGATACACTGGTTTAGACAAAGCTGTTCAAATCCCCTCTTCTCTAAGAATCATAAACTTGGGGAGCTTAAGATCCCAAAGCCTCAGTTTCCTCACTTTGAAATGAGGTAAGAAGACCTACATCCTGGAGGAGTCACAAAAATTGAGTACATGTATACGTGAACTGCTTAACCAAGAGCCTGGTGCACAGTAAACACTCGATGTAACTTGGCAGAACTGTTGTCATTCTTTTCCAGTCTAAATTGGACTTTAAACCCAGAGAGGCTACAGGTGAATTTACAAAACATAAAAAAATAATTATATCAAAGGAGGAGAAATATAATTACAAGGTAAATAAATAGTTTAAAGGAGATTTCAATCAAAGAAATTAGACAAACATTTTTAGCTCAAGAAATTTCTGAAGCTACAGAAGTCCTTTCCAAGTAAATATTAGATGAGAATTTAGGAATACATTTCATTAAGGAGAGTTAGGATTCTAAATTAGAAATATAACAAGCTTTAGCTGATGTTTTAAAAAGTCCATTAAGATAAGAAGATCCCCAATACTAGTCATATTCATTGATTTAGTTTGATGAAAGCCAAAGATAAAAATGTAGAAAAAAATAAGGATTAGACCAAATCCCATATAATCTTTCCAGTAGGATTACTTACGTGTGAGGGTTTTTTCTCATCTTAAGATAGCACCTTGAAAATTCTGGGCTTACTGGGAACAAGAAGATAACATGAATCCTTTCAAATTTATTTAATTTTTAAAAATAACCCACATTGGCTACATGGGAAAAAGGCTTAGTCTGAGAATAAACCCTGGGGCAACACTAGGATCCACATTCATTGTAGTCTCTGCCAACACCATATCATTACTACAGGTTCAAAGCAAAATCAATAGCAAATCATTTGACTTTGTAATAGCAGAAACACAAGGCGCCACCAGTTTAATCAAAGAAAGCTGTCTGGAAAGAGGTAGCTACATGCACCACGTTTAAATACTGTGAAGGATTTCAGCGTCAAGTGAAATAATTGTCTAAAATCTAGCTTTTATATTTGTGTATTATTTAGGCAGCTAAATGCCTTGACATAAATCTTAGTATTTGACAAATTACCTCTCCAGAAGACCATGTGGGTTGTTTCTGCTTTAATAAATTTGTCAAAAGCCAAAGGAACAATAGCAACCACCCACCAAACAAGGGGATATATATTTCTCTGAACTGAAAAAGGTACTTTTATGTGCAAGAATCTCATACATGTGAGCAGAGATGGGCCTAGCTTCTGGCGGCTTTAGCGAATTATTAGCTACTTGCCTATCCCTATTTTGATATTTAGTTCAAATTATTATTTAGTTCACTCATATGATTGAATTATCTTTCTACTAATGCTGGAAAGAAAAGGAAGGGAAGGTTAGCTATCGGGTGGGATTGGCATCTGCCATTTACAGTCTTGTCTGGATTTACAAATGGGCAAACCAGTTAATATTATAAGAAAAAAAAAAGCTCGAGTGCCACGAGATACTTGTTTTCTTATCTGCTGAGATACTCCCATAGAATCTCCTCAGATCACAAACGTAGGGTGGACCTCCCATCCTAAGCATTAAGACTAGAAAAGAGGAGGTGGGTGTACTTGTGCGTGGAAAATCATTGGAAAGGTTATATATTTCACAGAATAATAAATTTTAACTTCAAAGAACTCGAGGTAATGTGCAATTCTCTTTTTTTTTTTTTTTTTTTTTGTTGGTACACGGCCCTCTCACTGTTGTGGCCTCTCCCGCTGCGGAACACAGGCTCCTGACACGCAGGCTCAGCGGCCATGGCTCACGGACCCAGCCACTCCCGCGGCACGTGGGATCTTCCCAGACCGGGGCACGAACCCGTGTCCCCTGCAACGGCAGGTGGACTCTCAACCACTGCGCCACCAGGGAAGCCCCTCAATTCTCTTTTAAGATGAGGATGCTGAGGTCTGGGGAGGTCCGTGACCTACTAAAAGGCTTTTATTTGTTAAAATAATTAAAGCACTTGATTAGTCTAATTCATTTATTTCTCTTTACTCCAATTGCTCTTACCTTCTGATTAAATTTTTCTTCTCATATGCTAAAGGCATCTGCTCACCATAAAGACTTAGAATATACCGATTATCTTAGTGTTGCAGAGTAGATTAATAAATTTGCATTCTGCTTTTAGAAAACAACCAACCAAGCAAAGCATCCAGTTCAAAATTTATGCCTGAAAAAAGTAAAATAATAAAATTAAGCTATGAAAATCCAAGGTAGTGAGATAGCAAATTTTAATCCACTGGTCTAAGGGATGAGGTGGTGATTATATCCACTTGCTAGGCTCCTAGACAATACACAGGTTTTGAACATGCACTTTGTAGATTCATTCATTTATCCCTGCAATCATCAACCATTGTTGGAACTGCTGTCCTCAAGTCTAAGATGAAAAAGATTATAAAACAAGGGCTCTGCTCAAGGATATCCAAGTCTGTGGGGCTTCTCGATAAGATCTGATAATGTTTCCACTTCAGAAATGAAGAAGCAACAAGAGGAAGGAGCTACATGCAGCTTCATAGGGAGAGGTGATTTTTTTTTTTTTTTTTGCTTGTTTTTCACTTATGTTTGAGAGACATTTGAAACTCTCCTTTGGCTATTATCACTAACTTAATGCCACGTGAAGAACGTTTTTACAGTATTTGTGAGGATTTTGAAGCTCCTGGTCTTTCCTACTATGGAAGAATCTGGCTCATTCCTAGAATACTATTATTAGTAAGTATAACACTAATATTTATTAAATGGCTACTCTAAGGGTCCCTCGTGTGTTAATGCACTTAGCCCTCACCACAACCTTGAGAGAGAGTTAAAAAGCATTATCTGTGCCATTTTAAAGATGGGGAACCTGAGACACAGAGTGCTTATATAAGTCCCTAAGTCACCCTGCTAGATCAGAGAACAACCAGGATTTGAACACGTGTTCTCTCTCCAAAGTCTATTTACTTTGCCGTGACATCATGCTGCCTTCCTATGCTCCTTTTGTTATTAAAGTGGTTAAGAGCTTGGGCACCAAGTCAAGCACACAGTTTCAAATTTTATTACCTCTTAAAAGTATAACCTTCAGCAAGTAACTACCCCTCAGCTTACCTATCTGAAAATGGTGATTCAATGTATACCTCCCTCAATGGATTGTTACGAAAATTAAAGAAAACCGTATGAAGCCACTGATGTAGAACCAAAGTAAACACTGAATAAATGGTAAAGCTCTTCTTATTGCTATTGTTAACTGTGAGACGTGTTAATAGCCTAAAAGCAAACAGACTTGCAACCACCCAATAAAGTGAGGTATATAGCAATGGGGGCACAGAGGAAAAAATGGATAAATCTGACAGAGACCATCAAAGGACATGGGAGATTAAATGAAATAGGAAAGGAAAGGACCACCTGCTATAGGAAAAAGAATATAGAGACTACTTCTGTCTTATAACAAATGGAAAGAAAGTTTAAAGAAAAAAATAAAGGTAATACAGCTGATAAATTAGGATCTGTTATAGACTGACTGTGTTCCCCTAAAATGCATATGTTGAAGCCCTATCCCCAATGTGATAGTATTTGGAGATGAAGCCTTTGGGAGGTAATTAGGTTTAGATGAGGTCATGAGGGTGAGGCTTCATGACGGGATTAGTGTCTTTATAAGAAGAAGAGAAGCCAGAGCTCGCTCTCTCAGCTGGAAGGTGACAGTTTGCAAGCCAGGAAGAGGGCTCTCACCAGAGCCCGACCATGCTGGCACCCTCAGACTTTTAGCCTCCAGAACGGCGAGAAAATAAAATTCTGTTGTTTAAGCCACCCAGCCTCTGGTATTTTGTTATGGCAGCCTGAGCTGACTAGGAGAGGGTCAAAAATCTGGAAGGCCAAGTGTAACTGAAGAGATGGTAAGAGTATCTGACAAGTAATCTTGACAAGTAATCTAACACGTGGCAGATGTATACTTTAAACATTCTGTTACTGTTCTAGATGTGTTAGTGTATTGCCTCTCTTACAGTAAAGGGAGCTGAGATGAGAGACAGGGAAAGTTGTTTTGTTTCTTTTTAAGATACATATGATACAGATGGCCAGGAGAGTGACACTAACACGGTAGGGCAGAATGATTCGTTTAAATTGGTGCCTTCTATTTTTTCCTCCCTGTTTTCATCTCTTTTCGTTAACCAGCCCTTTGTTCAAGTCCCAGATGTTGGAAGGGTAAAGAAGAAGCAATTTGAAGTCAGTGGCCCTTGAGACCGAGCTGTATACCTCAACGTAGCAGGCAGGGTCCCTGCAGCAGTATGACAGTACACTCAAACTGGTCCACTGAGAAGCACTTAATGAAGACTGCTTGTTAACATCCAGGCAGAATTTAGGGAAAACAACCATGATTAGTGCAATGCACCAAGGCTAGCAAAAGTGTGGAACTATTACCATTCTTAGGCTTTCAAATAGCCGAACAAAACACAGAGTAGGTAGCTTCATGGAAGATCTTCCCAAGAGGAGCTGCGGCCTTCAGTAGAGTGATGTAGCCAACCCATAGTAATTCAGCAAGGGCAGAACTGGGGGAATAAATACCTTAATCTCACTTCCCTTCCATCCCATTCTCTAATCTCCTGCCACAACAGCCATTGATAGCAGATGCTGGCCATATACATCAGGCTTCTAGGATACAGAGCAGGGTAGACAGGGGTAGAAAGTGGATTTGGAGGGCAAATAGAAGATAATCTACCACAGGAAGACAGAAAGGAGGGGGAGATAATAGCCCACTGAGAAAAAAGATAGTGCTGTAGGTTCCTTCAGCTCCCTGACAGTAGGGGAAGTGGTCCCTGCTTCCTGACAAGTGCCTCAAGGAAACTTCAAGATTTCAGAGTGGAAGTCTGCCTGCAAGCCTTAGCTAGTCAGATCTTAAATACAAGGCTTCAGAGTCCACCAAGAGTGTGGCTTAGGAGTCCAAACGATCAGGAATGTGAGACATCTAGGGGCTTCAACAATGAGAATATCTTTTCCTGTCTTATGGTGCAGAGAAGGTAAGTCATTTGCTCAGATCACACAATCATCAATTGGAGAAATTGAGCCGTGTCAGTTCTGGTTTGAATGACATTTTTTTCCCCCTTGTACCAATATGCTTTAGAAACATAAGCCCTCTGGCCTTTATCTTCGTTTTCATAAAAATATTTTTACAATAATTTATATAACCATATCCTGTTTGATCAGTTGAAAAGACTCAGTGAAACATCTACGAAAGTGAGAAATGTAAATTTGGCTGTCTTTCAATACTGTCAGCCTCATTCTCCAGAAAGAGACAAGTGATAAGTGTGGGTAAATTACATGACATTTTCTTCCTAATAAAATTATTTATCTGGATACTGTGAATTCTTAACTGAAGCAAAAGGATTCAAAATACTTTTTGGCAGCTGGATTAAGAGATAGATTCTTAGATTTATGATCTACAGATTAAACCTTAACAGGATTAACAGATTTGTCCAAATAGTACTCTAGGCTTCTGGAATGGGGATGAGAATAGAATTAGAAAACTTTGCAGAAGTGAAGATATTTTCTTTGGGAAAAAGCATTGAATATTTAGAAAAGGGCAAGAAAGATTATTGGGTATCCTTTCAGAGGAGTGGGGACCCTCTGGGGATTATCTGATTCCATAGGATAAGCACCTTTGATTGTCTTTCAGTTGGCTTGTTTATACTCCTCTATAGTGGTAGGAGTTGTAGAAAACTGAATGTCATGCAAATAATTATTGTCCACAGCAATAAAAATGAATGTTGTCTAGTAAAGATAAAATCGATTTTCCAATCTGTAGAAAAGATGACTCCAAACATTACATTTTATCACCCAATAGCCTTTTAGCCAGTTTTGCACTTACTAAATTCATTTCTGCATTTCTGTTTGCCTGATTATATCTGTCTTCCAAATTCACCTGTGAACCCAGTTTTAGCATCTTCCTGGTTCCCCATTAATGTTACATACATCTTTGACAGGTTTTCATTTTACATATTTGTATAGCAGTCATGATATAACCTTCTTATAAATTATACTTTAAAATTTTATGCAATCACTTTAAAGTTGTTTAGTGATTTTTGAGTAGCATTTATTTTTATTCAACAGGTACTTATTGAGTGCCTGCTTTGTCCCAGCTAGTGAGACTCTGGGGACACAAACAGTGAAGAAGACAGCAAATATTCCAGCCTTAATAGATGTCACAGTCTACCGCAGATGATAGGCAGTGGAATAATTTTTTTTAAACGTACAAATAAAATTCTGGTATATGTCATGGAGGAAATAAATACTGACTTTTAAGGGCAAATAATAGAAGAACTAGACCTGGTAAGGCAGTTCAAAATGATGTTCCTACTGTTTTGAGCTGATATCTGGGGAAAAGTTTCTAAGCCACTGTGAGGTAAGGATGAGTATGAAGGAGGATATTTCCACATAGAGGATTTAATGCATGTAAAGACCTAGGCACGGAAAAGGAAAGTCACTTTTGAGCAGAAAGCCAAGAATAATGTGATGCCAGAAGGAAAACACATAAAGGGCCTTGCTGCCCATGTTAAGTATTTTGGTCCTAAAAATACGAATTGTATATACATGCTTAAAACTCTACAGTAGATTCCCATTGCTCCTATGATTAAGAGAAAAATCTTTCTAGCAGTACAGGGAGGGTGGAACAGAAGGGAATAAAACAGATGTGGAAAGTGTGCTTTTGTTTCGTTTTGTTTAATGGGAACACTGAATTGGATTTCACACAGGATGAGTAAAAGACACTTTGAGATTTTCTAATGGGCACTGATGTAGGTCATTGTACAGAAAGGTCAGCCTGTTAAAATGAGCTAAGATGAAAACTGGATGTAACGAAAAGAAGAAATCCAGTGTAGACACATTCAGGAGCTCTGACAACTTCAATATTTGACCTATTAATCCTACATGTAGGCGATTCTTCACATATTTGAAAGATTTGACCAATTTAAGAGCTGAATTTGAAATTATTTGCTGTTATGTCAACAGTGAGGCAGAGAATGAACTCAGCTGCCAGGAAGCCTTGTGATATCAGCACTATCTTAAAGGGCACAGTACACACAAGCAGGAAGCGTGGACAGTGTAAGCATCCCCTGAGCAGTTTTAACGCAGGTTGGATGACGCAACGCAAGGTGACTTGGAAGTCTCTGTTAATACAAAGTTAGCTGTGGCATGCCTCAGTTTGAGGGAATGAGGATTATTCAATCTTCTAGTTTCTCACAGCTTCAAATTTTTATACCACATTAGAGCTTCAAAAAGTTATTTGGCCTGAGTTATGTTATACAAGTTCCCCCTAAGCATGCTTTTGCATTGTTTTAATAATCTTGGCCTTGGCCATGGCCACTATACACAAATATATATTCTTGATTACTGTTGATATAAAAAGGCTTTGACCAATATACTGGCACTGTTCCCAAGACCAATGTCAGTGACAACATGGTCCCCTTTGTGTAGAAATTTTCCTTCCTTTTTCTTTTTTTTTTTTTTTGGCCACAACATGCAGCTTGTGGGATCTTAGTTCCCTGACCAGGGATCGAACCCAGGCCCAGGCTGTGAAAATGCCAAGTCTTAACCACTGGACCACATGGGAATTCCCAAAATGGTCTCCTTTGAGAGGATATCTTAAGTTCTTTTCCAACTTCTTCTTCAGATAAATGTATGTCTGTCATTTCAAAGAATAAGGAGAACTACTGAAACTAAATTTTTTTACTTTCCCAAAACAAAAGTTTAAAGAAAAAACCAAATTACCATTATAGTTATTAACTTGTACTAAATGGTTTGTAAAACAATAATATAAAACATATCAATAATAATGACAGTTCTTAGTATAATACTGATTACTAGACATATGTTAAATAAGCTTTAATCTTTATTTGTATTTATTTACAAGTAAATACTGGTCTTGTTTATAATGTGATTTTACTAATTTATCAACATATTTATTGCATGCCTTCCATGTGGCAGGCTCTGACTTAGGTTCTGAGAATTTTTTAAAAAAGAAAAAAGGTCTGATCCATAGTTCCTAACTGCAAACATTTTTAAATTTAGAACTGAGTTCCAGCTGCTGGAAATAGGTGAAATAAAAATTAATATTTTGAAATATGATTTAAGGCCACTTCCTCTTCTTATAGTATATTACCCAGAAATTCCTAACCTTCTAAGAATTTCTGTTAGAACTCCAGATTTCCTTCTCTCCCGAATAAGGGCCAACTTATTAAAATAATTCAAGCAAGGAACAGAAATCAAAGAGAATTAATTGGATATTCCTTAAGTAGTGTATAGGACATATTGAAACCTTCTAAAAAAACAAAGCCTTTAGTGCAAATATTATCTATCTCTAAGTAAGGAAATGAAGATTCAGAAAGGCTAAGTTAATTGTCAAATGCCATGCAGCCTGTTAGTTCAAGAGCTAGAATGTAAACCACATCATTTCTTTTCAAAGTCTGTCTTGCTTCTCCTACACCATGTGGTCTTATGTTGCTATGAAATTATTTTTTAGGGTTCTTTTGAGGAAGATAATGTGGAATCAACAAACATTTTAGTAAAAAGTGGCCAGCCGCCTGCTTTAATCTCATGTGTTATCTTTTCTTTCAGTTATAGCTGTGGTGATATTGCCTGGAGCTTCTGACCAAATAACACAACAGCTCCTAAAACAAATCACATTATAGGGAAGTCTGCCTGTTTTGAGAAAGCTGTTCAGATGATCCCTTACTAAAAGGAAAATTTACCATCATGGAATCCCCAGACACTGCAACTAAAAGCAGTGTCTACAGCCCTGTTATGGAGAACTATGGTTGTTTGAAGTGCACTGTTAACTGTGAAGATGAAATTGATCATGTCTTTTACTTTCCTGTGGCCTTTCCCATGTTTTTTTTTTTACAGGTTATGTAATTTGCTAGACCAGTCTCTCTCACACACATACCAATCTAAATGTGTTCATGCAAACACTCTTCATACTAATTTTTTCTTCCTTTTTTTCCAGTCCCATTATCTTAGATTATAATTGACTCATTAGTGGGGAATATAGACAAATTATCTGAAATCCCTCTGGTCTAGAATTGTGGTTTGCTCGTTAACATTTTTTTTTTTTTTTTGTACGGTACGCGGGCCTCTCACTGCTGTGGCCTCTCCCGTTGCAGAGCACAGGCTCTGGACGCGCAGGCTCAGCGGCCATGGCTCACGGGCCCAGCCGCTCCGCGGAATGTGGGATCTTCCCGGACTGGGGCACTAACCCGTGTCCCCTGCATCGGCAGGTGGACTCTCAACCACTGAGCCACCAGGGAAGCCCACTAACATTTTTTAAAAGCCTGAGATACTGAATAAATGTTAACTGAATGAACAAAGAAATGAATGAATGCATCCTTTTGGATAATGTAACGTGCAATGCCAAGTCACTGAGCAATTTAAATCAAGGACAACATGATTTGATTTATGTTGTAATTATGCTATATTTTAAATTCACTTGAAGTGGGGTGACGATGGTAGGAGTGAAATACTAGAATATTATAATAGTCCAGGTGAGAGAAATAAGGAGCTTGAGGTAAAAATTCTTGTTACGTATAAAATTCATTATTAAGAATATATGTTATAGTTTCTATGTGATATGTGTAAATTTATCTGCATGAGTACCACCAAGTATTTCATGGTAGATAATTATACCCCCGTTTTGCACAAGAGGCAAATGAGGCTCAAAAGTTTTAAATAATTGTCTCAAGGTCTCACAGCTAGACCTCTGATCAAATTCCAGCTCTGCTGCTTTCTGCTTCAATGCTGAAACCCTTGGCCTGTCAACTGTAGTTAAGTGCCTACAGTAATTACATAGGAATGCATACTAAACCCGAGGCCGGAGACCTCAGCAAGGGCTAGGTTCTGGTCCACGTAATGATACTCTTGATAATTTATTTAAACTACATATATTATCAACACTTTCAGACTTCCTTTATGCTAAACTCATTTTGAGGGACCATCTCAGATTACTTTTCAGTCCCCTGAGAAGCAGTTAGGTTGGCCTTGATGGGGCTATTATTCAAGGGACACTTTTACCTGACTGTGGCAAGCAGAATAATGGCCTCCCAAAGATGCCCAAGGAACCTAATCTCTGGATCCTGTGAATATGTTGCACTACGTGGAAAAGGGGAATCATGGCAGCAGATGGAGTTAAGGTGGCTACTTAGCTGCCATTTAAATAGAAAGATTAACCTGGATTATCTGGATGAGCCTCATCTAATCACAAGGGTCTGTTAAAAGTACAAGAGAGGCAGAAGACACAGAATGAAAGTGATATATTACAAGAAACACACAACTGGCTGTTGCTGGCTTTGAAGAGGGAAGGTGGCTACAAGCCAAGGAATGAAAGCAGCCTCTAGAAACTGGAAAATGTTAAGAAACAGAGTCTCCCTAGAGCATCCAGAAGGAACCAGCCCTGCTGGTACCTTGACTTCGGCCCAGTGAGACTAACTTTGTACTTCTGACTTTCGTAATTGTATGACAATAAATTTATTTTGTTAAAAAATGAGAGTTTGTGGTAATTTATTACAGCAGCAATAGGAGACTCAGGCACTGACTCTGATAAAACTGTTGAAAATGAAAGATTTTTTTCCTAGGAAAAAGCACAATGCAACAGGCTCAGTCCCTTACAGGCCTGCATTCAGCCTATCTTCTACAATCCACCATCACCACCCCAACTTGCTGAAAAGTGACTAAGCTAAACTCAATGGTTAGTCTTTCTGGTATCAAATAAGAACATCTGGACACAGGTAAGGAGAGATTTTATTCACAAAAAGTATTCTAATAAGGAAAAGAGGATTATAGCAATAGGGAGAATGCTCTGGCCATAACATCTGCAAGGATCTCAAAGGTCAGACAGAAAAGGGTTTTTCTTTTATAGGGAGGAGTAAACAATTTTATTGATCATATCTTCCTATTCTGCATTTCTGATGCTTTGTTATCTTGAGGACTTGCTGATCTTGCAGAGACTGGCCCAACTAGGGCTAGCCAGTTCCTAGAGATAGTAAAACATTTGCCTGCTAGAGAGTGAATGCCTTTCATATGCAAACCAACCAACATAGAGCAGAGAAGACCCTCGAAGGCTCTGGGGCTGGTGAGCAAACAAGTGTGGTACCCACAACTGAGCCTACTGTGCTCACTGCTTTTCTCATCAGTCATGGAATTTGAAGGTATGTTTTTTTCCTTGATCTGAGCTCACACCCTCTTTGCATTTGAAGCTCTCCCCTTTATTTGGGCTCTATTTTAAGGTTTTGTTCTTGCTGGTTAGGGCTTTGCTCTGTAACCAAGTACTCATTTGACACGTTGGTCTTGCTTTTGAGATCAGCGTTTTAACCAAAGTTGTCTGAGAAGCCATCAGCCATTTCTTCAGGAACAAGGGCTGTTTCACTGAAACTGTGCTAGTTTTTCACCTTTCTGTCCATTCCTTTGGAATAAGGGCTGTTCTCCAGATACTGGCTGAGAAGCCTTTAGCCTGGTTCCTCTCGGACCAACCTATTTCCTAAGAACTGGCTGGTGTTAGCTTGTGGGCTGCTTGAGTTGAAAGCTGTTTGAATTGAACTGCTTGATCTATAAGCTATTTGAAAATTATTCTTTGACGCTGGAGAAAAACCGCTTAAAAATATGATCCCAGCTATCTAAATATTTTAAGAGCCCCCCCCCCCCAACACACACACACACAGGGACTCTGGCTGATTTTATGTTTAAGAACTGCAGTCCTTCCTCATGCACATTTCTAACTAAATGGACCCACCTGACCTGTCCAAAGGCAATTTAACATATCAATGGTCATTATGGAGAACTTTTGAAATCTTCCAACTTAATTTTCTTAAACTCAAACTGGACTACAATTGCTCAAAATTTTCCAGCACTGAGTGGAATGCTTACTTTGATTAGTGTTTCGAGGCTTCCAAATGTTATCAGGGGCCAAAATTGTCTCTCCGCAAAATAAGATGTTAAGATGAACTGAGGCAAACAAATAATTAAAGATAAAATGGCTCCTGAGGGCTCAGCCTCTTCCTCCTCGACTTGTCTCGCACCCTGCCTGCAGTGCCACCTTCCTTCTTCCCTTCTGTGCTGCACATGCCTCCACTGTACCCTCAATTCCCCCCACGCTAATTCTCTTGCTAAACTCCCCCTGTTCTCCCAAACTCTCCCCACTCCTTTTTCCTCTGAATTTATCAGAAACTGTACCTTTAAAATTAGCTTTCTGAGGATCCAAAAGCGAATTCCTTTCATTTCTTATATTCTCTGGATAAAGCTGAACTGTGAGCCACTCAAAGGTTTTCCCAAAGTAACAAAAGGTCCTCAAAGATTTGCTGAGGAATTTAATAATATAATCACTCAAACTCATCAAGCTTGTTTCTCAGCTAGTTCGTATGCTTGTCCGTGAAGGACAGGGCCAGCAATTGAATGAAAACCATTAATTGGGTAAATACTGAAGGGTCCCTAGAATTACAACCAGAGGACCAGCCCACTAACTCATATGATCAGGCTTCACCGATCACCAGACGACTTCGCTGATCAATTCCTAGGGCTTTTCCAAAGTCTGTTGACTGGAAAAAAAAATTCAGGCTTGCACACACAAATCTGATAGACCTGTTCATGAGTATTACAATTGACCTCAGTTTGTAAAGTAAATTCTGGTCTTCCTTCAGATGTTCATTTATCCAGGCAGCTTTTAACTCTATGTTTATTAACGGGCTGAAACGAGAACTTTCCCTTCTAGTAAAAAAAAAAAAAAAAAAAAAAAGGACCAGGATGGAATGGGAAACTGTCCACTGCAGAGTTAATGTAGCAAACCAGCTTTCTTACACTCTTGATGAATCACCTCAAAGGAAGATGGCTAAAATTCTTAATCTTATACTTCAACTCCAGTGACTAAAGGCTCCTAAATGAAAGTAAAACCCTCCTAGTTTCTGCTATTATTGCAAAGAGCCAGGAAATTAGAAGAGAGATTGTTACAAATTCAAGTGCTTCAGGTACCTCCAGCCCTCTAACTAGCTTTCCCAACATCCTCCCAATTCTCAATGATGGGGCTCCAGGAACGACAGGGGCTCTTCCCAATCCTCCCTCTTAATCAGCTCGGAGGAACATTTCTCCAGAGGGGATGAATCTCTTCCAGTCCTAATGGACCTGGAGTCATGCTTTCAGTGCCTGACCCCACTACTATAAAGCAGCCCCTGCCTCAGAGTACCAAAACAGCTCAAATAGTGGGGCTCTCTAACGGACCTCAAGAGGTTCCTGCCTCTGAATGTTTTCCCTTCTTTCTAGACCCTTTGATAGATACACACCCTTTTCTCCTTAGTTCCTATGCTCCTACCCATTGATTAGGCTGAGACTTAGAGAATTATGGAAGGTGAAAATAATTCGAGAATTTGATAATAGTCAAAGTAACCAGCCAGGTGAATAAATGTCCCTTTGATATCTTTCGTTTGTTTCATCTGACAGTACTAGAGCTGATTCTTGAAAAGCTATCATGTGTCCCTACTGAATCAGCTATCACCTTCCTTATGAGCAAAATCTACAACCGATATTGGCAAAATTCACAGCACGTCTCCCATCAAGATTCAAGTAGACCCCTCACCTCTTCCCACAATTAATCAATACCCTATAAGTAAAGAAGCTCTTTATGGCATAAAACCCATAATAGATTACAAGACTCAAGGCCTCACCATCCTTTATACAAGTCCCTGTAACGTTCGTATTTTACCAGTGAGAATCTAAGGGCAAAGGATGGAGGTGTGTCCAGGACCTCTGAGCAATAAACAACATTGTTATCCCATGACACACTGCTGTTCCTAACCCTCACAAGTTACTAACATTCATTCCCACCAAAAGTAAATTCTTTACTGTAATTGATTTATGCAGTACATTCTTTAGTATTTCAGTTGATGAAGCTACCCAATATGTTTTTGCTTTCACTTGGGAAGAAAAATAATTCACCTGGATAGTAAAGCCTCAGGGTTTTACTGAGAGGCCTTCTTATTTCTTGTAAATCCTACAGGCTGATCTGGATGATATAAAGTTCCCTAGAGGTTCTATTTTGCTGCAATATGTGGATGATTTGCTTCTTTGCTCTCCTTCTCAAGCCTTCTCACGGGAAGAGAGTATCCACTTGCTAAAGCTTTAGCCTTAGAGGGACATAAAGCTTGCCAAAGAAAAACTGAAGTTTGCCCAAACCCAGATTCAATATTTAGGATATCTGAAACCAGAACAAGGCCTACTCCTAGATCCAGATAAGCTTCATGGTGTCCTAAGCTTCCCCAAACCCAAAACTAAGCACCAACTGTGAGGTTTTCTTGGGCTAATTGGTCATTACTGAAAACTGGATCCCAAATTTCTCTCTTACAGCCAAACCTCTGTATGTTTTACTCATCAATAACAATCCCAACCCAATTTTATGGGAAGAACTGAATGACATAGCTTTTAAGGCCTCAAAGGAGAGTTTGATGAACCCACCTGCCGTTGGGCAGTCCAATGATCAGATCCCATTCTTCCCCGTTTATATCCGAAAAGGAAGGGAATGCTTTTGGGGTATTCACCCCAAACACAGAAACCACCATCAACTCATAGCCAGCAACTGGACCCTGTGGCATGGGGATACCATGCCCTTAACCACTGCCCTTTTGCTTAAGGCCACCAAGAAAGTGATCATGGGATCCCCTTTAACCAGCTGTGTCCCTCATACAGTAGAAGATCTTCTGAATTCTCAACACACTCAACATTTCTCCAGCTGCCTCATCTACCAGTCCCTTGGTAAACTGGTCCTCACATAACTCTTTTACACCGTAGTAACCTTAACGCTACTACTCTTTCCTCCATCATCAACAAAGTCCCTCACGACTACTTAACACTGACAGACCACATGCTGACGCCACCTGGTATCTACAAGAAAGTCCTCTGGGTAACACTGACTTCTCATGGTTCTCTGACGGTTCCTATTTAAAATGTGGCAATGGCAAATACTGTGCTGGGTGTGCTAAACTGCCAGTATTTACATTGTTAGTATACGTGCTTTTGAAGGAGCTCATGATTTGGGGATGCTGTGGGAGCAACATGATTTTCTTACTTTCAGCAGAAATAAAATTTTAAATGGCCCCTATGTTTAGCAATTATAGCGTGCAATACTTTTACCTGCCACTTGAGCTATTATTAAGATTACGGGGCATTCTCAACTTCTCTCTGGAAGTTTAGAGAGATCATGTTGCTGCTATTTCCACAAGGAATGCTGCCCTTCAAGGGGCCAACAGCAGCCAAACCTCTGTCATGGTCCAAAGGGATATTTCCCCAAATGATAAAAAACTGTTTTTATCATTAACTGTTTAACTGTTTTAGAAAAACTGGCTAGAGAAGCCCAACAATTGGCTTCAGAAAAGGAAAAACAAGATTGGAAATTCAACAACTCTTGGTTTGATAAAAAGAGAAAGCTCTCGTTTGGACCAAATAACTCAGTCTTACTGGAGACTCTAAAATTCCCACTCCTCGCCACTGTACATGCATGAAACCATGGTCTACTAACTCATTCATGAGTTAATATTCGTGGGGAAAAATTAGCAAACCTACAAAAAGTGCCTACCTCACTTGTCCCACTTGTCTGAAGTACAACCCAGGGAAGCCTCTTCACATGCTCCCAAATATTTCAAACTGCCTAACTGACCATTTGAGTTCTGGTTAAGTGAATGTCATACAACTTCCTCCTCCATCTAATGGATAAACATGTTACAGTCACAGTTCATATGTTTTCACACTGGGCTCAAGAACCTTTCTTTGCAGATAGGCTACTGCCTCTTTTGTGGCTAATGTCCTTTTGGAAAAGATTATCCCCACCTGGGGAACGCCTCTCAAACTTCAAAGTTATTGAGGAACCCATTTTACTGGCCACGTGTTTCAACAAGTTTGTGCTGTTTGGCCAGTTTTACAACACTTGTACCGTGTTTACACCCTCCCTCAATCCTCTGGTTTAGTTGAACGCACTAACAGCATTATTAAGACTCAATTGGCAAGATTTGTAGAGGTCCTCCAAGTACCCTGGCCAAAAGCATTTCTGTTGTTCCTTCTAAATCTCAGATCCATTCCTTGTGGAAATCCAACTCTCCTCTCACCCTTCGAGATCGTCACAGGACACCTAATGCATTTGGTTCCTGCTTCTTTTCACCCACAACTGACAAAAGGAGAGATACTCCAATACTGCAAAGGCCTAATTGCTTCTATTAAAAATAACCATGTTTTGGTGGAGCAATCTTTTCACAGCATGCTCTCGGGGGACAAAGACCTTAAGCATCATACCTTGTAAACCTGGAGATTTTGTCTGGTGGAAAGGACACCTCCAGAAGAACCCTGCTCAGCCTTACTGGAGAGGCCCCTATCAGGTACTGCTAACCAATCCTTATCCCACCAAACTTCAAAGAATAGACTCTTGGATTCATGTGACACACCTGAAGAAAGCAGAGAACCCTGACTGGACCTGCAAATCACCTAGTGACCTGAAAATAAAGATTTCCTGGAATTGAAACAGATGATATCTGATGAGACAGCTTTCCCAAGATATCCAGACCAGGCATGTTGGAAGTTTGTTGCCAAACCTTTGATGATGACATAACACTTTAGATAACCTCTAATGCCTATGACCTTGATAAGATATGGACTTTAGATTAAAAGTGCTCAAGAGTTCTCCCTCCTACCCCCTCTTTTACTCAAATGTGACCTCAATAGGTTTACAATCTGTGTACTTTTTCTCTGATGTGAGACACTACACTTAGGAAAGGTCCTTCCTGGCACTGAGGGACAGAAGCTGCTGAAACTAGAAAACCTGACTCTTGATCAACAGTGCTTTCAGGGAAAGGTCTTGATCAAAAGGGGTAAATATAAAAAAAAAATTAATAAACAGAAATCTCAACCAAATATAGTCAGGGGACCAGAAGGGGGAGATCTCATGCCCTGCAACAATAGCAGACCCCAAGGAGGAGAAGAAAGACCCCTCTTCCTTCCCAGCAAGGACTCAGCCAATTAAAAAAACATGGACTCTTTCTTTACTATAACCCTCCCAACTTTCTTTTTCCCTCTGTAAAAGAGCTATCCTTCCCTTGCCATGCAGGGACTTGCACATGGCTCACCATGGTTGCAGACACAAATAGCAATTCTCTGTTAATCCCCAATAAACCCATTTGCTGGAGAAATATCTGGCAGTTTATTTGCTGTAGGTCAATAAACCCATGTCCCAACCACCTCCTTTATCAGGCTCCCCTCATAGGACTTATACTCTGGGCCACTTACCCCAGGGCCAAGTACCAGACAACTAAGAACAGCCTCCATGCCCCAGAGCATGCCAAAATTATTCATACTAGCCAACTCTAAACCTGTTTACCTACTCCACCCATTCCTTCTTGCAGAAATCACTATAAAGTCTCTTGTTCACTCACTCTGCCTCCTGATTGACCCTGGGGCTTCTCTGCATGGCCCTGCATGGCATATCATGCTTTTTGTTTCCTGTTTCTAAGGAGCTGTAAGTATAAAAAACTTCTTGCAATGACAGTAAGTTACATGTCTGTGTGTCTCACCATACTTGATTAAAGCAAATGCTGGGCACTCTTTTAAGACAAGAAGGCTAGAAAGAATTGGATGTAAGGGAGTGATGAGTGTGTTGCATGACTGGACAGTTGATCAAGGACCATTTAAGTGGGGACCATTTAACTTCAACTAATCATTTATGAGACAAAGGATGGGAATTTAAAGGGTCTATGACTAGCCTTGTTATAGATACATAAAATTTGAAGATAACTTCTTGTTTAAATCATATGGGTAAGAGTGGATCTCTGCAATAAACAATGTCCAGAAACACAAAAAGGATGGGGGAGATTTCTTGACTGTTCCTGTTTTCCAGGAGAACAGGGCTCAGGTAAAGTTCCACGATGTCACTAGCCTTTTTAGAACAGGATTCTTATCATGGCAGGTCATATTGTTTAACTTTTTTTTTTTTTTTTTACTTTTTTCTCTACACTTGTGAGCTTTAACAGTGCTTTTGGAGTGGGACAATATAAAATTTGAGTGTCAATTATAAATATTGTTTGAGATTCCATTAGACTCAAAACCAACTTTGCTGAAACAAATAACTTAGGGTTAATACAAAACAAAATAAAAATTCCTTCTTATAGTGATTATTGCGCTCTGTCTCAAAACACTTGTGGAATATTAACTCATTCTACATGTTATCAGACTGGGCTTCAAAATGTTAAAACAACCTAGATCATTACTGAGATTCTTCCAGGGTCTAATACAGATGATTCTAAGATAAAGATGCCTTTATGTTTCTAAGTCCCTGACCCATTAAATTCCACCATGGTCTGTCTCCGTTCCATAGAACACTATGCCTCAACCCCTACCCTACTGAGAAAGGGACAGTTGGTGAAGGGGAAGAGGTTGAGAAAAGAGGATGTGCAAAGAATTAACTCTGATGTACGAATTTGCTTCCTACAGGGTCTCAATCACAGAACAGAGAGGAAATCATAACGTAATAAAATTGCATTCATGCATATTCACTTAGAAAGAATTGTATTTAATATTAACAATATCTTAAGTCGTCATGATGTAGCTAATAAACCAGCAAACAGCAATTCATATTGGAATTGTTTGACTTCCTGTCAAATAGCAGCATTCTTGTACATGTAGAAAGAGTGAGATAAACAACTTAGCTGAGAATTAATGAATTAAGAAATACCTGAAAAGCTTTGTCTATGATCTGGGTTATTGGAAGAACTCCAAGGAGTAGTCTTGATTTTGATTAATATTATAATTTATCTAGTTAAGGAAGTACCTCATAAATACTCATGAAGCATTTTATTAGATGACTGTAAATACTTAAAATCTTATTTTGCAGTCCTTTTCATCACAAAGAAAGAGGAACAGTCTGTGAGCTGTATATCATTTAGCCTTGTTCATTGACAGCCAGTCACACTGTTTTAAAAACAAGATGTTTCAATACTCATGCTGCCTTTGCATAAAGTTGGTATTCTTATAGATCTGCCCTTGTACTAATGTGATATATAGAACTTAATTCTGTGATGACACATGCTCTCCTACACCCTCTAGTGGCACATTTTCCCTAAGGCCATTCCAATGATGAGCTAAGGACAGATAGGGTCTATTTACAGCAACTCAGTGGACATTTGATAGCCCAATATATGCCAGCAGCTTGGAGAGAGAAGGGCTAAAAGCAGCATCTCAAACCTACCTCACAGGAAGTAAGGCTCTGCAAAACTTTTAAAACTTTCATCCATCTGCCCTTCTCCACTTTGCAATAACCATCCTCTCTCTGCTGTCCAAACCGTACCACCACTACAGCTAGTGCCCTCTGGTTTCTCCTCTCCATAGCTACACTCTCATCATCATAACAGTACACATCATAACACAAAAAAGCAAACACTTTCATTCATCTATCAAAGGGAAAGGAGTAATGACTTTCAGTGATGCCGTCCATCTACAGAACAGGTGCACTTTTGATATGCCAGGACTTACAGATCTTCCCAATCTCCATTTACAATCCCACTTCAGTTTCATGGACATTTTCATGCCAGTGATACTTCTGTCCAACATCCATTTATAGACAAGCATGTATTAGTTGAAATTCATCTGAACCTTTTTTTTTTTTTTTAACTCAAGCCTTTTTGGGTCTTCCACACACTTTCCACATTTTCAAGCAAATATCCATAAAATCTCTGCTTTCTCAACTCAATCTGATCCACTAAGCCCTATAAGAAACCTGACCCTTCCACTCAATCCAATTTGTTCACTGTATGAAAAGTCTCTATAGGTTCTAGGACCGATTTGAGAAATTATCCAGAACATTCCTTCCATCTACAAGTTTCCCCAACTTGCTTTGTCCTAACCAGCAACTGAGAATGCTTATTCAAAATATAAATCCCAAGGATTGACATCCACAAGATGACAGGAATTGTTTTTTAAAAAAAGCCATCCTCAAATAGAACATTGATTTTAACATCCACCCCTACCTTTGTAGGAGTCAAGGAGTCCAGCGGAGAAGTTTCAGCACACCACCAAATCAAAAAAAAACCCTGAAAATAAATGCATTGAAGAAAGTGAGAACAGTTTCAATTTATCCATATCAGTCCTCCCCCAAGGGGGCACATCTCAGTGCCAAGAGCAATTTCCTGGCCCCCAGCAATTTCTCCTACATGAGAAAGTAACAGTGTAGTGAGTGCCTTGCTTCCCTGGCTATGTGAGATGCTGCCCAAGAGGCACCCTTCTTTCTCACCCAAACCAGAACACTAAGGTGATCAGCACCACCAAGGGACTGAGAGAAGCTAGGAGCACAGTAACCAAGACACAGAACTCAAAGGACTTTGAGTCCTATGACAAACTCCATCAGGAAGATGCCCCATAAGCCACTTGGGACACCTTGCTTACAGGTCCCCCCAGCTGGCCCATGGATGCCCTTGAAGCTCTGTCTGCCTCACTCACCCGAATCCTCTTCCCCACCACCCACACGGCGGGCTCCCTGAGCATGCGCTGGTGGATTATGAATGCGAGTTTTTGCAGATGGCTTGTGAGCACGTGCATAAAGTCAACCTGACTGCAGGACTGGAAAAAGGCACAGTTAGGGCACCACCCCCAGGGAAAACAAATGGGGGGCTCTCAAGCATCTGGCCTGGCTTTCTAGAATTCAGAGAAGGCACACAATTTTAGTAATTCACTCCCAAGAGGGCAACAGATGTAGAGCGGGTGATTCCATCGAGAGCCTCAGAAGCCTTAGCCAGACTGGTGAAACTATTTTTCTCCTGAAGCCAGTCGTCAAAGAATAGAGAAGGTGACTGCTCCTTCAGCAGAAATCATAAAAAAGAACCAAATAAATTCTGGAACTAAAGAATACAATGAAATAAACAGTGGAGTAGAGAGCAGCAGCAGCAAGCTTAAGAGTCTGCGAATTCAAAGGTAAGTCATTTGAAATTATCCAGTCAGAGAAGGAAAAAAGATGGATGAATAAAACCCTGCAGTTATTTACTCTCATTATTCCACGACCCCTGCCCTGTCAAGGTGATGACATTATTTTGGAACTACTGGTTCACACAAAAGTGTGGTTGCTTGTTGTTATCGTTTAAATAATTTTGGAAAACCCATCACACCAGACTTCCCTCTGGGATTGTGGTTTTCCATTTTTTTTTTTTTGGTCTCATGAAAATTCTACATTCTTAAAAATAAATGAGGACTCTAATGAGGTTTTGTTTATGGGGGTTATATCTGCTAATATTTAATGTATTAAAAATAAAATAGATTAAAAAATTTAATTTATTGATTCATTTAAAAATAATAAACCCATTACATGTTAACTTAAATAACAACCTTTATTTAAAAAGAAGAGTGAGAGATGTGGTATTGTTTTACATTTTTTCAAATCTCTTTAATGTCTCATTTAATAGAAGACGGCTGGATTGTCATATCTGTTTCTGCATTCAGTCCATTGTGTAAGTCATTCTGGTTGAAGTAAATGAATATTTGACCTCACAGAGATAGGTAGCTGAAAAGAGAGGGACCCCACTGACCTCCTGAAAAGGTCTCAGGGAACCCCAACCTTCCCCAGACTACTCTTTGAAAACCTCTAAAAACAAACAGACAAAACCTGTTTAATATCCTTTAACCAACCATTACTAAAGCTATTGGAATAACCACGGTTATTGAACTAAGGACATGCTATGTTGGGTTTGAATTTCAAAATCTTAATTAAGGTTTATTTGCCTTTGTTATTGTTTCCTAAATGGCTTTCCTCTTTAGGCTTGAGTCTGCTCCAGGACTAAGTCACTTGACTTCTCTAAGTGCCATTTAGTGTGTTCCTTTCCCCATCTCTACTTTCCTGGGTATAGCAGAGGAGTCTAAAAAAGAATCGGTGCTGCCCCTCTATTGGTGCCACAAGTGGGATCTCCCCAGCCATTTTCTTTGCATCCTGCGACAGTTCATTTGTAGTACATTCATGCTTTTTAGTTCCTCTTGGGGAAACATCTCAGCTAGAAACTTAAGCATAAGGTGTGTGTGCACAGACACAGACACTGTTGTTTGCTATTATCTTAGGAAGATGTAGTAGAAGTAAATAAGTTTTATGGTGCAAATATTTTACATTCTGATAAATACAAGTCACTTCCTACTTTATCCTTTTCACATTGACATTCTTACCTGAACACTCTTTCCATAACATAACTAATCTAGAAGTGGTGAGTATAAATTTTGTAGATTAAAACAACAACAGTATGTCTAATTACATATAATTACCCAAACCATTATCTGCCACTACCAACATCCTTTGAAGCACAATTTGGAAAATCTATTCTAGACTATACCTAGGAGAACTGCTATTAAGATAGTGTTGGAAATCTCTAGTGGGTCCCTGAATGCTCCTGAAATCATCTCATTAGCAAGTTCTAATCTATCCCTCCAGATTCTACATTTCTACTTTAAAAAAAAAAAATGTAGTGATCCATTTTATATAGACAAATTGGGTAAAAATAATATTGAAAAACATGCAGAACATAGAATAGATAACAAATTACTAATTTGGTAATTCTTGCCAAAACAACACTCTTAATTTTGTTCAGTTTCTGATGTGTTTAAAAAATAAGCAAACAAAACTTAACAAAATTAGAAAAGATGCCCAATTCACAAATAGGTATAAGAGGAAAGAAAAATATATTCCTCCTACTGAGAAAAATTTTCTTAGATACCTACATATGAATGACATATCAAAAAGAAACTATGAAAGACAGGAGAGCAAACTGAGATTAGTTCAATTAGTATGTTGATTATTTCATGCAAGGCACATGTGTACTGAGGGATTCAAAGAAAAATAAACTATGGCCTGTGACCACCTGGAGCTTATGATCTACTGAGTAATATAAGACTTTACATGACTTTACACAACTCAAATTGCCAAATCAGATTACTACTATTATTGCAAATATTAAAGTATACTGAGTGAATAAGGAAGAAAAAATAAGTAATTCCAATGAGTTCTAAAATACAGTTTATAGAGAAAGTGACATTCAATTAGTTTTTTATAAAACAGACTGAAGTGTGACCAGTGAATCTTCTAAGTTAAAAAAAAAACAAATAGGACCAGAGGTCAGAATATAAGAAAACGCAGGGTATGCTTAGGTGTATTTGGGGAAGTTTCTGCTTCAAAGAATTGTTGATTATAGTCAATGCATTATAAAGCATATTTTCCCTTATGACCTGTATTCACTCAGAATTAGATTAAGGTCTTCATAGGTCAGAAGTCATTCGAACTCAGTACGGATGAGCAGCTGTGGAAAGTTAATAACTTGCACGGATTATTTATGATCCCACTGAAGTTTCTTTAATTAAGCGAACTTTCATAATCCCTTTCTAATGCCTTATCAACTTGATTTTTATCTATGTAACCACTGGCTGCCATAGACCAGGGGACCTGTTATGAGACTCAAGATGATACCAAAGAATTTTAGACTTAAATGAACAATTGATGGCTAGCTACCCACTCAGCAGTGGTTAGGGCAAGAATTGGTCTGACTAAAGCTTTCTATCCTGAGCTTCTGGTACATAATGTTCCACTCCTGAAACTGGATCAGTTGTCCTAACACTGCTAGACAATCCTTTGCCCCGTCCAATGCATGGACTTAGAAGAAATCGTCTTAACCTCTTGACTCTATCAGGCCATCATCTGTACATCCTTTTCAGACTTAGTATATTCTCCTCAGGAGGCCCAATGATGCCCTCTATCATGAGTTTAGTAACGTTTGGCAAACTTTTTCTGTAAAGAGCCAGATAATATCAACATATATTTAGGCTTTCCAGATAATAAACAGTTGGTCTCTGTTGCAACTGCTCAGCTCTTCATTATAGCACAGAAGCAGCCACAGACACTATATACAAATGAATGGATATAGTCAGATTTCACCTGGGGGCTGGCTGTAGTTTCTGGTTCCTGCACTAAGGTGTCTGATTTATGAAGGGAAACTCTTATAAGATCCTGGTAAAGCAAAATTAAGAGGAAAAGAAAAAAAAAAAACTCTAAAGGTACAAAGAGGGGCTTCCCTGGTGGCGCAGTGGTTGAGCGTCCGCCTGCCGAGGCAGCGGACACGGGTTTGTGCCCCGGTCCGGGAAGATCCCACATGCCGCGAAGCGGCTGGGCCCGTGAGCCATGGCCGCTGAGCCTGCGCGTCCGGAGCCTGTGCTCCGCAACGGGAGAGGCCACAACAGCGAGAGGCCCGCGTACCTCAAAAAAAAAAAAAAAAGGTACAAAGAGGAGGTACAACAAAGAACTTTTAGCTGCAAGCAACTCATACTCGAGAGAGAAAGAAAAAGAAAATACAATTAATACGTGTTTGGCTGCAGCCCGCAGGCCTGCAAGCCTTGTAGTTGCCCAACCCCGAGACTGAACAAAGAGCCCCTAGACAGTGACAGAGACATAAACGGTTTATGGAGTAGGGGGGCTCTTACATACCCGAAGGAAGGTCCCGGAGCTACACCCTACCGTGTGAGGCAGACTGCGGACAGAACATGGCGTCAGCCTTCATTACTCAAGGGAGGGGCCAGGGCAAGGAGGCTACCATTTATAGGGGGAATTGGCATCAGATGCGCTCAGTTACCAGGGATTAACTAGGTCCTATAATTAAGAGGATTGGATAGTCATGTGAGTGAAGCAGGGACTGGTCGAGCAGGGGACGTACAGAGAGCAAGAGAACAGCCACGTTGAACGGCCTGAGCATACAACAGGTAACACAAACAAAAGAGAAAAAGTCATTGTGCCTCATCACCTTCATTTCTATGCCTCAAAACAGAGTTTGCCAAATACCCCCATCTTAGATTTGCCTGGGAGTCTCTTGAGACATGTAATCCTCAGGCTCTAACGCAGGCCTCTTGAATTAGGGTCTCCAAGGTGGAAGATTACCATGTTTAACAAGATTCCAAGGTGATTCTCATATATGCTTAAGCAGAATTGTTGTATAGCTTCAAGAACTTTCTCTGCATTCTTTAGCTCCCTAATTAACTCTTCTCTTTATCACTGCATGAAGTCTCAGTGAAGAGGAGAATGTATTATCAGCTCCCTTTGAATTGATGCCTTGGTCTGTAGCTTCCTAAACTTACTCTCACCCCTTAGACATAGGTCTTTGATTCTATTCACTGTATTTAGGGATCACCCCCACTAGCAGACACACCTGATGCTGATCTCCAGACCCAATCAAGATCAGAAACCCGTGCTTTTCACTTAATAGGATTCCTCCTGTTATATGTGGGATGAGCATTAAGGAAACAACTTGTATCAAGATTCTTAATAACACTGCTTTCCTATGTAAGTCTCTTCAAAGTAATACAGTTTGGATTCTGGAAATGTTCCACTGGCTGAAAAAATATCAGGAAAAAATAAAACTTCTAGACAAACATGAACTGTAAAACATAACAAAATAAAATCCTTAGAAGGGAATGCTTTCAATTTTAGGCTTGAGGCAAAAACAAATGTATATCCAGTAAAGAGACAGGAATTCTGTCTTATCCTACCTTTAAGTCAACAACAAACTTGCAATTTTGGACGACCTCAGATGTATTTTTTTTTTAAATAGACAATCACCATGTAACTAGACACTGAGGATACCAATTTAGAGACTTGGCAATTTATAGAAAAGTGAAATTATCAAGTGGATGGAATCTTAGATAATATTTTTTGAAAGAATTGACAAAAGACTTATGAATAATGGTAAATTTTCTCATAATCTGGTATCTTCCTGCCAAAGTGAATTTATATATTCTTTTAAGCCAATTTATTCTTAGAAGCAAAGTTCAATACAAATTGGGCTGAAATTTAATTTCCTTTTGTCCTCGGGATGGATTTGAGAAGTGACTTTTGTTTTCTTTGATTTCAGAATAGCTTTGAATGATTTCCTCTTTAAGGATTCAGAAATGGCTTTGCAGTCTTCTGTTTCTTTGTTAATCCCTGAAGACTTGTGAATTCTATGTTTCTTTTTTTTTTTCGCTGTACACGGGCCTCTGACTGTTGTGGCCTCTCCCTGTTGCGGAGCACAGGCTCCGGACACGCAGGACCAGCGGCCATGGCTCACGGGCCCAGCCGCTCCGCAGCATGTGGGATCTTCCCGGACCGGGTCACGAACCCACGTCCCCTGCATCAGCAGGCAGACTCTCAACCACTGCGCCATCAGGGAGCCCGAATTCTATTATTTTTAATCTCATTTTTTTTCTTGTCCACTTTTCTCTGTTGGACTTTATGCAAATCTCATCAAAAGTGGACCATCCTGCTTAAGAATAACACTCCTTTTTTTTTTTTTTTTTTTTCCCTACTTCTGTTTCAGCCCGTTTCTTGATCCAGTCACTTTTGGTCCAGAAGCTCAAGTTCATCTTGAAGAAAAGTTATTTATTTCTCAGGAGATATGATTATATTATTTTTCTCTCTCCTCAAATGACCTGTTGAAATAGATTTCTGGGGACTAATTTATATTAGTTCCAAAGTATGACTCTGAGAGCACGAGCATTAATTGAAAGACTATTTTTATCACCTTATACTCTCCTTTAAAAAATAAATGACATTTTTCCTAGATTTAATTCAACTTTCACTTTTGACTAGGATATTAAATGTCAGGAATTATACTTCTCTATGTATGTATGTTTAATAATTCTCTAACGAATGCAATTAATATCAAGAGAATCAGGTTATAATGCATTTCCTTTAATACCACAAAATTAAAGAGTCACTTTTAATGAGGTAGAAGGTGCCTGGAAGTACGTTAGCCTTAAGCAATGAGTAGCTCACAAATACACATACCTATAAAAAGCAGACGTTTTTTGAAGGCCATGAAAGCAAACCTTTAAATAATTTGGATTTACGGTATACGGCACAAATGCATCAAAGAATTATGACTGATATACAAACCTTTAGCTTCAACTAGAAAAAGTTATAACTGTTATGCTAACATTTGTCAAGTGATTACTAAGTGCCAAGCATGGTGCCCATTTGATTTAATAATTACAAAAACTTTATGTAGATATTATTATCCTTAATTTATGTAAACTGACCAGAGTCACACATCTCATAAGTGGTCGAGCCAGAATTCAAATTCAAGTATTTTAATTCACAAACTTCTATCTTTAGCCCCACATTATACTTCGATATATCACAAGGAAAAAAATTTTTTTCAATTAAACCAGTGTTCCTCACAGCTCTACCCGTCTCCAGAGCTGAACGTGTTTGTCTGCAGGAAAGGATTCTGATGATGGCATCTATACCAGATCAAGGTTTGTCACATTCACACTTGGTTAGATAAAGAGTTCATTCTCACCAGGATTCTGCTTTGGAACAGTTTTTGCATTCTAAGATCCATTTTATCTGTAGAACTATGATGCTACTGCCTGCCCATCATCTTCTTTGGACTTCTCTTCCAAAAAAATCAATAAATTCAACAAATATTTATTCATGAATGATTGAAAAATGAACTCATGAAATAACCAATGACTACTCAAATGAAAATATCCAAAATGTATATACCCAAATCAAGGTAACTGGAGAAAAAATTCTGGGTAGGGTATAATCTTTGCTTCCTCAAAAAGTAAAACTACATTCTATCATTTCATAGCTCAAGAGCCCTTCTTTCTGCTCTCCTTATTCACACGCACATACATACCCACACACCTGTCCACACGCACGTGTCAACAGGTGCTCAATCTTAGGGGAAGTTCTATTCTATGAAGGGAACTGTGGCACACTATGTGCCACTGTAGGGCATGTTTCCAGTTTATATTTATGTATTTCTGGTGTGAGGAGTTCTAGCATCTACTTCCACCAAGAACACCACTATTAACCTCTGCCAGAGCAAGAGAGTAGTCATATTAGCAGAATTCTAGGATACAAAGCATTGAGATTTTAATTTCCTATTTTCTCCCCTGAAAGTGGTGGTATGTCAATTCTTTAAAGTCTCTTTGATATTTAAACATCTGATTTATCCTGATACATTTAAGAATTACAATAAAAGGTAAAGTTTCTTAAGAATCCTAGAAAATCACAAATAGTCTGAGTACCATTTAACCACTGAAGATATTTGGAAACTTAGGTGCAACCAACCATGTTAATTTGCTTCATGTTTATTTGTGAGATTTTATTCAAATTATCTGATAGACGAAAGCCTAAATTTATCAACCTCAGGGATTAATCTGGTGCCATTGGAGAGAAGGAAAAAAATTAGCCACGAATTCCATTCATACTCCTGTACGCAGAATTCCTGTGGGAACACATTCTGCACATCCGAGTCAACCAAACGCACTTTGAGGTCAAGGACTACTTCAGGTGAGTTTCAGCAGAAAGAATTTTGCCATCTGTTTGATATATTATTCATTTTAAATATTCAGAGAATTGCAAATGCCAACAGAGGACATTAGATTGAATGCAAGCCCTCCTATGCATATTCAAACAGCTTTATATATCCTTCATGAGCCAAAACAAAGTGACTGAATGAGAAGGTACAGAGAATAGACCATGGTGAACAAAAGGATGCATGAAGTCTTCCATGTGAAATCTAAATAACATTAGGCCATGGCAAGATCTTCAAGGTCAGGTATAATAAAGAAATTTAATTTTGTACCAGGTGTACTATAATCTTCTAAAAAGTTTTTTTCTATATATGAGTTAAGCTATGACTTAAAATGTAATTTTTGTCAGGTCTTCAACTTGTAATGTGCCAAAGGATGCCTGAAATTTTTCAGTTTTAAGGCCTTCCAAGAGATTTTATATTTGGAAATATTTTCCGTCCTATATTATCCTCAATTCAATAACCTCAGATATCAGGTTAACAGAAGAATGAAGACTCTGGCCCAAGGATGCACTGCTATATGTGTGTGTATATGTGTTTGTGTGTGTGCACGTATATTCATATGTGTATTTATATGCATATATATTTTATATGTTTTAGATTAATGTATGTGATTAATAGATAAAACCACAAATTCAATATAACTGGCAGAATAACTCTCTTAAAGACTGTCTTCATAAAATAGCCCGTTGTATATAAAATATGACAGTTGGATTGTATATTAATTAGCCACCTGTAAGGAGGATAATGCATTTGTACGTACAAAGCTAAAGTGAACACTGGATCTTAAAAAAAGACAGCATCCTTAAGCAATGAAATACGTATCTTAGTTTGTTTCCCTACTTAACTATTTTGCTCTCTGATTTCCTCATGAAAATTTCCAAGTCTACAGTTTGTACTTTTTTCACAAAGGGGCAGTAATGCCTGTAAAATCATTCCAGGTCAAAGTAGACCACTTTTTCTCACTTTCCTTACCAAATATCAACTTTCTTCTTTCAACTAAAGTGGTTTTACCATATTTTATTTACTTCCTTATCCAAATATTATTTGTCTAGCAGTCTCAAACCTATGGACCCACAAGAAGTAAAAAAATAAAACTATGGACAGTGAAAATAGTTGTCTCAAATCCCATGCAGATGGACTTTGATGTATTCATGCAGAAGCTTATGACGCATCTCAAACATTCTTTGGGCCAGCTGTGAATAATGGCAACTAAGAGCACCAGGAAACTAGAAATATCCAGCATGCTGTGCTCCCTGAGAATAGAAGCAAATCCACCCTACTGAGCTATAAACCCAACAGGTGTTCCAAATTATGGAATTAGAATTCGTAACAATGTTCACCCCAGTCTGTGAACAACTGAAAGAATTTACTGAGGAATTGTGTGTTTGATGCTGCACTGTAATCTCAACCTCTGGAATAGTAAGCATTCATTAATTTATTTAGCAAATATTTATTGACCTCCAGTAACAAATAAAAGACTCTGTCTTAGGTATATAAGACTCTGTCTTACATTAGAATGCAGAAGAGTGTGCATTTGTGCATGCATAAATGTGTTCATGTATATGTACATACATATTTACATATTACATGTACATCTATATATGTGTGCATGTATGTATACATATATTTGTGGGTCTGTTTGTTCTGTGATGTTAAATATTTCTTCTTCATATAGAATATAAAGAAGAGATAAACATCTGTCTCACAAAGAAAACACTGGTTTTTTTCTTTCCTTTCTGGTGTTTTGCTAATGCATTGAAATGATCAAAAAATCAGCAGCCAAACTCTTGTCTAATGTGAACCATTAGTATTACTTAAATTATTTCCTGAAGTTCTGTCTCCCGGATGATCAGTGATCTCTAGCTTGTTCCCTGCTTGCTTCTAGCTGGCAAGGTTTTTCATGATAATTACCCTCTTGCCTTTTTAGCTTTCAGCAACTTTAGAATTTCTGCACTAATTTATCTCTGTTTGGGATGTAAATTGCATGATATCAGTAATAGCTATGATTATAGATCTGATAGTACTTTCAAATCCAGTCTCAGGATTTGGTCTGATCTAGCTGGATTTCTGGGTGTCCTGCACTGTCTGCTTGACAAGTAGCCTATGTCTAAGCTGTCCTGGATCATGTTCTCTGATAGATGTATTATTATTCCTACAAATTGAAATAGACTTACTTCTTTCTTGCCAGAGAGACTTATTTTGAAGTGTCATGGCTTCCACAAAGGACCCATGTGCTCAGGGAATAAGACCTTCTGTTTAAACAGGAAAAAATATAATGCTTGCTATAATTGTCTTCCATTATGACTTATCTGCATTTTTTTTTTAAATCATGGGTTCTTACACAGAATTTGAAGCTACAATTTCCTACCCAATGCCTGAATTTCCTCTGCTAATTCTCCAACCAAAGGTCATGCAGACTTCTGCTTGACCACCGTCTGTAATGGGGCAGCATTCTTTTCCTCGCAGGAGACAATCTGTTAGGCTATTTCCAAAGATGAAATCGTTAGATTGTAATTCTTTAATCAAATGAAAATGTGCCTTCCTTTTTGACTCAGGTTTTTCATTCTAGTTCCACACAAAATACATCCTACCCCTCCATTCCAGAATAAATCTTACTTCACTTGGTTAAGCACGACCTTCACTGAGAAACACCTATTGAATTGCACCCCAGTCCTCAGCAGGATAGGCAGACCCTCCTCAGAGATAGCTAACTGGGGAACAGGACCACAATTTAGCACTTACGTTACAATTTAGTAGAGAAGCCATTGGTACTCTGATACTTTGTATGTCTGTTAAAACTCAGAGAAACATATAAAAGGCCTGATACTTGGAACTCTGGTTATACTCATTATCTCCTTTGTCAGAATTTTCCCTTCAGCAAGTTCTTAAGTGAGCATAAGAAAAAAAATTTAAATAAATAAACAAGAACATCCATCATCTAGGTGGGCTATATCAGGTGCCCTAGTGAAGCCATCAGAGTTCTGTAGCCTTCATTTTTCACCTCGACTTCCTCAGTGTGTGAGTTCAATTACGTCAAGTGCTTCTTCCATGCAGTCAGGGAAGATGACCATTGGAAACTCCATGCTCACAGCCTGTGACCCCAGCAAATGCACTCTCTCTCCTATTGTCCAGATGTTACTACATTGCCTGAAAGGACCCTGATTAGCCCAGGCAAAGGACATGGAGCTACTGGACAGGCCCAACACAGCTGCATGGGATGGAGAGGGAAAATTCTCAAAAGGAAAGAGATCTGGGCAATCCACCTAGCTCCATTACAAAAGGGTGAAAAATTTTAGAATACATGAATAAACAAGCAAAGAATGTCACCTGTATCTCATACAGTCCTGAAATCTGGCTTTGGTAAACTAGTGGGAAAAGTGAAACTGCCTTTTTCTTTTTGGAAAGTTTGACAATGGACAGCAGCTCAACATCTGTAGAAATCCCATTGTCCTTTAGTCTCCTGACATAATACCAATCTCATTTCTCGCACCTGAAAGACTTTCCATTCAATAAAGTCAAGGAGAGAATAAAGAGTAAAGCGGTCAGTCTCAAATAATAAAGGAGCTGGAAGATCACAATTTAGCAAGCCTCTGGCATGACAAAAATCAAGACCAGACGAGTGTGCAAGCAAGAATCTGGAGGTTAGTACAGGATTACACCAGAGGAGGTTTTAAAAAATTCCATGTATGGCATTAGGGCCATACATAACACATAGGTGTCCCTATTACATAGGGACAAAATTAGTTTCCACAGAAGGATTTCTAAATATTTTGTATTCTACCACAATATGTCTATCTTCCCCCATCCTAAACACTGGATTCTTTTAATCCATAAAAGGTGATTTGGGTTCATACACCACACTCTATTAAAGTACACAGAGCTAAGCCTAGGAGATAAGTGCCTTAGGTACCTGACCTGGTCTTTGCCATCAACAGTACTTCACTCAGCGATTGGCCCACAGTATTTGCTCAGAAAGTGTTAAAATAAGACTGAAAATCTTGGACTAGTTGACTTTGAAAATCCTGACCATTTCTTAGTATCTATAGTTCTATTTGTGCAATAGTAAATCAATCCATGAAATTTGTATCAGATCCTTTTTACTGTTTTGGTTTCTGCTTTGTTTTAGAAACAAAGCACATTTTCAGAGCTACAAATTGGTGAAATATATTCTAATGCCATGCTATGGCCATGTTTAATTTTTCAAAGAATTCCCATGACATTTCTTCCACGAAGCAATTCTATCTTTGTAGTGGATATTATTGTTGTGTTTTTCAGATGATGGAATGGGTTTACTATTGGGCCTTAGGAAAACTCCTAAACTACTGAATTTCAGTGATTCAGTTGGAACTTACTTCACTCTCTTCTTCCAATTTCTGACTGGGAACAATGTTCAAATGCCTTCTCTGCGTATAATATAGGGAAAAAGATACTGTTGACAGAAAAAATACTTCCTGTCTAAAACCAGTGCCAAACAGGAACAATGACAAAAAGAATGTCTAATTATGTAAAGTTTACTGCTTCGTTTAAAAGCCTTTCTATTGTACAGGATCCTTTTAATTACTGCGGTGAACTGCTATCTCCTGTGATCTTTCACGTACACTGCCATCTGTTTTTAAAATATCTTATGATATTGAAATAACATTGCATGTAATTTGCTGTCTTTTATTCGGTCTACCAGGACAATGTGAAGGACCCCACACAGTGTGACTGCGAATCTCAGGGCTTTCTATGAAAGAGGGAAAACGAAGTCAACTACAAAAACCCAGTATGTTCTCAAACTTCATCTGGACTGCAGCATCCGGATCAATAAATTATAAAAAACAGTCCTACCACTAATTAGCTATATGACATTAGGTAAGTTAATGTATTGTGCTGATTTTCAGTCTTCTCACTTGTGTAAAGAACAGATAGGCTAGATGAAAACCAAAGGACTTGTGGCCTCCAGTATCGTGGAGCGTCGCCTAATCATCTCTAGGAGCTCTTGCTCTGCCTGCAAACACACACAATTAAATCAAAGCTTTGTCATAATCACAAAATAATATCTTTGCTCAATACTTAATTCCAGGCTTGGTTTTACAACATCCAGACTTTCTTTGGCTGCTGAAATAATACTGTAGCGGAAAAACATGAACAAAAGTAATCCTAACGCATTGCACAAAAAAATACTCATGTGTGTTATTATGTTAGTATGTTATTGTACATGTTTATGTTATCTGGCATGATGGAGCATAGGGAATCATTAACTCAACAACAATGGAAACTCAAAACTCAACTATATTGAGTCCATAAGGTGAAGGAAGTTGGGCAAATCCAAGCTTATGTCTTATTAGAGCTTACAGCTTTGCCTTGCACATAGTAGATGATATATAAATATTTACATAGAATTTCTTTAGAATTTTATGATTTCATGATAATAATTATTTGAGTGGAAGAGGTAAGTTAATACATAACAAAACAGTGCAGTCTGCTCAGTACCTGATACATAGCAAAACTGAACTTTTAATTAATTAATCTATTTATTTGAAGAAAGAAAACTTGTCAAAATATTTTTCTAAAAGGCCTAAGTTTTTATTTCCATCTGAGATTATATTATGAACATTTAAAGGAAATAATTGAAAAATACGCAAAAGATATATAGGTAAGAATGATCAACCCAAGGATTAATAATAGCAAAATATTTGATACAGGTTGTTAAAAATTGGGTTGATTATGGTAATCATGGGGCATCTATAGGATGCATTCTTAAAAGGGTAATAATATACATAATAGTTAAGTAAAGGAAAACGTAGAATAGAAATTGTGTAATTATTGCCTGACACTGATTTAAATTTATGTCTAGAAATATGACATAATTTGTTAAGATAAATACATTAATGTTTTATGTATAGTAAAATATTTGGTTATTTTATCATATAAATATATTTATTGCATTTAACAAAATTAATTTAATTAATATATTATATATAATAAATAATATATAATAAAATGAAACACTATGTGACAAACTAAAATTCTTTAATATTAACAGCTATCTCAGGTTCTAGAACCATGGGAAGATTTTATTTTTCATAAGCATTATAAATTTTCCCTGCATAAATATTAAAAAAAGATTTTTTCCCCTATTCTTTTTTTTTTACATACTTTCGTTTTAATTTTAGTACTACTACTCATTATTTGTGGGGCTTAAACAACTCAAGTTTTCTCCTGTTTCTTCTCCATAAAATGCAGGAGATGCTCAACTGAAAATTGCTTGGACCAATGATCTAATCAAAGATGTGAACCAGCCAAATGCAGCAGGCTCATCACCCAACCATTATACAATTCTTGTGGAAACACAGCCTGAAACACCGTATTAATTCCAGAAGAATGTTTGAGCTGCACAGGTAAACCATCCATTCATTATAAGGCCCTTTAATGCAGAAAGAACAAACTTAAATGTCAACAAAAAATGGAAAGCATTGCAAGGAATGCCGAAGATTGAAGCGAGCCCTAAAGCAAAAGAGAGGCCATAGAATTGATGAGGAGTGTGGACGACTGGAAAGTACACCTTCCTGGTGTCCAAATGGTACAGACCCACGTAGCTTCCATGACCTGTTGCCAAGTGGAAATGTGGGCTCTGCACTGACAAATCATTGACAAGAAATCCAGAATTTTTGGTAGTTTCTCAGTGCTGACCACCAACTATGTTGGTAACTTTTGTCTTTGCTGTTATTTTTAACACCCTGCTGGCCATTATTTTGTGTTCAATAATGTAAGACTACTAACACCAGAAACATGGGAGGGGATGAGAAAGAGGATGTTTACTAGATATGGAAGCACAGAATCCTAAAGACTTGTTTTGACCAAAACAGGTACCTCCAACTGAGGGACAGTCACTCTCAGGAAACATCACAGGGAAGGAGTGAGTAGAATAATAACCCTGACATCACTGCCCTCTCTCCCTCCATCCCCTGGACCTCCAGCCAGAACTCCCCATTAGCCAAGCCCAAAGATAAGCCAGAGATGGAGGGGGCCCATTGATGTGGTCATACAGGTCAGCCCGCTGGGCAGAGAGCAAAGTGAGTAAGAGAATCCTCATGTAGAGAGGATATGCAGGCCAAGAGAGGATGTTTGGCACAAATCCTAAATTACTATTCATAAAGTATTAAAGCCAGAGTTTATCTCAAGAGTGCTCTGTACCTTTCAGTTAGCCCACATTTTTTCATTCCATCCAGGATATTTGTAACCAAATACAATCATCTGCCGAAGTGTAACCAAAGATAAACTAATGTATGACTTTGTAGCACCACAATCTAACAGGCTGTTAAACAGCATGATCGAATTAGAGGTCCTGAAAATGGCATAACTAATGGCACTGTCTTGGAAAAAAAAAAAAATAGTGCTAATGCAGAGGTTCATGAAATGTGTATGAACCGTATAACATATTCATGCCCTATTACTGAGAATTTCAAAGTGTCTCACTGCTCGAGATAATAGGCCTCGATTCAATTCAGTCTGATGTGGCATGAATTTCATGCGCTAATTAGTAAAGCATTTCTTAATGATTAAGGGGGAAAATCAGATAACATTTGATTGGAAACACAACTGTCAGAGATAAAACATAGCTACAACTAAGGTTAGAAGGAATGCCATACATTTTGAATTCAGGTGTCTTAATTATGACAATTAATGATTGTATTCTCTCTATAAATGAATTCAACCAACATGGTAAGCATATGGTAATTAAAGTGCTTTTGTAGTGCAAGAAATTTAAACAAATGACATCAATAATAATCGTGTCCTTTCTTGCATTTTAAGTTTAGTTTCCTATCAAATCTGTTTTCTCCGTCAGTCATTTTTGAGTTTTATATACTGTTAGTACTTTAATAACAAGTATACTTCCAGGAGTTGATATCTGTTAACATTGGATTTCTGGCAAGAATGTAAATTATTTCCCATTCATTGAAGTTATAGATAGTGAATCCTGCTTTCTATCAGTGCTATGGAAGTTTGTTAAAAATAGCGTCGGATTATCAGACTACAGTGCCTAGACTTAATAAAAAATAGACCATTGACCCAGTAGATATAGGTTAATATGGATAGCATTACATAAGGATAACTACATAAAATTTGATAGGTCATTTAAATTCTGAATATTCTGAGTGTAGTCTAATCACAGGAGATGGTTTTAAAGGCTCACATTGTTATTGAAAGCGTTTTCACGCTGACACATTATTGATCCAGACTTCATCACCTCTTGCCTGGCCTGCTGCAATAACTGCCCTGCCTCCATGACCTCACAACTCCATTCCTACACACGTTACCTAAGACTTTTTCCTCACTTCAGTAGATAGTAAAGAGCCTCCATGATAAGACGCCAACCTCTTTTCCAGCCTCATCTTCCACTTTTCTTCTGTTCGTGCCTTACTCTTCTGGTCAATTCACTTGGTCATCTGTAAGTCTTTCACTCTTCTGCCACCTTGGAAGTCCCTTCCTCCTCCACCCGATTTGCCCCCATCCTCTGGAAAGATGTTTGCAGACCTTCAGAAAGACCGTTCAGAAATCTCTCTCTGGAATCGAGATATCTCTGACTTGAGTAGCACAGTAAACATTTTCACACTGTGCTTCCACACAAGACTATGACACTTGAGTATAGGTGTCCTTTTCTCTCCTCAATGCTTGGAACATGTTTTGACATAAAATAGATGTTCAAACAATATCCTCAGCAGTAAGATGGGTCAATCAATTGCCTATAACTTGATAAAACAAGAAAAGCACCTTTAAGGAATTGTATTATTCACTAGTCAAGAATACATGCTGAGGTTTATTCGTTTATATTTAGAACAGTATGAAACTCATTGCATATTGCTCCCATGTGTTGTTGGACAACCATCAACTACTAATCCACTAAGAAGAGAAGAGAATTAATTGCTATGGGAGGGGGAGGGGAGAGCAGGTGACAAGGTGATGATGATAAAGAGATTATGCCCCCAAGCCCCAAAACAAATTTATCTGTAAAAACAAAGAAAAAGTCTAGCTCACAAACAGTCTGTCTGAAACAAGAAAAACGGAAAGACTAAAATTTTATTTGTTTGCTCTTTTGCAAAGAGATCCATTCTTGATTCTGGGTGGCCCAAAAACAGTCATAGAGAAATAGAAGCTGGTCAAAGGAATGGAGAGACTGTTCCAAAGCTGAAGAGAAAGGATGCTGTGACCCTATTTGCTGATGCAGAGCTAAAATTTAAGTAACCACATAATCAAATGAACATATCCCTCAGTTCAAAGTGTAAATTCATTCATTTTTCAACAGAACTTTTGTTGATTATCTAAAACCCTGAATTGAAGAAAGTGTTTCTCTCCTGAAAATGTATCAGGCAAATAACCAATCAGGGTGGATCCCAATGTACAGTGAGAGCCAAAGTTCCAGTATATTCTATGTGTGAAAAATGGACTCACGTAGATATTCGAGTAGCCATAAGGGGTAGAACTGCAATTTCTCCATTTTCTTTCTATTCCACAGTAAATGTTATCTATTATTAGAATGTTTTCATATGCAAACCACACTAGTCTGTTACTTCAGTCAGGCTGGCCTAAGCCACTGCTAAATCCATAATTCCTAAGTCTTGACGTTCAGTAACTATACTTGTTTTTAGCATGTTTCACATGCCTTTACCATAATCGTGTACGAGAGAATAATATTTCTAACTCGATTTTGGAAAACCAGTATAGTGTGCACAAACAGTAACTTATAGAATAGCCCACTTACTCACTTTCAATACAAAGTCTACAGAGTCAATACTGATCACTATCCTTATATGGCACGATGATTCTCACTGGGAGAGCAGTAATGGAGACGGGGGGTAGCTGCGATTTATCTTTCAACTGTTCCAGTAAAATACCTGTTTATTTAAATCTACTTCTTTCTTGTCATTCTGTCTGAATGCAGTACAATTTAACCATAGTAGCAATAAGTTCCGGATTTTTGCCACAAACATTTCATTTTATACTATATTATTCATTAAATGAATAACTTTAAGGTGATAGACATTTCTTCTATTTGTAAGACTTTTCATAAAGCTAAATCTACAAAGCAAAAATGGGCCATCAGATATGCATGTTGGAATATATGGCTACTGTTACTGTTACATAATTTTAATACAATGGAAGACATGTCTATGAGCACGCAGAATCCAGAACCTTTTAGCAAAGATGCTTCCAATTCAGAAACAAAAACAAATGCTGATCTGTACCGTGTGGCACTGAGGCCAAAGCTAATGCAGCTCAAAAGCCACCCGTGTCGTACAGGGAAGCAAGGATACGCACTTCTTCAGGCTTTTGTGACAAGACTGCCAGTATCCTGACCTCATATGCATGAATCCTATCAAACTGATCACTGAATACTTTTTTTTTCTTAATAGTAGAAAAATTCATAAACCACAGAATTCTAAAAGTTAAGAGGCATCGGTCTGCTGTCTTTTTCTGAAAATAAAAAATAAAAAGAAACAGGAGGAGAGACAAAACCAAAGTCCTAAAACAAAGACACAAAAAATTGTTGTTTTCTTTCTTTCCTATGAAGCAGCTTCTATCTATTGAGGTTGCTTTGCAAAGAGAAAAGTATGAGTTAGGGGCCAATAAATTGTGTGTTTTCCCAACTCAGTTCCTCTGCCTTTGCAGTAGGAGTATCCCCTGATAGCTAAAGCCTTCTAGAGGCCATAATTCTTGTTTTTCCACCCCTACACACTTTTACATAAAACAAACGGAGCAGTCACTTCGGAGCAGTCCAAACGTAGTCCTGGGGAAGTTATTCTGTAGTTGTCTAACTTTCCCTTATCTCTCCTCTGCCGAATCACAAAGTACACATGTTCGGAATTATCGATCTATCGCAACATCTATCTGAGGCAATGTGGGTGGAAGAGGTCGGTGTTGCCTTGCATGTTTCACTTTGTGATCATTAGTGACACCATCTTCCTCACTTTCATTTGCTTCCATAATGCAATTGAAATCTTGTGCCCTTTCTTGCCTGAAAAATAACTTTAAGAAATGCTTTAGGAAGATTGGTCCAAGATGGCAGAGTAGAAGAATGTGCGCTCACTCCCTCTTGTGAGAGCAGCAGACTCACAACCAACTGCTGAGCAATCATCGAAGGAAGACCCTGGAACTCACCAAATACGATACCCCACAGCCAAAGACACAGGAGAAGCCACGGTGAGATGGTAGGAGGAGCACAATCACAGTAAAGTCAAATCCCATGACCACTGGGTACGTGACTCACAAATTGGAGAAAATTATACCACAGAAGTCCACCCACTGGAGTGAAGGTTCTGAGCCCCACATCAGGCTTCCCAACTTGGGATTCAAAAATGGGAGGAGGAATTCCCAGAGAATCTGGGACAACATTAAACACACCAACGTTTGCATTATAGGGGTCCCAGAAGGAGAAGAGAGAGAGAAAGGACCCAAGAAAATATCTGAAGAGATTAAAGTCAAAACTTCCCTAACATGGGAAAGGAAATAGCCACCCAAGTTCAGGAAGAGCAGAGAGTCCCAGGCAGGATAAACCCAAGGATAAACACGCCGAGACACATAGTAATCAAACTGACAAAAATTAAAGACAAAGAAAAATTATTAAAAGCAACAAGGGAAAAATGACAAATAACATACAATGGAACTCCCATAAGGTTAACAGCTGATTTCTCAGCAGAAACTCTACAAGCCAGAAGGGAGTGGCTGAATATATTTAAAGTGATGAAAAGCAATAAGATAAAACCAAGATTACTCTACCTGGCAAGGATTTCATTCAGATTCAACAGAGAAATCAAAAGCTTTACAGACAAGCAAAAGCTAAGAGAATTCAGGACCACCAAACCAGCTCTACAACAAATGCTAAAGGAACTTCTCTAAGTGGGAAACACAAGAGAAGAAAAGGGCCTACAAAAACAAGCCCAAAACAATTAAGAAAATGGTCATAGGAACATACATATCAATAATTACCTTAAATGTGAATAGATTAAATGCTCCAAACAAAAGACACAGGCTCATTGAATGGATACAAAAACAAGACCCATATATATGCTGTCTACAAGAGACCCACTTCAGACCTAGGGACACATACAGACTGAAAGTGAGGGGATGGAAAAAGATAGTCCATGCAAATGGAAATCAAAAGAAAGCTGGAGTAGCAATACTCATATCAGATAAAATAGACTTCAAAATAATGTTACAATAAGGGCTTCCCTGGTGGCGCAGTGGTTGAGAGTCCACCTGCCGATGCAGGGGACACAGGTTTGTGCCCCAGTCCGGGAGGATCCCACATGCTGCAGAGCGGCTGGGCCCTTGAGCCATGGCGCTGAGCCTGCGTGTCCGGAGCCTGTGCTCCGCAACGGAGGAGGCCACAGCAGTGAGAGGCCTGCATGCCACACAAAAAAAGAAAAAAATAATAATGTTACAAGAGACAAGGAAGGACACTACATAATGATCAAGGGATCAATCCAACAAGAAGATATAACATTTATAAATATATATACACCCAACATAGGAGAACCTCAATATATAAGGCAAATGCTAACAGCTATAAAAGAGGAAATCAGCAGTAACACAATAATAGTGGGGGACTTTAACACCTCACTTACACCAATGGACAGATCATGCAGATAGAAAATTAATAAGGAAACACAAGCTTTCAATGACATAAGGCCAGATAGATTTAATTGATATTTATAGGACATTCCATCCAAAAACAGCATTTTACACTTTCTTTTCAAGTCCACATGGAACATTCTCCAGGATAGATCATATCTCAGGCCACAAATCATGCCTCGGTAAATTTAAGAAAATTGAAATATCAAGCATCTTTTCCGACTACAACACTATGAGATTAGAAACCAGTTACAGGGAAAAAAAACTAAAAAAGAGAAACACATGGAGGCTAAACAATACATTACTAAATAACCGAGATCACTGAAGAAATCAAAGAGGAAATCAAAAACTACCTAGAGACAAATGACAATGAAAACATGATGATCCAAAACCTATGGGATGCAGCAAAAGCAGTCCTAAGAGAGAAGTTTATAGCAATACAATCTTACATCAAGAAACAAGAAAAATCTCAAATAAACAATCTAACCTTACACCTAAAGGAACTAGAGAAAGAAGAACAAACAAAATCCAAAGTTAGCAGAAGGAAAGAAATCATAAAGATCAGAGCAGAAATAAATGAAATAGAAACAAAGAAAACAATAGCAAAGATCAATAAAACTGAAAGCTGGTTCTTTGAGAAGGTAAACAAAATTGATAAACCTTTAGCCAGACTCATCAAGAAAAAGAGGGAGAGGACTCAAATCAATAAAATTAGAAATGAAAAAGAAGTTACAATGGACACTGCAGAAATTCAAAGCATCATAAGAGACCACTACAAGCAACTCTATGCCAATAAATTGGGAAACCTGGAAGAAATGGAAAAATTCTTAGAAAGGTATAACCTTCGAAGACTGAAACAGGAAGAAATAGAAAATGTGAACAGACCAATCACAAGTAATAAAATTGAAACTGTGATTAAAAATCTTCCAACAAACAAACGCCCAGGACCAGATGGCTTCACAGGTGAATTCTATCAGACATTTAGAGAAAAGCTAACACCCATCCTTCTCAAATATCTTCCAAAAAATTGCAGAGGAAGGAACACTCCCAAACTCATTCTACAAGGCCACCATTACCCTGATACTAAAACCAGACAGAGATACTACAAAAAAATAAAGAAAATTACAGATCAATATCACTGATTAATATAGATGGAAAAATCCTCAACAAAATACTAGCAAACAGAATCAAACAACACATTAAAAGGATCATACACCATGATCAAGTGGGATTTACCCCAGGGATGCAAGGATTCTTCAATATATGCCAGTCAATCAATGTGACACACCATATTAAAAATTTAAGGATAAAAAACATATGATCATCTCAATAGATGCAGAAAAACCTTTTGACAAAATTCAACACCGATTTATGATAAAAACGCACCAGAAAGTGGGCACAGAGGGAACCTACCCCAACTTAATAAAGGCTATATATGACAAACCCATAGCAAACATCATTCTCAATGGTGAAAAACTGAAAGCATTTCCTCTAAGATCAGGAACAAGACAAGGATGTCCACTCTCACCACTATTATTCAACATAGTTTTGGAAGTACTAACCATGGCAATCAGAGAAGAAAAATAAATAAAAGGAATACAAATTGAAAAAGAAGTAAAACTGTCACTGTTGGCAGATGACATGATACTATACATAGAGAATCCTAAAGACGCCACCAGAAAACTACTAGAGCTAATCAATGAATTTCGTAAAGTTGCAGGATACAAAATTAATGCACAGAAATCTCCTGCATTCCTATATACTAACAATGAAAGACCAGAAAGAGAAATTAAGGAAACAATCCCATTCACCAATGCAACAAAAAGAATAAAATAGCAAACCTACCTAAGGAGGTAAAAGACCTGTACTCCGAAAAGTATAAGACACTGATGAAAGAAATCAAAGATGACACAAACAGATGGAGAGATATACTATATTCTTGGATTGGAAGAATCAGTATTGTGAAAATGACTATAATACCCAAAGCAATCTACAGATTCAATGCAATCCCTATCAAACTATCAATGGCATTTTTCACAGCACTAGAACAAAAAATTTCACAATTTGTATGGAAACACAAAAGACCCCGAATAGCCAATGCAATCTTAAGAAAGAAAAACGGAGCTGGAGGAATCAGGCTTCCTGACTTCAGACTATACTACAAAGCTACAGTAATCAAGACAATGTGGTACTGGCACAAAAGCAGAAACACAGATCAATGGAACAGGATAGAAAGCATAGAGATAAACCCACACACCTATGGTCAACTAATCTATGACAAAGGAGGCAAGGATATACAATGGAGAAAAGACAGTCTCTTCAATAAGTGGTGCTGGGAAAACTGGACAGCCATATGTAAAGAATGAAATTAGAACACTCCCTAACACCATACACAAAAATAAACTCAAAATGGATTAAAGATCTAAATGTAAGACTGGACACTATAAAACTCTTAGAGGAAAACACTCTTTGATGTAAATTACAAAAGATCTTTTTTGACCCACCTCCTAGAGTAATGGAAATAAAAACAAAAATAAACAAATGGGACCTAATGAAACTTGAAAGCTTTTGCACAGCAAAGGAAACTATAAACAAGACGAAAAGACAACCCTCAGAATGGAGAAAATATTTGCAAACGAATCAATGGACAAAGGATTAATCTCCAAAATATATAAACAGCACATGTAGCTCAATATTAAAAAAAACAAACAACCCAATCAAAAAATGGGCAGAAGACCTAAGTAGACATATCTCCAAAGAATACATACAGATGGCCAAGAGGAACATGAAAAGCTGCTCAACATCACTAATTATTAGAGAAATGCAAATCAAAACTACAATGAGGTATCACATCATACCAGTTAGAATGGGCATCATCAGAAAATCTACACACAACAAATGCTGGAGAGGGTGTGGAGAAAAAGGAACCCTCTTGCACTGTTGTTGGGAATGTAAATTGATACAGCCACTATGGAGAACAGTATGGATGTTCCTTAGAAAATTAAAAATAGAATTACCATATAACCCAGCAATCCCACTACTGGGCATATACCCAGCGAAAACCATAATTCAAAAAGACACATGCACCCCAATGTTCATTGCTGCACCATTTACAGTAGCCAGGTCATGGAAGCAACCTAAATGCTCACTGAGAGACAAAAGGATAAAGAAGATGTGGTACATATATACAGTGGAATATTACTCAGCCATAAAAAGGAATGAAATTGGGTCATTTGTAGAGACGTGGATGGATCTAGAGACTGTCATACAGAGTGAAGTAAGTCACAAAGAGAAAAACAAATATCATATATTAATACATATATGTGGAATCTAGAAAAATGGTACAGATGAACCTCTATTTCAAGGCAGAAATAGAGGCACAGATATAGAGAACAAATGTATGGACACCAAGGGGGAAAGTGGGGGAGGGGTGGTGGGATGAATTGGGAGATTGGGATTGACGTGTATACACTAGTATGTATAAAATGGATGACTAATAAGAACCTGCTGTATAAAAAAATAAATTAAATAAAATTCAAAAAGAAAAAGAAAGAAATGCTTTGGGGACATCTAGCAAGGAGTTCACTGTTTTCCTATTCATTTCCTAGAGATTACTTCTATCATGTGCTTAAGATGCTTCTAGCAATGCTAACTGCACAAGGTTGAAATATACTGGCCAATGGACTAAATTACAGCACAGCCCATTTTCGAAAGGGTAGCTTATCACTTCACTGGGCAAAAATACAATTTAAACATCTTAGAAGTGTGGTTTTCAGTAACATCAGCACCAAATGGGGTGTTGGGAAATGTAACTGAACCACTTGAATCTTTTTTGTTGAAAAGTAACTTGAATGCCAAGCTTTAGGAAGATTACATTTTACTATTCTCTCAATGTGAGTAAGAATATACAGCAACTGCTGTTATTACAGCAAATAATAAACATTAGTCTTCAAGAACGTAAAAATAAGCACAAACCAAAGCAATGTTAACCATGAATAGAGTTTATCTCATCCCTTCCTATGCATAATTCCCTGCAGCTTTTTTTTTTTTTTTTTTTTTTTTTTTCGATACGCGGGCTTCTCACTGTTGTGGCCTCTCCCGTTGTGGAACACAGGCCCCGGACGCGCAGGCTCAGCGGCCATGGCTCACGGGCCCAGCCGCTCCGCAGCACGTGGTATCCTCCCGGACCGGGGCACGAACCCGCGCCCCCTGCATCGGCAGGCGGTCTCCCAACCACTGCGCCACCAGGGAAGCCCTCCCTGCAGCTTTTGAATAATAATGGGGACTATGATGGTAGAAAGTACTAGCAAGTAGTAGTGTCTACACAGGCTTTATACAAAAAGTTGTGTGTGCACTATTTTTTTCAATGATCACTTTACAAAATCAGAGAGCTGTTGATATAATGCTAAGAGATACAAGAAAGAGGAGTAATGGGCATTGTCCAGTGATTGAAGGCTTTATTCTCTATTCAATAACTGAGCATGGCTTTGAGTCATTTTGGTTCGGGGAAGAGGCATGCATTTTCATCTTTATGTGAGCTAGTCATAATATAAATATGTTAAGCAGAAGCACTATGTTATGGGAATTCTGCCAGTTGCTGAGTACGTCTATTCCAATTATGCATTCCAGAACTGGAGAAATAATGTCATCATGGGTTCAGAGAACCACTGAACCCACCATGAGATAGATCTAAGCTAACACTCCATTGATCACTTGGCCTCCACAAGCACCAGTTCCAACGGATGGACCAAGTGATATTCTAGGTCTCCTGGGATTGGTGTCAGTTTAGAACAAGCACCCATTAATCCCTGAAGAATCTGATTATTTCCTTTTCCCCAATGCCTGACAAAAAGCCATATAGGTCCCTTTGGGGAAGGCTGGGAGTGATACTAACAGTATACACTTTTGGCGGTGTAACAGGGTCCTTCCTCCAGGGCATTCAGCCTCTCCTTCATTCAAGGGATTCTAGGTTTATAAACTGGTTCGAGTCTGGGAATTGATCGAGGGGCTGTGACACTGTTTTGATGATTCAAGTTAGAATTTAGTTCATTTGACTTAGGATACTTCTTTTTAGACAGTTCAAGCAAAAATTTAGTAGGCTACCCATCTATTTCTTTTCTAGAGACACAATGATAAACTAGTTGATGCCACAGGTCTTTGCAAGTCAGACTATTGTGATTACTGTTTGGACTCTGCTGTCCATTATGATAACCACACCCACCTTGTCCTTGGCGATTAAGTGCTACCTCTTGGCCCCTGCCACCGTGGAATCCAATTATCTCTATTGCATTTAAGGATCCCAGTTCAGTGACAGTGGTTCCCACTGACCTACAGAGAAGAGTGACCACAATGCTCTGCAATGATGCTAGGCTCCCCTCACAAATTTATTTCTCACAGTCGTGGTGAAAGGTGTGTCCTCTGGACCCTCCCAGGGTGGGTGAGCAGGTCTGACATGATAAATCCACTCTAACATTCCAATCTCCCTAAGCCTTCAGATCCTTTCTACCACAGTATACCAGGGCAGTTCTGGAATTTCAACTTCATTTAGTATTGGCCACTTTTTGATCCACGTTTCAGCCGAACCACCAAATAAATGTTAGCATTCTTCCTCACCCTTTGAGCTACATCGAATCTTAAATTTCTGCTTAGTGGACCCATATCAGTAAGTTCAGCCTGATCCAACTTTTTGTTCCTTAACTATTATCCTACATCCTTACTATCCATCTCCACCCATATTCTCCAGATCTGTGCACTAAAAGAAGCTTGTGTGTATATGTTTAGTGTACATGTACATGCTGCTCAGTTAAGAAATGAAATATAGTGACAGTCTTTTTAAAAAATTCCCCTTTGTGTTTTGTGATGATTCTTAATATTTTCTATTCTTATGTCCTTTTAAGATGAAAATATTGGGAAGATTTATATCTGACAGGTGTAGTTTGGTTTGAAAACCCATCTCTCCATGTGTGTGTACCTGGGGGGTTTAAATAAGTTTTATTGAGAACACTAATCTTATCCTTTTCATAATTAGCTCTCCTCTGCTTTACGAATCCTTGATGAAACTTTTCTTTTTCTTTTAATACTTAAATTAATTCATAAAAGTAAAAAGTACAAATAGCCAATAAGATATGAAAAAATTAAAGTAATTCTCAACCTTACTAACAAACATGTTAATACCTATGAATAAATATAGACACCATTTTTTCCTTCAGATTACACACACGCACACACAGAATAACAAAGTGTAGCAAAGGGAGAACTCTCAGGCACCAATGGCTGAAATATAAAGTAATACAAAATTCCCAGCAGAAAGGTGGCTCTTTTGTCATTATTTTATTTTGGTATTTCTGTAAATATTTTATTCAATGATAATCTTTGCAAATGTATGGATAACGTCCAAAACTTAGGGAAGAGTAAAAAAATGTCAAGTAAATCCATATGGTGTAATATAATGCTTCAAATATAAAGCCTATCTTAAAAGTTTATACAAGGAAATGTACAAATCTTCATGTACAAAAATAAAATCATATATTTCATGCAGCTTTCCAAAGAAAATATATTAATATGCATGAAAATACTGGATGATATATATCAACATATTAATAGCTGTTGCTTCTGGGAATTGAAAATATTAGTAAGTTTCTTTTTCTTTTTAGAGAAATCCATAGTTTTTAATCTTAATGTTTTGCAATGAGCATATATTGGAAACAAAGAACTAAAAGCAACCTTATATTGGAGACTTCTGTTATATATGTTGTGTTTCAGAATTTTTATCCTAAACTCTTCTTTTAAAATTTTCTATCCATTTGAATTTAATACACAAATTATCCATGTTTTAGCTTAGGTTCCACCAAAAAGCAAAGTTTTCATATGGGTAGTTTAATTTTGGAAATTACCCCAAGGAACAGGATTTAGGGAATTGAAAGAGGAAAACAGGAAGGAGGAAAAACAAATTCGTAAGTGTGATATGGATCTGGTTACCAATGTGAGCAACTAGGACACACACACTAAAAAGAGCTATGGGGAATGCACCTCGGAACTCCCCCCAGTGTAAAGAAGAGAGTGTTTATATACTAGTACCTAGTCAGGAGTTATCTCATGCAGAGTTAATTCCCTCAAATTTCCAGGTTTGGATACTCAACAGAATTACCATGTGTAGCTGTTTGCTACAGCAACATCTGTAAAAAAGCTGGGCCAAGGTCCTGAAAGGTGGAGCATGAGATCATTTTCAAAGATCCCTCTAGTCTATTGCTATTACTAGCTATGTGAATTTAGGCCTATTATATCTGCTTCTGAGATTTAAACACTAATATCAGTTGGTTATTTTACTTACCTTGTATGGGTTGTTGTGAAGATAAACTTTTATCAATTTTTATTAAAGAACTGAACCATGCTTTACAAGCATTTCCTTATGCTGTTAATTAGCATATTCTTCAAGATGACAGATGATAATTATTAAAGATCTTGTAGTTAAACATGGTTACTTCTACACCTTGGGAAAGAACAAGTCTGCCTCTGTGAGACAGGTTCAATAGGGCACGACGGTCAAGGAAAACTTACAAAGAGTAGTGAGGGAGAAGAGAAGCTTCCCACTGACCATCAACCAGATAAACCCTTCAATCAATGTTAATCAGATGCCACAAAAGGATGCTCTTAAAGCAAATCATCAGTGTTCCCCAACGATGCAAAAAAATTCAGAAAGGCTATCTGTAACTCCTCTATAAGTGCAGTTTGAGTACCTACACACACACACAAAAGAATATGACCCAAGAATCACTTTCCTGGTAGCTTTTTCTAAGGAAATAATACAAAGTAAAGCTTTAGCTATAACAACATCAAGTTAGCAATAACTTCAAAGTTCAAGGATAAGGGAATTAATTAAGTTATTCTTCCATATGATAAAATTTTAAGCAAACATTAAAAATTATGATTTCCAAAATAATATTTATATCACAGACACTGTGTTTTCACAGACACATGAAAAGAAACTATAAAATGACACATGTGATACTATTTCAAATATGCTTAAATCTTTCCTATATACGGGAAAATGATGAGAAAAAATGAAGAATTGAAATCAAGAAACAGGGCTGATCGAGGGTGTATTTTTTTAGTTTTTGTTTTAATATTTTACCATTATTCATTTTTATAGGCATTATAGCATAGTTGTTAACATGGGATGTAAACCCAACTACCTGAATTAGAATTTTTTTTTCCATTCACTAAATATATGAACTTGGGCAAATCAATTTCTCTGAGTTTCTATTAGTTCCTCTGTAAAGCAAAAATAATAAGACTACCTTACACATAGGGTAGGGAGAGCACTGAATGAGCTAATGCACGATAAATGCTTGGCACAATACCTAACCCATAATAAGTGCTCAGTGAACATCATCTATATTTATTACGTTGGAAGGTGAATTCATTGTAATTGTTTCCATGAACACCTTCAGCCAAGCATAAAAATTATAGTGATAATTTCCAAAGATTATTGCATCGTAGCCTTCTTTTCTTAAAAATTCACTTTGAAACAGAAATGTATGTATGCTGGTAAAGAAAAACTAATTAACACCTTTTGTTAAATGACGAGGTAATAAAAATATTGAGAGTTAGCTATGAGGGAAACAATGTAAATATTTGAGATGATTTAACCTTCCCTAATCAGAGTACAAATTTGCAAATTTGCACTGCAAATGTTCTTAGCTATAGATTTTGATCTGATGAATTGAAAATTTTCATCTTACTGTTAGCTGAGCGATTTTAGTTCAGGAATATTGTGACCCCCTTTTTTTTAAGATGTTGGGGTTAGGAGTTGAGTAATTTATTTATTTATTTTTGCTGTGTTTGGTCTTCGTTTCTGTGCGAGGGCTTTCTCTAGTTGTGGCAAGCAGGGGCCACTCTTCATCGCGGTGCGCGGGCCTCTCACTATTGCGGCCTCTCTTGTTGCGGAGCACAGGCTCCAGACGTGCAGGCTCAGTAGCTGTGGCTCATGGGCCCAGTTGCTCCGCGGCATGTGGGATCCTCCCAGACCAGGGCTCGAACCCGTGTCCCCTGCATTAGCAGGCAGATCCTCAACCACTGTGCCACCAAGGGAAGCCCTTGTGACCTTTTTGTAGGTACACATGACAGGATGAGGTAGGACAAGAGCCTTGCTTCCAGAGGTATCAGCTACTTTAAGTTATTGTTTATTGTATTTTCTTCATCTAGTCAGAGCATGTGCCAGACATGGATAGCAGAGTCAATATAGAGGAAAGCAGGATCTCACAAAGGCGCCAAACTCAGAAAGGTGAACGTAAGTTGCTTCTTCTCAGCTACATACGTGGCTCCTCATCTGACTCAGTTTCCCTAACACTTTGTCCTTAAGCTGATTAAAAATAGAATGATAGTAGTTGGTAGGCAGAACCCACTGGATCTGAATGCCACGGACTGATTCCCCAAAGTACAGGTTATGCTGAGCTCTCCTGTATGGTAGGTGGCATGCTGATACTAAGTGTGCTGAGATTTCATTATGAGTACCCATGCAAAGCAAAAGGACGTTTCCTAAGGCATGGAAACATCCTTCTTCTCACTTCTTGATACAGAATAATGCACTATCTCTCTCATTTTGTTGGTGGCTCAATTTTGTTCTACCTTCACCCCAAATTCATTTATCTTTGGTTGACTAAATAACCAAAAAAAAGATCTGAGTGTTACTAGGATATACCATATGAAAAATAAAAGCATCCAAAATAAAGGCTCTGGAATACCTAGTTTGGTTTACCACTAACTTAAGCACTTAATAGTTTGGCAAGTTTATCAAAATTCCCTTTGCCTCAGTTTGAGCATCTGTGAAATGGTGAATCATATTTACCAAGAGGCTGTCATGTGTATTAAATGAGATAATATAAATACAAAACTGGTATGCCTACATTATATTCATTACTAAGTAAATTAATACTATTTCTTTATAGTATTGTTGATTATTTATACCAGTGAGTGTTGGAAAAGCATGGACCATTCTACACAGCTCATAAATAAAATGCATTAAATAGTAACACCAAAATAATTTATTATAGACAAAAGTCATAAACAGTCTACTATTTGTGGTATTAGGATAAGAGGGAAATGGAAGAAAGCAAGCTTGCTAGAAAAGCATTTCCTTCATATAAATCCTAGGGGAAAATAATCCATCTACCAAAGAAATGTACTCCATTTATTAGGAAAAAAGATAAACTGATTTCTTTAGAAAAGTATTTTTGCAAACTGTTGCTTCATCAAATTAAAACCTACAAACACTTGTTTATAAAAGAGTACCTAACAGAATAGCTTCTATCTCAATATTTTAAACAGTTCCTTTCTAAGTGAAATGAGCCATTCACAGAAAAACAAACACTGCATGATTCCAGTTACTTGAGGTATCCAAAGTCAAATTCATGGAATCAAAGAATGGAATGGTCCTTGCCAGTGGCTGGGGAGAACGGGAAATGGAAGGTTACTAAACAAAGGGCAAAAAGTTGCAGTCAAGGGACTTCCCTGGTGGTCCAGTGGTTAAGAATCTGCCTTCCAATGCTGGAAACTCGGGTTCAATCCCTGGTCGAGGAACTAAGATCCCACATGCCGCGGGGCAACTAAGCCCACGCGCCTCAACTAGAGAGAGAAAACCCGCACACCACAACTAGAGAGAAGCCGGTGTGCCGCAATGAAGAGCCCATGTGCTGAGTCCACGCGCCACAATGAAAGATCCCACATGCCGCAACAAGGATCCCGTGTGCCACAACTAAGACATGATGCAGCCAAAAAATAAAAAATAAAATAAAATAAATAAATATTAAAAAAGCAAGTCAAGCAAGATGAATAAGCTCTAGAGATCTGCTGTACAACATTGTACCTATAGTTAACAAAATATTATACATTTAAAAATTTATTATGAGGCTCGATCTCATATTAAGTGTTCTTGCCACAATGAATTGTTTTCAAAAATTAAAAAGGTGTACTAACATAGCTGCCAAATCAATAAAATTTTGTCCCAAAGTCAAGCATCTGTAAAAAAAATCTCCCTCTCTTATCCTATTCTTATCAGCTTGTCATCAAATTATGTATAGTATTTATGTTTTAAAAATTTTTAAATCTGATGTTATAGATACACAGATTTATTGCATAATTTTTACATACAGCTGTAGTGAAGTTCTCTGTTTTGCCTAATATTTTAAAATATTCTTTAAGTTTCTTCAACAGTCTGGCCAATGAATGGTATATTTTGTTAGTCTTTTCAAAGAAGCAACTTTTTCTGATGATGCTCTCTATTGGTTTGATTATTTTTCACTATACAGTTATGCTCTTAACTTTAATTTTTCTTTTCTTCTACATCTTTAATTTACTTTGTAGCTGCTATTATAATTTCTTGAGTTGGATATATTAGAAAAAAAGAAAGTTTGAAAATCAGTGAGCTGAATATTTAAGGCTACATATTTTTTTCTCAGAATCACCTTTACTGAATCTCTTTCTCTCTCTCTCTCTTTTTTTTTTTCACTGTTCCAGGAAACACAGTGGACAATTGCCATATCTCCAATAGGGCTCATACAGTAAGTCTAGGTCAGAGACACCTCCTGTTCAAGGAGTTCTTGGACCCACAGTGACCCTTGTAAAAAGGATTAAAGAGCATCAGAATAAAGAGAATGTTAGTAGTATGTGACCTAAGCAAGCTTTACTGTAGTTGACAACAATAAATTCTTTTAACCACATGGGTGTTCTCTTCCCGTTTTAACCATTAGAATGGCAAGAGCTACATGAAAGAGTTCAGGGCATATTGGAAATAGCCAAAAAGTAGTATTTTAGGTTGTTTTCATCTAGAACTTAGAATAGAAGGATCAAATGATCAATGTTGAGATTTATAGCCATATTAGTCTCTGCCTTTTTGATCTGCCCCCATGTGCCAGGTGCTACCCGACCCCTTAAACTGACTAAAGTTTATCATCTGTACTACTGTGTTCGGTTCTTAGTGACCCCGTTGACTCCACATGCTTACTGGCAAAGTGTGGGCATTTGTGTTTATGCCTTATATAAATTATCATTTTGTAAAGTTTACTGAATTATAAATTTCATGACTGGCGCTAAGTAAACTGAGACTGTGCTTTCACTAATCTGGACATTTAGAAGCGTCACCTGAGATAACAACCCTGTCAGGCAAAATGTCTAGAACAGCTGTTGCTGCAACTGATATTTTGAAATTTCATGGTTCCTGGCTGACTGAAACATATATTACAATATTTCCAGGCAAAATGTACAAAAGATTAAAATACATTGGCATAGACTAAAACAACCCGCTACCATTGAATGAAACATTCCTCTCCCAGCTTTGTGTAACTTACAAATTTACTGACAAGGCTTCCTAAACCATCCTCCACATTATTGATTATATTGTAATGAAGACAAAGTGTCTGTTACTTGCTTGGTGTGTGTCACTTAGGAAGTGTTTCAGTATTCATCAGTTTTCAGAATTCATCACATATTTTTGAATAACTGCAATTACTGTTCCAGAGAATACAGTGAAAAGTCTTCCTTTTACTAAATTTCATATCTCCTGAATACATTCTTGTTTCCATACTAAATAAGTTTGTTTCATATTAACTTTCCCTTAGTTTGTTTCATATTAACTTTCCCTTATGTGAATGAATTCCAACACATTCACTATACAGGTGTGTGTTATTGAATGCCCCTTGAATTTGCAGTGACTTACATGGTTTGGAGCTATGGCAGGACCAAATCACCCCCAATACAGATTTCCAAGGGACTATGAATATCTTTATGCTAGAAATTTTTTTAACAATAATAGTATATGCTTAGTTTATAATTGGCTCATGTCTAAAATAAAAAATCTGTGTAGGTGCTACTACACAGATTCTGTCAAATCAAAGTTTTATCTACATTTTATTTGAGTAAATTGTATTATATGATATAAATGGAAGGTTTATTCATCTTGATGGCATCTTATTCACATACAGGCTAAATACTGCTATACATAATTACTGATTACAAATGCCTTTATACTTTAGTAGTAGATGCAATTTAGAGGTTCATATTATCCACAACATTAAAAGGCTAAGTACTCAAGGACTTAGTAACTTAACTTCAATTTCTTCATCTATAAAATGGGCTAGTAATAATTTACTTACACCAAAAGGTGATCTTGAGTAAAATAATTCATGGATACAAAATTTTAATAAGAATATAAATGAGGTGAGCTGTAAAGTTTAAATATTTTTTAAAACATTATTCTAAATCAAGAGTTAGGGAGCTTTTCTCTGCAAAGGGTCAAAAAATAAATATTTTAGGTTTTGTAGGCCATATACATATATTATTTTTTTTAACCCTAAAAAATGTTACAAGTATTCTTTACTTCCAGGCAGTCCAATTTGGCCTGGGAAATGTAGTTTGCTGACCCCTCTGCTCTAGGTTACCTCCTCTATACATTGCTTTTTCATTAAACCATATTATTCTGAGTTCTTTAAATACTAAGCAAAACAAGTTATATTATATACTTTTTATTGTAAAATATTTACACATAGTCTTTATGATATGCAGCTTTACTATAACCAGAGCAAAAAGAACTGAGTTTAGAGCGTGTTTTTCTTAACAACATCTATTCACATGAAAAAATGCCACTCAATCCCCAAAGAGCCAAATGCCTACAGCTTTTGCTCTCAAGAAAAAAACTGGTCCTAAGGGAATCAATAGATTGAGCATTCAGAGTGGGATCTGAATATGAAAACCTTCAGTAGAGCTTCTCTTTCCTGCTGTGTTTTTTGTTTGTTTTGACTTTCAGAAAACTATCCAAGATACTGAATTACATCCATCTATTTCCTTCTCTAAATTAGGGAAGCAACTTTTCTCTCTCTGCCTGGTAGGTTATAGTTGACTGCCTAAATCCTTGCTAAGAGTTAGTAGAACTCTGGATATAGAAAACAAACTTATGGTTACCAGGGGATAAGGTGAGGGAGGGATAAACTGGAAGACTGGGACTGACACATACACAGTACTATACATAAAACAGATAACTAATAAGAACCTGCTGTACAGCACAGGAAACTCTATTCAATAAATACTCTGTAATAGCCTATATAGGAACAGAATCTAAAAAAAGAGTGTATATGTATATGTATAACTGATTCACTGTGCTAAAACAACTGAAACTAGCACATTGTAAATCAACTATACTCTGATAAAAATTTAAAAATTTAAAAATAAATAAAATTCCAACCCCCCCCTCAAAAAAAAAGTTAGTAGAACTCTTTCTAACAGTTTACCATCTATTTAATCTATCTAAACCCCCTTCCTCCCTTGTTTGGTTCTAGTCTGAATAAGAATAATTTAAGCTTCTCTGCCTGAATCCATTAAACTCATTTCCAAGTATGTACTGCATTATATTAAAATCAAAACAATAAAGATACTATAAGTATATCTTTATGGTGACATCAAGAAGCTCATATCATTATTTTCAAGCAACAATTAAATTTCACAATTTTGTGAATGGTCATTTCTTATTTAGGCATTAGAGAAAGTCAAAGGAATTGCATTTCCTGCTATTCTCATGGTTTTAGAGCTATGACAGGACAGAATCATCAGTACAGATTGCAGCAGCTTAAAAACTATTCAAACATGCAGAATTTACACACCCAGAATGACTCACAACAAAACTATAGCAGTACTAGTTCAAAGAAATTATTCTTGCCTTCTGGGAGGAAAATGAGGATGAAAGAACTTGATGGGCATTATAAAATGTAACAAATAATGAGTGACATAATATATCCTCTAGTTCAACTGCTTAACATTTCAAATTTAACTAAAAATTTAAACTTAAACTTTCCAAAGTGTTTTATCTAAAGAGCCTTTTAGTCAAACCAATATGGTTCTGCTCTCACTCTTGGGAAGTCAAGTAACCTCTGACCTCAGCATCCCTGTCTGCCTCTGCCACATCATGATTTGGGGAGGATTAAAAGGCAGAATTGACTCATCTAAAACACACACAAAATATATTCTCAATCAATGTAAACACTCCCCCCTATTTCTCTTGATGTCATCATCTGCAAACTCATAGAATAAGCACCCTCCATACTGGGGAAAAAAGGAAAACTATAATATAATGCTGAGAAAAAAATCTCTCTCTAGTGAGAAGAGTATTAGTTTGGTAGCTAGGAATTCTGATTGTCTATTTCTAGGGCTGATGTTTGCTGGCCTTGGGAAAATAAACCTTTCTCTTTCTTTGGAACTGAGTGACTTCATTGGTAAAATTAAGGTGTTTCACAAAATACTATCTGAAATAGACTTTACTGATTTTAATGTTATTATGGCATTTTGTCCTCTGTATATTCAGAGATAGGCTTTGGAACAGTAAGAGGCAGGTTCAAATTCTGGAGCTGTTGATTTGTTCATAAATGATCTTATGCAAATTAAAAAACTTCTTTGAACATCAGCTACTTATTTTCTCTTAACTACTGTTTTCTCACTGATATAACTGAACTAATATTCCATTACTGTTTAATAGGTATATTATTTTCAAAGACAATAGTATATATAGCAGAGTGTTTGGAAGACAGTAGATGCCTAATAAATGATATATATGATGAATCTCAAGACAGAACCCAGGTATTCACCCTAGACTCCTCCCACATCCTAACCCCCCCCCCCCAACACATTATAGAGGAGCAACCATTCTCATCATTATGCCAAGACACCTGGCACCTAGAAAAAGTCTAGCAGTTAGCATGATCTGCAAGAAAGGTAATACGTGGCATGTAATTCCACCCTTGCTGGCCTCACAAACAGATGATAGTGTCCTGTACTGGGGTGAACTCTCACAATACCCCTCCACACAGTATACCAGAGGATGTTAAAATACAAGTCATAAAGAAAGGAAACTCACATTTTACTCCCACTTCACAGCCTACCTGGCTGGCCAGGGTAAGGAATACCCTAGTGATGGAAGTAAACTGAAGTTCTCTAGCCATGAAGTAATCTGGCACAAGAACCTCATTTACTACTGTGGGAACTGGGGTCCAGTGATTTCGAGTAATTTACTCAAGCTCTCCTAAACACTGGAACTCATACTAGAATTCAGCTGTCTGTATTTTCAGTCTAGGGATCACTTCATAGTGTACATAATTTGCTCTTATTGTAGTAATAACACTGTCCCATGTCCTTCAATATAGCAATGCAAGGGAATAACAGAGAAACATTGCCTCTGTGGCCAATAAAAGGAAAAGCCCTGGTCCTGGTGCCCATTAACACCACGATATAATAAGCAATTAGTGAAATGTTCTTGTATTTCAAGGACCTGCAACTATAATTATATTCACAATGAAAATAATTCAACTTATAAATGTCATCTGCTCAACATCTTTAGTTATAATTCTTATCATTCAGTCAACTGTTAATGATAAATTCAAGGAGTTATCAACTGTTCTTTTGATGTGAAAGTACCTGGAGAACATTGACAAAACCAAGGTTCAGGGAGAAGATGTAATGTACCCAAAATCACATAGTTTATAAGAGGCAAATCAGTACCAAAACCCTTTCCTCCAAAGTTGTGTCAGCTTTTGTAAATAAACACATGTCAACCTTCATTTAGACCTCCACTGATGCTCCTGAGACCATTTTGGCCATCGGCAGGAAGCTGATAACTTCAAGACATCCCATTGAATCCGTACAGCAGCTAATAAGCTATTAGAAATGGAAGAAATTAAACCCATTAATAGGTGGCATTGGAATAAAGTCCAGTTTTTGGTTAATATTCTTGACATATACATCTCTATCTACCCAGTGCCTAGCACTAATATATTTCCTCTATGGCATCAGTAATATTTTAAAAGCTAAGGGATTCCTTCATTCATTCAAAAATGGTAAGTGAATTAAAAAAGATCCTATTCTGTGAAATAGCCAGGAATCCTAGAATTCATATCAACTTCTCTTTGGAAAAATGAGTAAAACTAACAAATAAACTTGGATAGTTCTTTCTGATAGTGACGTGTGGACACCTGGCATCTATTCCTGGCTTAAGTCTACTCCAACTTTCAGCATATAATTCACTTATGCTCTCTGGGCCTCAATATCCCCATCAGTGAAGTAAACAGTTTTTTTGAGCAGATGACTTATAAAGCCCACTGGCCCTTTCTTTCTAGATGCATGGAATTGCAGGGCAAGGAAGATAAACTACAACTCATGTATTCTGAGAAACGCCTAATAGATATTCTTTGTCGTGACCTATGGCCTTAAAAAATGAATCAAAGTCCTCCTCCAAGCTAGTCAGTTTGGGATTGTTTATTTCTACCTACTATCAATATTTAATTTGGCATTTGCTGGATTTGGGGTGTCCTGGTCCTCAATCTTTGCCAATCCTAATGATTACACAGAGGAAAGATTATGGAAGCCTGGAATGTCATTAAATAAAATCAGAGAGAATTCAAAGGGACTCAAGGATGTCAACTTCATGCCTCTTCAAATATGAAAAGCACTTAAACTTGAATCTTTCCACTCCAATGACAGTCTCATTTAATTCTACAAACCTCTGATGAATAGTATTTTACCACCATGTCCGTTGCCATTTTAATTTTGTTTTATGTCTGCTTTTTTTCTAAGGTCAGACCTAGAGCTTCCACTCTGGTTGGTCTTCTAACTTATGATCCTCAGATTTCAGAAAGGTGTTGGTCAGGCCGCATAGATCACTGGAATTGTCTAGCCACATTTATGAGCTCTGGAGCCTCTCCTTGTACAAAATCCTAGAGTAGTGATAAATGACTTGTAGTTTATCTGCTGAGTACTTTGGTTTTATATTCCCAGTTCTAGCTTTACAGAGTTTCTTTCTTTTATAAAAAGAATGTGTCACTTTGCTTCTTGTAAGTCATTGCGTTTATGGTGCAACTTGCTACAAGGTAATGTGCAGAGGCAAAAGAGAAATCATGGTCAGACATAGCAAGCCTCAAATGAAGTTCATATTCTGTTTCTGCAGCCTGAGTCCCCCAAGAAACATCACTGACTCATGAAACGTTGTTCTCTCTCATGTTCTTTTTAAATCTTCATCTTATGTTAACTGCCTGGAGACACTGACACTATATAGTGTTGTTGTTTTCTTCTTTTGTAGAAATGCCTAGAGGAGAAACATTCTTTGTCTTCAACCACTGTACGTTGATTTCACATCTGCCTACAAACACACTATACCCCCAAATGTTATAATCCTAATTATGACTTCCAGCTATTATAAATATTTCTCTTTTAAAACTAGTGATGAGTGACATTTTAATTTTTTTTTCCAATAAATTTGTATTTTACCAAACACTTTTTCAAAGACTGGGCATGCTACGGTATGCTATGTATACATGAAGGTGGAAATGCCACACAAATATGTCTAGCTTGTTGCTGGGCTACACAGGTATTATTTAGAGAAAAGTTTACTCTAGAGATGTCATCCAGAGAATTTACAATTCTTGGTGAATTTGACCAGTTGCAAACAACTACTCCAGGGAATTCATTTACCCCTAAGGGTGGAGATACTAAAAGAGGTCCAAGAGGTTAATGCTATTCTGGGTGATTTCCCCTGCTCAATTCCAATGAATGGTATGGCTATAAAAACCTTTGGGTGACTATTAATATCTAATGATGGAAGAAGAACAGCAATTCATGACAAGGTTTAGTTGATGGCACTTTTCACATAGAAGGATAGGAATCTTTAACAAAATGAAATTCTTTAACACAAAATGGCAATAATGCTTAATAGTGTTGTGGCTATTTTAATTCATGGATATAGATAATAATGAAATTTCAATGTAATATTTTCTTCCCATTATACTTCACTGTCTACAACTGATAATAACATTTAGCATATATATTACTTTTCCTAATTAAATTGAATTGAATTTATTGAGCAGCCACCATGTGAGAGACTCTGCTGGAGGAGGGAGATTCAAAGATGAAATGACCAAATTCTAATTTTCCAGAGACTCAAAGTTAGAGATGCAAATAGACATTTTTACAATAAAAATCATTTGATATTTATTTCACAATAAAAATTATTGAATGCCTTTATACCATGTGAGAGGTGCTATAATAGACACACCTTTGCCCTTAAGGGTCTCTCTTTCTGGGCTACGGAGCTAATAGTAGGGACACCACAGCAGTATCAATGAGTCATTGAAGGCTTCTGGTAGAAAATATATCTAACAGAAGCTTGAGGCATGTGTAGGGCTTTCTTCCACTACCCTCCATGCCCTATTCACCTAGTTTAAAATGTCTAGAAGGAGAAAGCGCTGTTAATGAAAAAGTTTTGAGAGGTAGGAAATAGTGTATTCAAGCCAAAAGACTCTGTGAAAAAGCTTAACGGTAGAAGATGTTTTGAAGAATAACCAAAAGTCTGTTGTTGTAGTCACACAGGTTAGACATAGAGTTGAGCATTGTGGGAAATAAGGCCTTCAATATCAGGCTAAGGAATCAGTGCACCACTCTGATTGAAGAACCTTCCAAGGAAAAGCAAGAACTACATTTAACAATGGAAATCATCACAGCAACAAGAGCCTATGCTGTATCACGCCCATGGGCTTTTCTTTTAACCTGGGGATCAGGATGCAGGTAAAACTAGAGCATATGGAATGAAGATAACGGCAGTTCTGCCAGGAAGATACACGCTGACGCTTCTGTTGAAAAAAATCCAAATCGAGCACAAAAATATATTTCTATAACAAGCCCTTTTGAACTGAACATGTGCAAATCTAAGTTTACCAAAAAATAAATAAATAAAAGAAGTATGTCCAAAGTGATTACGGCAGTTCAAAATGATATTTCACTACAAAATGAACCACAATAGCTTCCTTCTGAACACTAAATTATTTTTAAGGACACAGATACTCTATTCAGAAAGGAACTTAAATCCCACTTTCACCATTGCCAGCTTTGTGAAAATAGGCAAAACAACTAACCTTCCTTTTCTTCTGTGTTATTTTTGATTGTTATTTTTCCAGAGGTGTGATCTCACTCTGGTCTGGCTGTGTTCCGACAGGTCTACCAGGGAAAACAGATGATAGACTAAGAAGTTAAGGGACTTGTTTGGAGAGTTCCTCAAAGTTACAGTCCTCTAAATAAGGAATCACTTGGACTGCCTGTTGAAATAAAAATAGTATTCATACCACAGACCTGCTGAGTTGAACCCACAGGGCTGGAGCCTCAAGTCATTCATGTGCTGCTCCTCAGCTAGTAAATGATCCACTTGAGATGTGAGCCTTTTCTGGCCACATTGCCAGAGTAAAGTGTGATTGAAAATAAGCCCCACTGTTTAATACCTGTTTTTGAAGACTACATATGTAACAACTATAGTCAGTTTGGATATTCCAGAAGGCAGATGCCAAGATATTTGGGGGGAGGGGAGTTGATGCCCCTGTAAGGTACAAGAGAGAAGGAGCTGGAATGGGCTAGGAGAGCTTTCGGACTACAACATGAAAGGAATGAGGGAAGGGGAAAAGATGGGAAGAGACTCAGAGGATGGTGCAGCTCTGAGAATGTTTCGTCAGCCCCTCAGGGAACCTTGGCACAAGGACAGCCCAAGAGCAGTCCTGCACCGAGCAGAAATGACCATGCTCTACTACCTGACTATGTGCCATTACTGGCTGGGAGCTGCTGGGATGGGTGTGGCCTGGGCTAGAGTGCTACAGTGGATCCCAGAAGCTATCAGCTAACTGCACTCTTCATGGCAGGTTGTTATTATTATCATCATAATCCACACAGTTTGGATGAAATCACACAACCAAATTGCACACAGTGATTTGGAATCATGTTGCTCTTACAATGACCTAAAGGTCCAGTGCACATCTTGCTTAAATGCACATATATCTTCCTGCCGGTTCATTTTAAAATTATATTACTTGATAAGGGAATTATGTAAGCTTCCTTCTCTATTGGGTCTTTTAAAAAATATGTTGTATTGTCTCTTTCATTAACTTTTTCCCAAGCCCTCTCCTAAATATAGACAGCACTTCTCTAGTGCCTCACCTGAGTCATGCATCACTTTCTACCTTAAAATGGTACATCGGTCCTTCTTGGCTGTAAGTTATATAAAAGCAGAATCCAGTTCAAAAATATCTCTGTAATTCTCACCAACCATTACAGGGTGCCTGGCCACAGTAGAAGCTCAGTAAACACCTGCTGAAGAAATGAAGATTGTTATTTTTCCAGAGATGTGATCTCACTCTGGTCTGGCTGTGTTCCGACAGCAATAAACCATGTTTAACCAGGTTCTTGTGAGGATGTTTGTGTAGACAGTATATAGTAAGTTGACGCAGCTGTCCCTGAATAAAACATTCAGGCCTTTTGATGTTTCTTTATACATATGTTTTTTATATTTAGTATTTTGGACTACACTTCTTTTCTTTTTTTTTTAAATTTCACTGCATTTAGGACTTTATAATGATACTTTGCAAAAAGTGAAAGATGAATTGCTCTCCAGCCATAAAAGACAATGAAGATTTCCCTTAGGGATTTCTCATTATGGAGAGTGAAATGCAGACCTGTTGCAATACTCCCATGCTGTAATAAATACTTGACAAGCCCAGAAGTAAGTAAAATATGATAGAAAAGAGGCTTAGCGCAAGTTGGTACATTAGGGCTGACTTGCCTATCTTGGCTCTCAAGCAGATTAGTCATGAGAAGTGAATGGTGCCACGCCTGCATGAATATTTCAGGAATGTTTCTGCATCTAAACATAGATGTTTAAATATGCCAGTAATTATCAAGACTCTGCATGTGTGGAGCCCTCTTCTCCTCTGCTCCCAAGCAAATAGTACTACTTCAAGGATACGGAAAATAAATTAATCCAACAAGGACTTTAACCTTCAAACGAACTCCTCACCATTAAATTTCTGCCCAAGAAAGACAGTCATAACCTTCACTAACACGGCTTTTCATAAAATATTCTCTGCCAAGGATTTCACATCTCCTAATCCTTCAATTAAGGATCTTTGTAAATAGAGACGTCCCCCATATTTTGGCTAGAAATACAGAGATTTAAATGCAGACCTCTTTTAAGTTCACTCTCTTGTGTACAAGTAGTGAGAAGGAAAGAAACATATTGGAATACGATTTAACAAGTGAGGGGAAGTGTTTCTCTCATTTCTTAAAGTTTTAGTTTAGGAATTCTAAGAGCTCATCGAAAAAGAAACCAACAATGAGAAATTGTGAAGCAAGAAAAGTTTTTATTGCCACCTTAAAGATCATTTTAGTTATGCTTTCTGTTGTTATTCTCCGAGAAGAGGAAGGGCTGAGCTGACATAGACTCTTTTTTTTTTTTTTTGCGGTACGCGGGCCTCTCACTGTTGTGGCCTCTCCCGCTTCAGAGCACGGCCTCCGGACGCGCAGGCCCAGCGGCCATGGCTCACGGGCCCAGCCGTTCCGCAGCATGTGGGATCTTCCCGGACTGGGGCACAAACCCGCGTCCACCGCATCGGCAGGCGGACTCCCAACCACTGCGCCACCAGGGAAGCCCGACATAGATTCTTTAATGCAGACATTATCCCAGAGATAAGATCTTGTAACACCCCGTAGTTTAAGTACACCCTAATGATATTTTTTTTTCTTTCGCTGTTTATCTCTAGTTATTTTTATTTTTATTTTTTCTAACATTTTTATTGGAGTATAATTGCTTTACAATGGTGTGTTAGTTTCTACTTTATAAAAAAGTGAATCAGCTATACATATACATATGTTACCATATCTCTTCCCACTTGCGTCTCCCTCCCTCCCACCCTCCCTATCCCACCCTCCAGGCAGTCACAAAGCACCGAGCAGATATACCTGTGCCATGTGGCTGTTTCCCACTAGCTATCTATTTTACGTTTGGTAGTGTATATATGTCCATGCCTCTCTCTCGCCCTGTCACAGCTCACACTTCCCCCTCCCCATATCCTCAAGTCCGTTCTCCAGTAGGTCTGTGTCTTTATTCCTGTCTTACCCCTAGGTTCTTCATGACATTTTTTTTTCTTAGATTCCATATATATGTGTTAGCATACGGTATTTGTCTTTCTCTTTCTGACTTACCTCACTCTGTATGACACACTCTAGGTCCATCCACCTCAATACAAACAACTCAGCTTCGTTCCTTTTTATGGCTGAGTAATATTCCATTGTATATATGTGCCACATCTTCTTTATCCATTCATCTGTTGATGGACACTTCGGTTGCTTCCATCTCCTGGCTATTGTAAATACAGCTGCAATGAACATTTTGGTACATGACTCTTTGAATTTTGGTTTTCTCAGGGTATATGCCCAGCAGTGGGATTGCAGGGTCATATGGTAGTTCTATTTGTAGTTTTTTAAGGAACCTCCATACTGTTCTCCATAGTGGCTGTATCAATTTACATTCCCACCAGCAGTGCAAGAGTGTTCCCTTTTCTCCACACCCTCTCCAGCATTTATTGTTTCTAGATTTTTTGATGATGGCCATTCTGACTGGTGTGAGGTGATATCTCATTGTAGTTTTGATTTGCATTTCTCTAATGATTAATGATGTTGAACATTCTTTCATGTGTTTGTTGGCAATCTGTATATCTTCTTTGGAGAAATGTCTATTTAGGTCTTCTGCCCATTTTTGGATTGAGTTGTTCGTTTTTTGTTATTGAGCCGCATGAGCTGCTTGTAAATTTTGGAGATTAATCCTTTGTCAGTTGCTTCATTTGCAAATATTTTCTCCCATTCTGAAGGTTGTCTTTTCGTCTTGTTTATGGTTTCCTTTGCTGTGCAAAAGCTTTTAAGTTTCATTAGGTCCCATTTGTTTACTTTTGTTTTTATTTCCATTTCTCTAGGAAGTGGATCAAAAAGGATCTTGCTGTGATTTATGTCACAGAGTGTTCTGCCTACGTTTTCCTCTAAGAGTTTGATAGTTTCTGGCCTTACATTTAGATCTTTAATCCATTTTGAGCTTATTTTTTGTATGGTGTTAGGGATTGTTCTAATCTCATACTTTTACATGTACCTGTCCAGTTTCCCGAGCACCACTTATCGAAGAGGCTGTCTTTTCTCCACTGTATACTCTTGCCTCCTTTATCAAAGATAAGGTGAACATACATGCATGGGTTTATCTCTGGGCTTTCTATCCCGTTCCATTGACCTATATTTCTGTTTTTGTGCCAGTGCCATACTGTCTTGATTACTGTAGCTTTATAGTATAGCCTGAAGTCAGAGAGCCTGATTCCTCCAGCTCCATTTTTCGTTCTCAAGATTGCTTTGGCTATTCAGGGTCTTTTGTGTTTCCATACAAATTGTGAAATTTTTTGTTCTAGTTCTGTGAAAAATGTCAGTGGTAGTTTGATAGGGATTGCACTGAATCTGTAGATTGCTTTGGGTAGTAGAGTCATTTTCACAATGTTGAGTCTTCCAATCCAAGAACATAGTATATCTCCCCATCTATTTGTATCATCTTTAATTTCTTTGCTCAGTGTCTTATAATTTTCTGCATACAGGTCTTTTGTCTCCTTAGGTAGGTTTATTCCTAGATATCTTATTCTTTTCATTGCAGTGGTAAATGGGAGTGTTTTCTTAATTTCATTTTCAGATTTTTCATCATTAGTGTATAGGAATGCCAGAGATTTCTGTGCATTAATTTTGTATCTTGCTACTTTACCAAATTCATTGATTAGCTCTAGTAGTTTTCTGGTAGCATCTTTAGGATTCTCTATGTATAGTATCATGTCATCTGCAAACAGTGACAGCTTTACTTCTTCTTTTCCGATTTGGATTCCTTTTATTTCTTTTTCTTCTCTGATTGTTGTGGCTAAAACTTCCAAAACTATGTTGAATAAGAGTGGTGAGAGTGGGCAACCTTGTCTTGTTCCTGATCTTAGTGGAAATGCTTTCAGTATTTCACCATTGAGAACCCCCCCCCTAATGATACTGAAAGTGCATTTTTGTAATATTTCTTGAATAATAGGAGGAAAAAGAAATTCTTAAGCCCTTGATTCTGGTGTTGTAATGAAATGTCACACAGAGAAGTAGCCATTTCATTAAATGAGGAGTTGCACTGAATTCTTTCCAAGTGAAATTATAATTCATTATCTATTATCAGAATATCAAACACAATTCAGAGTGACATTATAGTTCCCAATCTAATAACTATCATTTCTTTATCATTAGAATTTTAATAGTTAACTTCGTGTTCTAAGCAAACAAATATCTACAATTAGAAACGTGATGAAATATGAGGATATTCTGGTGCTTTAGAAGTAAAGAGCTTTGGGTTATAATAGAAAAAAATGTCAGTGAATGGCAACATATCTTAAGGTAAGTGTAGGGAGCTTAGAACACGATACCTAAGTTGAAGTCTTGGCTCACCCACTCACTAGCTACATAACTTTGATGCTTGGAGATATTAAATACGTTTCTCATTGTCTAATTTATAAAATGGCTGCATTTCTACTTTATTCAATGGTTACTGCTAAGTTTGGATGACATGATTATTAACATGCCCGAGGCAAAATAAATATCTAATTAAATGAGTGTGTTCTCCAAGCACTTTTCCTATAATGAGCTTTATAGTTAATAACACACAGTTTATCACATCATAAAACAAACATTCAGTTCAATCTGTGATTTTCCATAGAGGACCTGGTTTTCACAAAGGCAAGAGGAAATTGTTTAATGTCATGAAATGAGTGAGTGGCCAAATGAGCATTAGGAAACAGACACCACAATCACTGTTTTGGGGCTCCCATTCCTCACTAAGCTACACCTTTCAAATCATCCTTCAGGACTGAGAACCACTAGAGAAGGGGTTACTTTTCAGGCAGAGACTACACAAAGAATGGCGAGCCTTGTTTCAGCACAGAACGCTGATTGTCACATAAAAGAGAATGTCTCTGCCCCTTCATACTTATTAACTGTGGACTATCAATAGGCAACTTAGTAAGACGATTAATTCTTTTTAAAAGTATTCTTTATACTGTACTTTAATTCTTTAGTTTGACTATGCATAATAGAACATAGTAATCAGGTGGGAATCTTTTGTAACACCAATAACTCAATCAACATGACAATACAGTCATAAAATTTTTGGAGTGAGGAAACCCTGGAATGATCATTACATGGTGTATCATGGAGATAGATACAACATAATTAAGTGAACTAACTGCAAGGCTAGAAGTAAAACTCAGTTCCCACATTTCTAAATTTGGTGATTCCCTGCCAAAACCTCCAGCTTTCACAACATCTGTATATTAATATAAATAAAAATATGGCAATAACCCCCCCCAAAAAAAAATCCTGAAAGGGCATTTCTCTTACCTGTGAAATTTTTGAAAAAAAAGGTGTATTATTTTACATTGGTGTTTTTAAGTATAAATCACCTTTCTTTGTAGTTCTACTCATATTATTACCCTCAGACACATTTGTTCCCCTGTTTCTATTTGTTGGATTGTTAAAAGTCATTACTAAGTGTTGGTAGCCTTTGTATATATTTTCCACAACCAGAGGCAAGGGAGGTGTGAGAGTCTTTTAGGTAGTTACCTCTTCTTTCCAGACTTAGTAATTGGAATATCTGTTAGATCAGGTGGGTCTTGATTTCTCTGGCCAAGAAATCTTAGCCAAATTTTTACACAGACAATGGGTAGCAGTAACTTTGAAATAATTATACTGAGGCTTAAATGAAGAACATGATACCAAGTTATGGCACTCAATATTTTATAATCTGTACAAATAATTCAGCCAAATCAGTATAAAGTTACATATTTGACTACATCTTGTTGCTCCTCCATCCCTACCCACTCTTACAGAGTGGCAAAATAGTGCCTTACACTGAAATCTAATTTAATATGATACCATCAGCTTTTACAGAAGAATGCTACAAAGAACTGCTTTAAGGAACTCACCACGGTTGTTATCTCAAGTTGGTTGAGAACATGGATGGCAATGCATTTCCTGAGACCTGTCAAGAGAATATCCCACCTCTTTTGACCATCTCTTCCAAACAGTTCATTTTTTTACAGCCTAAATATTGTCAGTGTAATAACCTACCAAATTCCTTCAACATGGGTTGCTTAAAATCTTAGAAACAATAGTAAATGTGTAAAATTTTCACTAAACGATACTTTTATTATATTTTTTTCTATTTCTGGTTTGACTTTAGGTTGCTAGTCTTGTTATTTTTCTACTTTCTCACCTATTTCTAATTATGTTGCTTTGATATATTTTAAATATCCTCATAAGCTCTCCTAAATCCTTTTTAGAACAAAGTGAGGAATAAATAACTAAAACTATGAGCAACTTCACATGTGCAGAATACGATGGGAGGGTGAATATTCATAACATAAAATTAGGTTTTCTTTAAATAGAGTCTATGTCAAATAAATTGGGCTTTTTACTTTTCTGTTGGCTTAGTTGCCACCTCTCTTTCCTCATTAGTTCAGTGAGGCCCTTACTTTACATCTTTCTCTTGTAACTATCCCAGTGTTGATTAAATAGTAGATATCTATCTCTGCTTAGTATCAACATATCCCTGAAAATTAAATCATCTAAAATATCACAAATTCATCTACTGAGAAATTCAGCACAATCTTGGATAACAAGTAAAAATAGTAAGAATGTCACTATTTTTGATGTCCACATAATTTTGATTGGACTAAGATCATGTGAGATGTAGAAAAATAACAGAGAAGACTTTAGGTAAATATTTTAGCGAGCTAATCAGACTGTGTGTGTGTGTGTGTATGTGTGTGTCTGTGTCTGTGTATGTGTGAGAGAGAGAAAGAGAGAGAGAGAGAGAGTAGAATCTGCACAGGTTTGAAATGGCAAATTAGGAAGGAAGAAAAGTAAGAATAGTACAGTAGAGGAGAAATAATTAAAGAAAAGGAGATGAGTAAGAAGTAATGGGACTTCCTTCCTTTCTTTCTTATAAATTATGGAAACAGAAGTGAGGAATTATGAACATAATTATTCTTTGGAGTTTTACCACACTCGACTAGGACTGACAATCAATGTGGATAATTATATTTTCCATAATTTCACTTTATTGCTGGAAAGACATTTTCTATGCCTTGTCATATATTAAATCATTTTCAGCAGTTATATTCTCTTGGCACACAGATAGTTGCTCAGGTAAATATAAAAATAAAACTATTGCCATCTATTTATCTGTTTACATTTTGTCCTGTCTTTTAGATTCTGAACGCCCTGCGATCAGACCTTTTCATTATTCATACTTATCCAAACATAGTGCCTGGCTCAAGGTAAAGCTTCTGCTGAATACCATAAATAATTTACTCAAAATAGTCCCTGTTTTCAAAGATTACACTTGGAAAAGAAATATTTAGGCAATAAAACAAGAGGAAGAAAAGGGTGCTAAAAATGGGTGGTGATCAAATGGGGGGTGTACTCTAAGAGAACACCTCAAAATGACAGAATCGTGTGGGTTATAATCATACAGAAGGCTTCATGGAAGCGATGGGATATGTACTGGGATGAGAAAGTATTTAGAGAAAGAGGAACAGACTTCCACATCATGGGGAACATATTTTGATTCAACACCCTGCTGTGTTCCCTTTGTGTGTCAGAGCTTGTGATTGCCAGTAAGAACACACAGGAATGAGACAGACTGAGTCAGTGCTTACAGCTTAGTGGGGTGTGTAAAGAAGCAACTAGGCAATGAAAATACAGTGTAATGAGAGTTACTGAGGAGGAAGTCCAGTATCCCCTATGAGTATATGGGAAGGGTCTCAACCTGGAGATAAGAACAATCTTCCATGAGTAACTACCTGTTTGGTGGAGACCTACAGATAAGGAGTTTGCAAAATAAAGGTGGGAAACTGTGTCAGTTGTTCCAGCCTGGAAAAAAAAAAAACATAAAGAGAAGACTGGCAGAAGATGTGGCTGAAGAAAGCCAGAACATAAAGGATTCATTAAGCCCTATAAAGAAGTTTATGGTAGAAACAATAATGAATCATTGAAAGACTGTGATCAAAAGAATAACACAGTAAAAATAAAACAAAATAATAATAATATTAGATATAGTAAAATATAGAAGAATTTGAATAGATTAAATTATCTAGAGTAGAGATTATCTGGAGTTCTATGAAATCAGTAAAGTGGAGTTTGATTCTGAAAGACTTTGAGAGACAAGTTAAACAACGTTTCAATCTCTTACCAAAAGGCTCTAGAGAGCCGTAATTGCTCATTAGCCGAGACAGGCTAGTGTATTCTCTATATGTGAGGCACTTAACAAAGCAGACAGTTTTAAAATTTTGTTTCTCCTTTATTATGTGCTGTCGTGTACTGGGCAAGGTCATTCAGGGAACCAGGCTCCCCATCTTGAACAGGTATCATCTAGAAAAGGGACAGATGATGTTGGCTGTGGGTCTGTCGTATATGGCCTTTATTATGTTGAGGTAGGTTCCCCCTATGCCCACTTTCTGGAGAGTTTTTGTCATAAATGGGTGTTTAATTTTGCCAAAAGCTTTTTCTGCATCTATTGAAAGGATCATATGCTTTTTATTCTTCAATTTGTTGATGTAGTATATCACAAGGATTTTTGATACTGAAAAATCCTTGCATCCCTGGGATAAATCCCACTTGATTGTGGTGTATGATCCTTTTAATGTATTTTTGGATTTGGTTTGCTACTATTTTGTTGAGAATTTTTGTGTCTACAATTGGTTCTGGGAAAACTGGACAGCTACATTTAAGAGAATGAAATTAGAACATTCTCTAATACCATACACAAAAATAAACTCAAAATGTATTAAAGACCTAAATGTAAGACCGGGTACTGTAAAACTCTTAGAGGAAAACATAGAACACTCTTTGACATAAATCGCAGCAATATCTTTTTGAATCCACCTCTTAGAGTAATGAAAATAAAAACAAAAATAAACAAATGGCACCTAAATAAACTCAAAAGCTTTTGCACAGCAAAGGAAACCATAAACAAAACAAAAAGATAACCCACATAATGGGAGAAAATATTTGCAAATGATACTACCGACAAGGGATTAATCTCCAAAATATATATACAGCTTGTGCAGCTCAGTATCAAAAAAACAAACAGCCCAATTAAGAAATGGGCAGAAGACCTAAAAAGACACTTCTCTAAAGAAGATATACAGATGGCCAAAAAGCACAGGGAAAGATACTCAAAATCGCTAATTATCAGAGAAATGCAAATCAAAACTACAATGAGGTATCACCTCACACCGGTACGGCCATCATCAGAAAGTCTACAAACAAAAAATGCTGGAGAGGGTGTGGAGAAAAGGGAACCCTCCTACACTGTGGGAATATAAACTGGTACAGCCGCTATGGAGAACAGTATGGAGGTTTAAAATACTAAAAATAGAGCTACCATATGACCCAGCAATCCCACTCCTGAGCATATATCTGGAGAAAACCATAATTTGAAAAGATACATAGTTCAGTGCAGCACTATTTACAATAGCCAAGACATGGAAGCAACCTAGATATCCACTGGCAGAGGAATGGATAAAGATGTGGTACATATATACAATGGAATATTACTCAGCCATAAAAAGAATAAAATAATGCCATTTGCAGCAACATGGATGGACCTAGAGATTATCATACTAAGTGAAGTAAGCCAGACAAAGACAAATATCATATAATATCGCTTATATGTGGAATCTAAAAAAAAAAAAAAACATAGATACAAATGAACCTATTTACAAAACAGAAACAGACTCACAGACTTAGGAAACAAACTTATGGTTACCAAAGGGGAAAAGTGTGTGTGTGGGGATACATTAGGAGTTTGGTATTAACAGATACACACTACTATATATAAAACAGATAATCAACAAGGACCTACTGTAGAGCACAGGGAACTCTACTCAATATTCTGTAATAAGCTAAATGGAAAAATAATCTGAAAAAGAATATATGTATAACTGAAGCACTTTGCTGTACGCCTGAAACTAACACAACATTCTAAATCAACTATACTCCAATATAAAATATATTTTTTTTTAAATATTTGGAACAATACACAGCCAAAAAGAAAAAGAGAGAGAGAAAGAAAGAAAAGGGACAAATGTAGGGTAAGGAACTGGCCTCTTCCGTGCTTCCATTGAAGTACCCTCTGTTACTTTCATGGGTAGCCCATTAGCCAGAACTAGTCATGAGGACCTACCTACATGCAATATAGGTCTGTTTATATACGTGTTAACTTGCCCCGCTTCCTTCTTAGTGTATACAACATTTAAGTTTCTGATCACATAGCTCTATTTACAATTTTGCATTTCAAATGTGGGGCAGCAAATGGAATGTTCGCTGAACACCACTGTCCCTGTTGCAGCAAAGGATGAAGATGTCAAGGGTTAGCTTCGGATGTAGGAAAGCAAAAAACAAATGTAAAGAGATTGATTAGAAGCAAGACATTGTCCAGAAAATATGTGCAACAGCACAAGTGGGAGATGAGAAGAAACCGAACTAGAAATGGAGCATAAGAAAAATGAGAACGGTGCCTATTCTTACCATTAGAAAGTCTATTCAATAACGCACTGAAATTAGGAAGTTTGCTAAATAAGCAGTACTCTAGTACATCCTGACTTATATTTTTTTTTAATGCAGATCTCTAGAGATACAGATTTTTATTCCGTGAAGCAAATGCCCATTTTCTGAAATGACTGAATGTCAAAACAGAACATTTCATATTAATGGCATGAAGTGAGAGCACTGAATGAGTCTATCAGAGAACAGCAACCTGAAGCATGTCAGAATTGAAAGTTTGAGAATCTAGCCTCTAAGAAAAACAGGTGCAGCATTTGTAATACATAAAAGCTTTTTGCTCTGTGGGAAACAGTTATTAGCGAGGGCAGTCTGAAAACACTGTTAGGAGATTTGGGAGTCGCAGTCCTTGAAGGGAAGATTTACTCTGGTCAATTTTACAATTTATGCATTTTTGGTGGTTGTGATGTATGAGTCACAAGGGTAATAAACTTCTAATAGGTTGAAGTAAAGTTAAGCATTTCCCAGTATTTCTATTAATTATCTGTGAAAGAGAAAAAAGAAAATTAATGCAGAGACATAAGCTGGTCTTTGAACAAAGAGGGATATGTTTTATTATGATGGTTTTGGCTACAGTCCTTTTCAAAATGGGCAAAGGACCAAGAAATATTTAAGCAGATTAAAATTATAAATAGAGCAATGTGATCAGTAACTTAAATGTTATATACACTAAGAAGGAAGGGTAGCAAGTTAACATGTAAATAAACGGAGCCAGAATAAGATACAGAAAACGTCTAGCTAACCATAAGTACTGAAAAGGCTTCTCTAAATAGGAGAATTTATATTCTGTTAACAGCTAGAAAATGCATTTGTTTCACAATTTTTTCAAAAGAAATACAAGTCCCAGTAATTTAAAAAGTATTCTTAATTTCCATATGCTTACGTACGGAAAAAGAAAACTAGAGCTTAGAAAATAATCATTGTGGGCTTCCCTGGTGGCGCAGTGGTTGAGAGTCCGCCTGCCGATGCAGGGGACACGGGTTCGTGTCTTGGTCCGGGAGGATCCCACATGCCGCGAAGCGGCTGGGCCCGTGCGCCATGGCCGCTGGGCCTGCGCGTCCGGAGCCTGTGCTCTGCGGCGAGAGGGGCCACAGCTGTGAGAGGCCCGTACCGCAAAAAAATAAAAATAAAAATAAAAAAATAAAATAAAAAAAATAATCATTGTGTATTCACTGTAGCATTCTTTGAAACAATGAAACATAGCAATAGTTGAAATGTATATTAACTGGAAATGGATAAATATTATACAACATATCCGTATGATAGAATATTTGGCATCAGTTAAATAAAATCAATAGATCTGATCTATTACCAAATATCAACATGCACTAGAGGTATCAGTAGAAGTGAAGAGACCTCATTTCACTCAAGCAGATCATAGTATAGGAAATAGAAAATTAAGTTTATGGCTACAGTATGGCATCAGTCATAGAAGTATGTCAGGGATGTGTGGTGGTAGCACATGAGAGCATGAGGACAAGACACAGGAAAGATAATTATAGGGATATAGTGAGTTGAGTCTTGAAATGTGAATATGGTGTATTGAACACCTCTTGTATAAAACTTCATATGCTCTCTTTTTCCAGCCCCTGCTGGGTGACAAGCCTATCCCAGGTAAAATCGGAGAGCACCTTGCTCAGGCCTCCGCTACAAAATTTTTTTTCCTGCCCTTTGTTTATCAGCAACCCCAGCACCTTCTCTGACTCCTTCAGGTGTGTTGCTGCCATAAATCTGCATGGCACTCCCACACGAGCCACTCAAAAGGACCGTAAGTAATGCACGTGGGCCATACTTGACTAATGGAAGCTGGGAGACAATTGATAAATGCTTCTCCTTTCTGTCTGTTATGAGAACAGACACAGATGAGCAAAGGGGAAAAAACAGTACATCCAAAGAGCTGCAAATCATTCACTTTTCTTGAATCTAGAATATGATAAAAGTGTGATAAGAGACTCATTCAAGTGCCTGATCATGAAGAGCCTTGTGTATACAACAAAACTAGGAGTCTCTCTCATCAGCATGGGATTACTACTGAATGGTTGAAATCTGTGTGACAATATGAAATGTCAATTTTTTAAAATTCTTTTAGTTATGTGGAGGTGAATTTGAAAGTAACATCACCAAAGATAAGAGACAAGTTAGATACAATTCTTGATCCAGAAATGAAATCATTAAAACTTAAAAAAAACCCCTCAAATCTACAGCTATTATTGGATCCAAAAAAATGACAGTTCTTAGTACTCATGACATTAAGGATAAAGGAAAAATTTATCACTGCTGTTTTTGTTTCCTGAAAGATGCCATAAACTCATCTGGGAAGATCCACTTTCGTTAGGAGATACAAACACATTCACACATACATACACACATACATTTGCAAGTTTGAGTTAGAGGTAACCATGGCTACTCTGGTTAAGATTGCAAGTAGGCTGACACAAATAACATGGAGTTGGACTGCAGAAGAGAAGTCTGCTTTGGAAATATGAGTTAAAGCATTTTTGTTGTGTTTCACTATCAACAGGCAGTTTGACTAGATGGAATTGACTCCTGCCAAGAATATGTAAAGGGAGAAGAGGAGCCTGACATGGGGAAAAAGATGGAGATTTCCTACTAGGTGAGTAGGTGGAAGAGGAATCTCCACCTTTTGAGACTTATGGATAAGTCTCAAAATACATAGTCACAAGAGAACAGAACGGTGTGTTAAAGAAGCATAGTTCAGAAAATTTTATAAGTCACTGAGAAAAATCAGTGTCAAAGACCACAGGGAGGTCAGCTGAGAGAAAGTCTGAAACTGATTCACTAAACTATACCAAGAAGAGTCCACAATGAGTGTAGACTCATTTTAAGTAGATTGTAAGGAAAGTAGAGAGGTAAGCCTAGGTTTGGTTACACTTTTCTGAAAATTCTTATAGAGTTAAGTTACATTTGTAAAATACTTGTTGCTAAATGTAAGAAAAGATTGGATGATTGAACTGGGAATAAGAATGTCTTTCTTACTGTTAGAAGCTGCTAGTGAAAAGTCGAACACATACTCGGGTATAGTAAATGTATTCTTTTAAATTAATGTGCAAAACTTTTTGCGCTTAAACCCTGTGCCTAATTTCACCTGCAAGAAGAGAATAGGCTGAACCTAAAAGCAGCATTTATTTTTATCAATCACAATCTGTAATTACTATACACAAGTAAAATTTTTTTTGTTTGCTTGCTAACTTGCTTTAGGAAACACACAGAAATGCAAACACCGAGATGAAAGAAGGTGATAACTATTGAAGAAACAAGAAGGTAATTCACTTTTTTTTAACACAGAAGCCAAACAGTCAATATATTCTGAATGTACCTTGGAGGGAAAAAATTTTTCTCAGGCATCAGATAATCTGAGATTTATTTGAATATCTTAACTGCCTAGTAGAAAATCAATGATTTTCAGAAGAGAAGTAAAAACTTTGTGTTTATGTAACCAAACAAATTGCAGCCCAATGGTTGTGATTAACTCAGGCCACAGTTTTAGCATTCTTGTGGCTTACTATCAGTTAATCGGCTCCAGGATTCACATGTGTTAAAAAACGAAGAATGTATGAAAGTGAGATGATAAAAATATTTTAGGGAAAAAAATTAAATTGCGTAATTGAGTAATGGTGCAGGACAATTACATTTTACTATCTGCTAGAGAAAGAGAGTGCAGCTACCCAATTAAGGGCTGAATAGCTGGATAAAGGCAGCCTGAGATTTAGACACTACCTCTGACAGAATCTGTGAGATGCTGGGCAAATCCTTCACACCATCACTCCATGGAAGATATTGTTAACATCTTCATTATACACATGAGGATGCATCTATAAAAGGTAGTGTGGTAAAAATTAATATTGGTACTGTTTATCGTTATTATTGTGGTGGTAGTGTACCAGCTTTCAGTTAGCATCTGGAGTCCAGCACACATGATGATATAACATCAGGGTTTAATTGGAACTAACTTTTTGGAATTACACATATTCTGTTATAAGTATTTTAAACTGCAAACGTCTACAATGGTTTCATAACTTTTTCAAGAAAAACTAGAAAAATGGCATGTAATTTCCTTTGGGCTCTGGCTCTACCTACTCTCCTATCATTTCTATCACCATATTTCATATGTGGAGACCTTTGTGGAAGTACAAGAAAACAATGAAAATGGAGTACAGTGTCTCCCCTGCATCTGCCTGGATTTTCTGCACTGGAATGACTGTCTCTACTTCCTGAAAGCCATTCAGCCCTGCCTGCCAGCTGGCCTTGGCCAGTTGAGCTACTTTTGCACTAAATGCTCAGCGACAGAATGGAGTGTCACAGGTGAAAGTAAGTTTTTAAAAGGAGGAAAAAGAGAAAGATTCATAGAGAAAGAAAAATGAAGAAAGTAAAGGAGGGAGGTATGAAGGAAAGAAGGAAGGAGGGATGAGGGGAGGGAGGAAGGAAGAAAAAAGGGAAGTGGGAAGAAGGAGAAAGGAGCAAGGGGGGAAAAAGGATGTGAATCAACTAACTTGAGCCATAGCGTGAAGGTGAAGACCACATAGCTTCAGATGAAGATTGATTGCACTTGGATCCAAGCCAAGGCCTTTTTGCCATCCTAAATGCCTCTCCATTATCCATGCTAAGCAACTTCCTTTTCTGAATTACTCAGAGCGAAGTGAGAATGTGCTTCAAACTTACCAGCCATAGAAAACATGCAGTTAAAATATATTAAAAGGGAGACAGTATGGAAGAGAGCAGTGCAGTCGAATACTAAATTGACACAATTGTTACCATGCTTTTTTTTTAAAGCAGTTATTTTAGATCTATTTCCATTACCACCTCCATTAATTAAAAATTATGTATACATCAATTTTCAAGTAACCTCTGCTTTCGAGGCACAAAGAAGATTAATTATACCATGCCACCACATCCCACTACCCTGTCGTCTCCTTACCACAGCAAATGAACACTAAACAGCCCAAGATTAAAATCAGAAATAAAATATATCAGAAACACCTTCTTTTAAGTCAGGACACAAAATAAAGATTTCTGTTGTGTTGGGAGATGTAAATGCCAGTTTTCTTGCTATTTACAAAAAAAAAAAAAAATGCCCATGAAATATTTTGTGAGCATTATACTGGGAGCCAGGAGCCCTCGCTAGGCACTATTCTCCATTCTGTCATTTGTTCCATTTTATTTTTATTGTACTTATACTTGAGTGAATGTGTTACTCTAAATATATAATCACTCAATATTTTCAATACATTTTGCCCTCAATTAGTTTCCTCAAACCTCTGTGGAAAATTACGTTAAAGTTTATCTTCATCCAAATTAGCGTCTTCCTAATAGAAGAAACTTGGCTTTAGAGTACATGCTGCATGGACATCCCAGGGGAAGCAAAGTTTATGAAATTTATCTTATTCTCATTAATAGCCATGCTGGGATATGGAATCTACATACATTTTTAAAAATAGCAAATTTTCAGAATCCTTAAACCACTTATCAGGAAATCCCTCTTCTTTTTTGTGGCTCAGTGGTCATCTAGCAAGTAGGTTTTTAATTGTTGTTCATGTTTATTTGTTTGTCTTTCCACATCTTTGTCTAATGTAACCATCATCTCCATAGATAACTTGGCACAGAAAAACTGGGACAGAGAATAATCTTCTTAGAGGATAATCTCACTGTAGTATCATAAAGTAGTTGAATAATAACATTAAGATATGGTCTTATCTGAGGTTTCCTTTCTGGAAATAGTCATCCTAAACCATGTAAAAATTGAGAAAAAAAAAATCATTACCAAGGAGCTTTCAAAGGGGTCTAAGAGGCACGCTAGTCTAAGGAGTTTGCACTATACGCAAGGCTTACAGAATTGTCACAGACTCGAATGCCCATTCATTGTTCAATCCTAGTCTTAGATGATGCCTTCCATACACATGCTTTCCAATTCAAAATTAATTATGTTTTCTATTTCCTTGATTTCCTTACTTATTTGAAATCATTTGAGGACAAGCAAATCGAATGGACAGCAGATTGAAATGAGTGCCAGAATATTGTTTAAGTTAGGATATTCCATGTGGAAGGGACAGCCATTTATTCAGACTTCTATTCCCTATTCAAATTGAAGTCATTTGGAAAATTGCCCTCTCCCTTTTTTCCTCCTAGTTATGTATGGGAAAAGCATAACCTCAGTAACATCATCCACTTCCCAACTGTGTTAGAGAAATTTTGGTAGAACTTTTAATGACAAAACAATGAACTCAGTTATCTATAATCCTGAAAATATTCAAAAATTGTTCCACTATCATGATGGCAACATATGCACACACCTCAATATGCACTTACACATGAATACAGCATCAATATCTTAATGTGATAATGAAACCAAAGTGGGGAAAATCAAACAAATTAGCTTACCAGATATAAAATTGTTAAAATAGCTCAATTTACTCATTTTATCACTATGGAAACGAAGGCACAAAGGTGAAATTGCTTACTCATGTTTCAGTTCACTGTCAGAGAGTCAGGATAATAAAAGTAATCAAAATACTGCCACAAAGCAGGTTTAGAAAGTTGCAAAGCTATGAAAGGTATTTTGACATCGTTCTCTCATTTGTCAGTGCCAATCATACTTGTACAAATTGTAACAAATTGTAAAGATTTTTAAGGAAAAGATTAGATTATCAGGTTTCTAGAAGTTTTAGAATATAATACAACCATTGGTAGCTCTTAGGTAAATTACCTAAATTAGTGATTAAATAAAAAGTTGTATTTCTTATGCTTATCAAAACTGCAGAATTGTTCTAAGATCTACATTCTGCTAGGAAGTTTTCTGCTATTAGCTCCATAGAAATTTGCAGTTTGAGATTTTTTTTGTTTTCTCTCTGGCTTTTAATGTTTACAGAACTCCTCCACTTTTTAATTTAAAACATTTTATGAATAGAAAAATAAAATAAAAATACAACAAACATGTATATATAGATTAATAATGTAAATGTATAAGACTATGTAATAAAAGAGGTATAATACAATTATGGTAATTACCTATCTGAGAGTTTTGAGATATGATTTTCCTAGAAGAAATATAATTTTATTTGCAAAGAAGCTGAATTTAGATCTTATCAAAAAATGTAATTTTTAAAAGATAAAAAAGGTTGAAGAACTTGTCTACACTGGATACAGTTTTGCGGGGTATTTTTTAATTTGGAAATTCCAACCTTTGTAGTATATATGGCATTCACTGAGTTCTCCCAGTCTGTCTTCGGCAATGAAACAAGCAAAACTGCATCCTGCTATCAAACAGAAAAAACTTCAAAAAAGAAATTAACATTCCAAACAGAAGAAAGGGGAAGTGTTTACTGAGACTTGTTTTTGAATTATTTATATTTCATGATTTGTGCATCCCATGAGGGGATTCAGAGCATTGCCAAGAAAATATGGGAACACCTGCCCCAAGAGCTGTGGACAATGATTCACTAAACTTAATGATAAAATGTTCCGAGACTCAGGATCAAATGCCATTTCCTATAATTTCTGGTTCACAGTTTTGCTTTAGCAGTATATGTTTTATCCTTCAATGAAGTGGAGGCTTAGAAAAAGCAAACTGACTCTTACAAAGAGAAATGTATCCTCAGAAATTTCTGCTCAACATATTATCAGCATAAACATTTTCATCCAGCCCTCAAGGCTGGGGACTCTTCTTAGTAACTGAGAAGACGAGTCCATAAATATGTATTTATTTGTATACCCCTTATTATATATCTCCTACACCAGAATCGACATATGGTTGCTAAAGTTAAGAATCCTGTCTTATTTATTGGGCTTCCCTGGTGGCGCAGTGGTTGAGAGTCCGCCTGCCGATGCAGGGAACACGGGTTCGTGCCCCGGTCTGGGAATATCCCACATGCCACGGAGCGGCTGGGCCCGTGAGCCATGGTCGCTGAGCCTGTGCGTCCGGAGTCTGTGCTCCGCAACGGGAGAGGCCACAACAGTGAGAGGCCCACGTACCACACACACACACACACACACACACACACACAGAATCCTGTCTTATTTATCTTGGTAGTGTCTGAAACTAGAAAAGTTGGTATTCAAAAATATTTGTTGAATGAATGAGCAAACGTCATGTTTACCTGGATAAGCTAGCTATCCAAACACCTCTAACAATACTAAAGCTACATAAGGGAGGACAGCAATGTGATTCTAACATGAACAGGGTTGGAGGAGGGAGCAAAAACAAAATTTAAAAATAGTGGCTGGAAAATCACCATTGGGATTTATGAGATGTGGGCTGTATTAGGTGTTTCAGAATTTAGCCTGTGAAAGTGAGCACTGTAGCATCCCCTGTACATGATGTTTGACTACTTTGGGTTGAAAAGTACGGAAGCATGAGTTTACCACAGAAGCAGAATGATTTCCAACCGTTAGAACAGTTATTGTCACAAACCAGGAGAGAATATATTTTGGTCAGCCCAGGGGAACACTAACCATGTCAAATATAAAAGTCCCAACAGCTTTGAAGAGAAAAAAAAGCAACCTTATTACTCCTGCTTCTATAATTCTAGAAACGAATGTTTCCGTTAGGAAATATGCACTATTGAAATGCACCCCTCTCCCTGAAAACTTCACTTAGACAGTTAACATTGGTATTTAGTTGTTTGCCCAGATAAATATTTCATGTTGAAAACACAAACATTTTTGCTTGGGATATTACAATTTAATAGGAAATATTCAATAACTTCTCCTGATAGGATAATGTGACTGTTGCTTAGTGATATTTTAATGTAACTTTTTATTTTAGTTAAGAACACATTCTCATGATTCGGAAAAAAAAAAAATCTTTTTTTTTCCACATTGTATTTTGTTGCTTGTCTCATTGAGGATGCTTAAAGAAAACCTAGACTATTTATTTACTGGCTTCCAAATTGTCCAGGCAAATAAAAGCAAGAACTCTTAATGACAACAGTGCACATATTGTCAGGATTTCACTTTGCTACAATTTATGCCCTCCACAAATGTCTGGCATCCTAGACTAGAAAACACTTAGGTTCTCACTCCTACCACTGTCTGATTATCTTTCAAGAACTTCCCTAATACTATAGGGGAAAAAAAAATCTCTAAAAGCCTCAGAAATTTTATCTCCTAGTAGACTCTTCATTGGCTATAAACCTTAGCGTTAGCTTCTACCAATTTGATCTTATTTGGGATTGCTTAATTGTTGCTTCCTTTTATATAATACAGTTGTTTTCAAGAAATATCACATGTTGCAAGTGAATATGGCCATGGCTAAATGAGGTTTACTGTAAAATAATAATTAAGTTTCATTTTTAAAGTACAGTGTCACTTCTGATTTAAAAGAACCATAGCGTAGAGTATCATGAAAGCAAATAACTATTGGCATAACCTAAATAAATATATTTTTAAATCTATAAGGTACATTGCAGTTGGAAATATAAAATGTGAAGCTGTCATCACTGAGGCCAATGATAACCTTTTCAAACTTTATTAACATGATTAGGATTTAAAATTAGATATAATTAAATTAATAACAGCATCTTTTACTTAATTTTAAGAATAAAGCTTTAATAAAATCAGTATGCATTCTAATTGTTTATTTACACAATATTAATATTCAGACAGAAGGATCGCTAAAACACAGTTAATTAAATATAAATTAATGTGGTGGAATATTTAATTATCTTTTCTACACCTCACAACTAATGATTATGTAAATGCCTTGCATTTAATCTTGTTGCCAGGAAATTAACTTAATGGCCTTCAACAAATGAACATTTTGTATGCATTACAGGACACTTTATCTAAAATTTAACTGCATGGTATTAGTTTCAGATAATAACATGATTACACAATTTAAAATGTAAATGTATGCGATACTTTTGCCTCTCCCCCCACCTTTTTTACAAAGAGGAGACTAAAATTGTTCAAGTGTCATTTAATAACCCAGGTTCTGACATGTGAGAGATTTCCTGCTTATCACTGAGGAAGCCAACTCCTTTTAAAGGAAACACTTCCAAAGAAAAAAGACAAGTCCCTTTGCAGTGGACAGTTAAATCAATGATTTCATACAATGCCACCTTTAAAAGTAAATTACTTTGGATGTCAGAGGATGGCAGGGCCATCAGCACTCTGAGTGGTTTCTCCAAGCTTTGGGGATTCTCTGAAGTGCCAGCACTTTGGGATTTGTTAACAAAATCTCGGGACTTGTAACCCTCTCAAAGAACTGAAGCTCAGAATAATTACAAGTCTCATTAGATATCACTAAAAATATGGGAGACAGAGATTTAATTTTCCAGAGTAAGATCCTTGTCTTGAACAATTTTAATGAATAGACATTCCAATACCTAAATGAATAGAAATGATCTGTCCTACACTGAATGGGAAATCTCACAGAGGGAGTGACGTGAATAGCCAGGCAGCTCTCGTCTCACTGACTGTAGCAGATGCTGTTGTGCCCCCACGTAACTCCTCGTTCTTACCCCTCAGAGACTACCAACGAACCGACAGCACCAGCATTTCATTTCCTGAGCTTTCTCTTTTTTTCCAACAGAGACCACTTTGCTGCCTACCTGGCAGATCAAGTGACAAGGTTTGGGATTTAATCCTCCCCATCCCAGCAGCCCTCAATCAATTATTAGAGTTGGTATATTAATGACCCGGCTACCTTGCTTACCCCTTGAGTGAGATCATTTGGAAGCATATGTTTCACACCGAGACCCAGAGTTTCCTATTGGAATGAAGTTCTAGTTACCTGTGCAAAGTGGCTTGATAATGGACCCTTTATTGCCTCTCCTTCTCTCCTTCATTTCCCAATTCCCTTACCGGTGTTTATTTCACTTCTCAGATAAATTCTATGCATTTATATTTTAACTCAGCCTCTGTTTCTGAGGCAATCCAAACTACATTAAGTCTGTTTGGGGGAAATCAATGCAGTCTGACATAGGACTGAGATCAGGACACTAAAACGTGGCATTAGGATTAGTAGAATATCCAGGAATTTCTAAGTGTATTAGATCACACCCATTCCTTCCTCACTCAGTCTCTGAATGAGATGTATAGAAAAATATTACATATTAAGATAGCTAATAGTTGAGGGCTTATTACATATCAGACATTTTTAAGTGCTTTACACATATGACCACATTTGTGTCTCAAAAAAAACTCAACAATATAGACACTACTATAACGCCCCCCAAAATTCCTTGCTTGTAATAACAGCTAGTTTATTATATCTCAGGATTTTTTGAGTTAAGAATTGAGGAAAGTCTAGATCAAATAATTCTCTTGTTTCTCATAACGTTGATAGAAGTCACTGGCTGTATTCAGTTGAAATACGGGCTGGTCTAGAGGGTCCACAGTGGTTTCACTCGCTCATCTGGCACAGTGGGAAGAGTGGCTAGAAGACTGGGCTCATTTGGAATTATCAACCAGAGCACCCTCACCTGGCCTTTCCAGTGTGGTGGGCTCATATAATAGTCTGACATCTTAATGGTAACTCAGAGCTCACAGAGAGAGGACTCCAGGGAAAGGAAGTATAAGCTGCCAGATCCTTAAGGCCTGGATCTAGAAAGTGGCACTGAGTCACTCCTGCTGTGCTCTATTGGTCAAAGGAGTTACTCCTCAGGTTCAAGGGGAGGGGGAGAGAACTTGCAGCCATCTTTAATCTTCCACATTAGGTTAAGTAGCTCACCTGCATAATTAGTAGAGCCAGATTTCAACCCCCAAATGCTAACTTCAAAGCCTAGATTCTTAAACACCATGTTTTCTTTCTTCCTATATAACAAAGAATAAGAAATGTAGAAGCAAATTAATATTTTTATTAATATCTGAGGCATTGTATCCATACTCCAACTCAGAGAATTCTTATAAATTGAACCACAGGTAGCATGATGTTACCAATACTGGGTAAAAATAACAGCTAGCGACAGAACACCTACTGAACGCTGGCAGAAGACCTCAGACCTCCCAAAAGGCAAGAAACTCCCCACGTACCTGGGTAGGGCAAAAGAAAAAACTAAACAGAGACAAAAGGATAGGGACGGGTCCTGCACCAGCGGGAGAGAGCTGTGAAGGAGGAAAAGTGTCCACACACTAGGAAGCCCCTTCGAGGGTGGAGACTTCGGGAGCCGGAGTGGGGGGGCTTGGGAGCCGCGGAGGAGAGCACAGCAACAGGGGTGCAGAGGGCAAAGCGGACAGATTCCAGCGCAGAGGATCGGGCCGACCGGCGCTCACCAGCCGGGGGGCTTGTCTGCTCGCCCGCCGGGGCGGGCGGGACTGGGAGCTGAGGCTCCGGCTTTTGTCGGAGCGCCGGGAGAGGACTGGGGTTGGCGGCGTGGACACAGCCTGCGGGGCGTTGGTGCACCGCGGCTGGCCGGGAGAGAGTCCGGGGAGAGGTCTGGAGCTGCCGAAGAGGCAAGAGACTTTTATGTCCCTCTTTGTTTCCTGGTGCGCGGGGAGAGGGGATTGGGAACGCTGCTTGAGAGAGCTCCAGGGACGGGCGCGGGCCGCGGCTGAGGGTGCGGAGCCCAGAGACAGACATGGGACGCTAGGGCCGCTGCTGCCGCCACCGGGAGGCCTGTGTGCGAGCACAGGTCACTAGCCACACGCCCTTCCGGGGAGCCTGGGCAGCCCGCCACTGCCGGGGTCCCGGGATCCAGGGACGGCTCCCCCGGGAGAACGCACGGGCGCGCCTCAGGCTGCAGCGTCTCGCCGGCCTCTGCCGCCGCAGGCCCGCCCCGCACTCCGTGCCCCTCCCTACCCCCGGGCCTGAGTGACCCAGAGCCTCCGAATCAGCGGCTCCTTTAACCCCGTCCTGTCTGAGCAAAGAACAGACGCCCTCCGGGGACCTACACGCACAGGCGGGGCTAAATCCAAAGCTGAGCCCCTGGGAGCCGTGAGAACAAAGAAGAGAAAGGGAAATCTCTCCCAGCAGCCTCAGAAGCAGCGGATTAAAGCTCCACAATCAACTTGATATACCCTGCATCTGTGGAATACCTGAATAGACAACCAATCATCCCAAATTAAGGAGCCCTGTGGATGAAAGGCTCTTGGTGCTGCAGCCAGGAGTCAGTGCTGTGCCTCTGAGGTGGGAGAGCCAACTTCAGGACACTGATCCACAAGAGACCTCCCAGCTGCACATAATATCAAACAGCAGAAATTTCCGAGAGATCTCCATCTCAACGCCAGCACCCAGCTTCACTCAACGACCAGCAAGCTACAGTGCTGGACATCCTATGCCAAACAACTAGCAAGACAGGAACACAACCCCACCCATTAGCAGAGAGGCGGCCCAAAATCATAATAAGTCTACAGACACCCCAAAACACACCACCAGACGTGGACCTGCCCACCAGAAAGACAAGATCTAGCCTCATCCACCAGAACACAGGCACTAGTACCCTCCACCAGGAAGCCTACACAACCCACTGAACCAACCTTAGCCACTGGGGACAGACACAAAAAACAACAGGAACTACGAACCTTCAGCCTGCAAAAAAGGAGACCCCAAACACAGTAAGATAAGCAAAATGAAAAGACAGAAAAACACACCGCAGATGAAGGAGCAAGATAAAAACCCATCAGACCTAACAAATGAAGAGGAAATAGGCAGTCTACCTGAAAAAGAATTCAGAATAATGATAGTAAGGTTGATCCGAAATCTTGGAGATAGAATGGACAATAGAATGGACAAAATGCAAGAATCAGTTAACAAGGACCTAGAAGAACTAAAGATGAAACAAGCAATGATGAACAACACAATAAATGAAATTAAAAGTACTCTAAATGGGATCAATAGCAGAATAACTGAGGCAGAAGAACGGATAAGTGACCTGGAAGATAAAATAGTGGAAATAACTACTGCAGAGCAGAATAAAGAAAAAAGAATGAAAAGAACTGAGGACAGTCTCAGAGACCTCTGGGACAACATTAAACGTACCAACATTCGAATTATAGGGGTTCCAGAAGAAGAAGAGAAAAAGAAAGGGACTGAGAAAATATTTGAAGAGATTATAGTTGAAAACTTCCCTAATATGGGAAAGGAAATAGTTAATCAAGTCCAGGAAGCACAGAGAGTCCCATACAGGATAAATCCAAGGAGAAATACGCCAAGACACATATTAATCAAACTGTCAAAAATTAAATACAAAGAAAACATATTAAAAGCAGCAAGGGAAAAACAACAAATAACACACAAGGGAATCCCCATAAGATTAACAGCTGATCTTTCAGCAGAAACTCTGCAAGCCAGAAGGGAGTGGCAGGACATATTGAAAGTGTTGAAGGAGAAAAACCTGCAACCAAGATTACTCTACCCAGCAAGGATCTCATTCAGATTTGATGGAGAAATTAAAACCTTTAGAGACAAGCAAAAGCTGAGAGAGTTCAGCACCACCAAACCAGCTCTACAACAACTGCTAAAGGAACTTCTCTAGGCAAGAAACACAAAAGAAGGAAAAGACCTACAATAACAAAACTGGTCGTGGAACCCTCAACTCTAAGCCCCCAGGTCTATATAATTATAGAGATAGAAAGGAAGGCATAATCTTTGGAATCTTGGCCTGTAGGATGTACTTGCTTGAGGTGAAAGACTTTTTGCTCCCCATGAAGTCAAGTGAAGGGACCCTGAGAGACTCCCTTGTGGAGACTGGGGATGCTTGCAAGGAGGGGATGTGGGGCATTTTGTACCAGCAGACATTCCACTCCCCTGTGGTACTGATGGAGTGGATTGGACTTGGAGGGCTTGACATGTCCTCTGGAGTTTGAGGCAATGAAGATATACAGCCTGGTGCCTACTTTGAGTCTAGAAATTTTGACAGGCAGGAGGCTTAATGGAGTAGCCCATGCTAGCAGGGAAACATGCATGGCAGTAAAGTGCCAAGGGAAGAAAAGAACCTTTTTCTAGCCCATTCATTGAGGGCTTTGGAAGGTACAGAAGGCTCCACGGGAGGAAGCATAAAGCTTAGGGGAGGGGCAGGGACACACTGGCTGATCCGCTTGGGGCTCCCAGTGTTTACTCCTAATCCCCAGCTTCTGTCTGGCCAGCAGCAGATGGAATCCTCTGTGGGCTGCTCAGCCAAGATGCTCCATTGTTTTAGGATAAGGTGGGGTCCAAAATAAAATGCTGGTACAGAGCATATCTTTGCAAGGAGCAAAGGGTTGGCATTTCTAGGGGAGGAAGAGTTTCCCGATGGTAAGAGCTATCTTTTTCATCATAAATCTTTTCTTAATCTCAGGGAGAGATTCAATGGCTAAAGTGGATGTGGAAAGAAGGTAAGATGTACCTAAGGTAGTCAGTCATTTGAGATGTGAGTACAAAGCTATGGTGAGCAATTCATTTGTTCTCATGTTTAAGTCTGGGCTGCTTGGTGAGCTGCCTGAATTTAACAAATGACAAATCCCACTTCTGGCTCTGGTTGTTATGAACATATTCAGTAATACACATAAGGTGACTTATTCCAAAATTTGTGTTAGCAAGGAAATTTGAAATTACCCAAATCTATTGGTGAAATTAGTGACTATTTAAGTTTGTCATCAGGTGGTTGGTTTCCTCATGCTTACTATTTTTTTTTCTGATTTGAAAAGTAGTACTTGTTATTGAATAAGATTTGGAAAATAATAAAACTTATAAATGATAAAAAAAAAAAAGAGAGAGAGTAAATCCTAAGTTCTTATCACAAGGAAACTTTTTTTTTCTATTTCTTTAATTCTGTATCATATGAGATGATCAATGTTCACTAAACTTATTGTGATAATCATTTCATGATGTATATAAGTCAAGTCATTATGCTGTACACCTTAAACTTATATACTGCTGTATGTCAATTATATCTCAATAAAATTGGAAGAAAAAAAAAAAATAACAGCTAGCATAGAAAGGGGTACCCAGCACAACATGCTAAATGCTAACACCTTTTTATTTTTTTTTTCAGTTTTCACTCCAAACACAAAGCAAAGTGAGCCAAAAATGCAAAATATAACTAATTTTCAGATATTCTTCCTTGCACTCACATCAAAACTTTGCACTCACACCAAGATGTATATACATGTATACATATACACACATATATATACACACATACACAGACATATACATAATGTGTGTGTGCACATATATATGTCTATATATATATATAAACATAGATTTCACATACTCCGATGAACATGCAGTTGTCTTTTTCATGTCTTTCATGCAAGGGCTACTCAATATAATATTACATATTTCAATGTATTCAGTAGGCAGTTATTAAGGGTGAGTCTAATTTTTAATGGATCTTATGCTCACCATTAGTTGTTGTGTATTCACATCTAGAAAGCATTTTATTACCAGCTGAGGTATCCTACAAAATAAGCCACCTTTCCCCAGAGCCTGCCTGCTTCACCATGAGATGTCTTCAGTAGTTAGAAGTAGACATCTCATTCTGCCTATTTCAAGGCCTTTGCTGTATTATGACCATACTCCTTAGGTCTCCACATACCTGGAGGGATGTTTCCCTTGTTTATAAAAAAGAGATAAATGCCAGATGATGAGATCAGTAAATCTTTTCATGCATTTTTTAGATTTATGATCACTCATTTCTCAGAAAGTCCCAGGAGTGTAGGCTTCCAAAGTTCCAAGTTTATAATTCTAAATATGCTGTACTAACAGCAAACACTTTTCTCTATTGGAGAAAAAAGTAGCTTATGCATGATTTCAATATGATGGCTTTGATTTACTGCTTTATTGCTGCAGCTATTCAATGAGATTTCATAATAGAATTAATATATGTACTATATTTACTATATTAAGTATCTCAGTCATTTTCCTATATTCTATATGAGATATAGTCTATAGAAAGTCTATAAGGAGACTAATTCAAATTACAAAAAGACACAGCATTCTCTAATTTCTAGTTCATGGATTCATTCACAAAATATTCTAAAACCTTCAGAGTCACCTATTATATTCTGATGCATACAACATGAATTTATATCTTGCAACTTGGTAATGGTTCTAAATGGTTAACTATCCTAATTAATAAGTAACAAGAATGTTGCAATTCCCTCTATGTTTTTTCTATCATACAAGTATTATTTTATACTTGAATCTCTGCACTGAAGGAATCTGAAATTTTCAGCTCCATGTAAAAATCCTCCATTTAGTTTTCATCCATATGAAACCACATTTATGCATAAGAAAATCCTACATGTTCTCTTTCTAAGCAAAGCTGGAAATACTGAGGAGATAAACATCTCCTCTGCACTCACTCCACAAGCAGGAACCAAAGAAATATCAGGCAACAAATCACAATCTATTTTTTTTCTTTTTTAAAAAAAATTTTATTGAAGTATAGTTGATTGACAATATCATGTAGGTTTCAGGTGTACAGCACAGTGACTCTGTTATACATCTATACATTCTTTTTCAGATTATTTCCCCTTACAGGTTATTACATAATACTGAGTATAGAAACCACAGATATTTCCATTCCATACTATGGTAGTTGTAGATATCTCCCAACATCATTTACTCTCTTGCTGCTTTAGACTTAGAGTAGTTATGAGACTTGTGGCTAGATCTTGTTTTTTATTTTTAATATAATTTTTTTTACACACCATGCTCTTATTAGTTATCTATTTTATATATATTAGTGTATATACGTCTATCCCAATCTCCCAATTCTTCCCAATACCACCACCACTCCTCCACTTTCCCCCATTTGGTATCCATACGTTTGTTCTCTACTTCTATGTCTATTTCTGCCTTGCAAACTGGTTCATCTGCACCATTTTTCTAGATTCCACATACATGCGTTAATATACGATATCTGTTTTTCTCTTTCTGACTTACTTCACTCTGTATGACAGTCTCTAGGTCCATTCACGTCTCTACAAATGACCCAATTTCGTTCCTTTTTATTGCGGAGTAATATTCCATTGTATATATGTACCACATCTTCTTTATCCATTCATCTGTTGATGGGCATTTAGGTTGCTTCCATGATCTGGCTATTGTAAATAGTGCTGCAATGAACATTGGGGTGCATGTGTCTTTTTCAATTATGGTTTCCTGTGGGTATATGCCCAGTAGTGGGATTGTGGGGTCATACGGTAATTCTATTTTTAGTTTTCTAAGGAACCTCCATACTGTTCTCCATAGTGGCTGCATCAATTTACATTCCCACCACAGTGCAAGAGGGTTCCCTTTTCTCCACATCCTCTCCAGCATTTGTTGTTTGTAGATTTTCTGATGATGCCCATTCTACCCAGTGTGAAGTGATACCTCATTGTAGTTTTGATTTGCATTTCTCTAATAATTAGTGATGATGAACAGCTTTTTATGTGCCTCTTGGCCATCTGTGTGTCTTCTTTGGAGATATGTCTATTTAGGTCTTCTGACCATTTTTTGATTGGGTTGTTTGTTTTTTTAATATTGAGCTGCATGAGCTGCTTATATATTTTGGAGATTAATCCTTTGTCTGTTGATATGTTTGCAAATATTTTCTCCCATTCTGAAGGTTGTCTTTTCGTCCTGTTTATAGTTTCCTTTGCTGTGCAAAAGCTTTTGAGTTTCATTAGGTCCTACTTGTTTAGTTTTGTTGGAATCTGCTTGCTAGTATTTTGCTGAGGATTTTTGCATCTATATTCATCAGTGATATTGGTCTGTAATTTTCTTTTTTTGTAGTATCTCTGTCTGATTTTGGCATCAGGGTGATGGTGGCCTCCTAGAATGAGTTTGGGAATGTTCTTTCCTCTGCAATTGTTGAGAAGGATGGGTGTTAACTGTTCTCTAAATGTTTGATAGAATTCACCTGTGAAGCCATCTGGTCCTGGACTTCTGTTTGTTGGAAGATTTTTAATCACAATTTCAATTTCATTACTTGTGATTGGCCTGTTCATGTTTTCTTCCTGGTTCAGTCTTAGAAGGTTATACATTTCTAAGAATTTGTCCATTTCTTTCAGGTTGTCCATTTTACTGGCATAGAGTTGCTTGTAGTAGTCTCTTATGATGCTTTGTATTTCTGCAGTGTCCATTGTAATGTCTCCTTTTTCATTTTTAATTTTACTGATTTGAGTCCTCTCCCTATTTTTCTTGATGAGCCTGGCTAAAGATTTATCAGTTTTGTTTATCTTCTCAAAGAACCAGCTTTTAGTTTTATTGATCTTTGCTACTGTTTTCTTTGTTTCTATTGCATTTATTTCTGCTCTGACCTTTACGATTTCTTTCTAACCTTGGGTTTTGTTTGTTCTTCTCTCTCTAATTCCTTTAGGTGTAAAGTTAGATTGTTTATTTGAGATTTTTCTTGTTTCTTGACATAGGCTTGTATAGCTAAAACTGCTTTTGCTGCATCTCATAGTTTTTTGTTGTTGTTGTTTTGTTTTGTTTTGTTTGTTTGTTTGTTTGCGGTATGTGGGCCTCTCACTGTTGTGGCCTCTCCCGTCGCAGAGCACAGGCTCCAGATGTGCAGACCCGGCAGCCATGGCTCACAGGCGCAGCTGCTCCGCAGCATGTGGGATCCTCCCGGACCAGGGCATGAACCCATGTTCTCTGCGTCGGCAGGCGGATTCTCAACCACTGCACCACCAGGGAAGCCCTCCCATAGGTTTTTGATCGTCGTGTTTTCATTGTCATTTGTCTCTAGGTATTTTTTTATTTCCTCTTTGATTTCTTCAGTGATCTCTTGGCTATTTAGTAACATACTGTTTAGCCTCCAATGTGTTTGTAGTTTTTACATTTTTTCCCTGTAATTGATTTCTAATCTCATAGCATTGTGGTCGGAAAAGATGCTTGATATGATTTCAATTTTCTTAAATTTACCAAGGCTTGATTTGTGACCTAAAGTGTGATCTATCCTAGAGAATGTTCCATGCGCACTTGAGAAGAAAGTGTAATCTGCTGTTTTCGGATGGAATGTCCTATAAATATCAATTAAATCTATCTGGCCTTATGTCATTTAAAGCTTGCATTTCCTTATTAATTTTCTGTCTGGATGATCTGTCCATTGGTGTAAGTGAGGTGTTGAAGTCTCCCACTATTACTGTGTTACTGTCAATTTCCTCTTTTAGAGCTGTTAGCAGTTGCCTTATGTTTTGAGATGCTCCTATGTTAGGTGCATATATATTTTTAATTGTTATATCTTCAACTAGGATTGATCCCTTGATCATTATGCAGTATCCTTCCTTGTTTCTTGTAACATTCTTTATTTTAAAGTCTATTTTATCTGATATGAGTATTGCTACTCTGGCTTTCTTTTGATTTCCATTTGCATGGAATATCTTTTTTCCATCCCCTCACTTTCAGTCTTTATGTGTCCCTAGGTCTGAAGTGGGTCTCTTGTACACAGCATATATATGGGTCTTGTTTTCATATCCATTCAGAGAGCCTGTGTCTTTTTTTTTTTGGAGCATTTAATCTATTCACATTTAAGGTAATTATTGATATGTATGTTCCTATTACCCTTTTCTTGTTTGGGTTTGTTTTTGTAGGTCCTTTTCTTCTCTTGTGTTTCCCACTTAGAGAAGTTCCTTTAGCATTTGTTGTAGAGCTGGTTTGGTGGTCCTGAATTCTCTTAGCTTTTGCTTATCTGTAAAGCTTCTGATTTCTCCACAGATTCTGAATGAGATTCTTGCCAGGTACAGTAATCTTGGTGGTAGGTTCTTCCCTTTCATCACTTTAAGTATATCATGCCACTCCCTTCTGGCTTGTAGAGTTTCTGCTGAGAAATCAGCTGTTAACCTTATGGGAGTTCCCTTGTATGTTATTTTTTGTTTTTCACTTGCTGCTTTCAATAATTTTTGTCTTTAACTTTTGTCAGTTTGATTACTATGTGTCTCTGCGTGTTTCTCCTTGGGTTTATCCTGCCTGGGACTCTCTGCTCTTCCTGAACTTGGGTGGCTAGTTCCTTTCCCATGTTAGGGAAGTTTTCGACTATAATCTCTTCAAATATTTTCTTGGGTCCTTTCTCTCTCTCTTCTCCTTCTGGGACCCCTATAATGCGAATGTTGGTGCATTTAATGTTGTCCCAGAGGTCTCTGAGGCTGTATTCATTTCTTTTCTTTCTGTTTTCTTTATCTGTTCCACGGCAGTGAATTCCGCCATTCTGTTTTCCAGGTCACTTATCCATTCTTCTGCCTCAGTTATTCTGCTATTGATTCCTTCTAGTGTAGTTTTCATTTCAGTTATTGTATTGTTCATCTCTGTTTGTTTGTTCTTTAATTCTTCTAGGTCTTTGTTAAACATTTCTTGCATCTTCTCAATCTTTGCCTCCATTCTTTTTTTGAGGTCCTGGATCATCTTCACTATCATTACTCTGAGTTCTTTTTCTGGAAGGTTGCCTATCTCCACTTCATTTAATTGTTTTCCTGGGGTTTTATCTTGTTCCTTCATCTGGTACATCATCCTCTGCCTTTTCATTTTACCTGTCTTTCTGTGAATGTGGTTTTCGTTCCACAGGCTGCAGAATTGTAGTTCTTCTTGCTTCTGCTGTCTGCCCTCTGATGGATGAGGCTATCTAAGAGGCTTGTGCAAGCTTCCTGATGGGGGGCACTGGTGGTGGGTAGAGCTGGGTGTTGCTCTGGTGGGCAGAGCTCAGTAAATCTTTAATCCACTTGTCTGCTGATGGGTTGGGCTGAGTTCCCTTTCTGTTAGTTGTTTGGCCTGAGGCAACCCAGCACTGGAGGCTACAGGCTCTTTGGTGGGGCTAATGGCGGACTCTGGAAGTGGTTATGCCAAGGAGTACTTCCCAGAACTTCTGCTGCCAGTGTCCTTGTCCCCGTGGTGACCCACAGCCACACCCTGCCTCTGCAGGAGACCCTCCAACACTAGCAGGTAGGTGTGCTTCAGTCTCCTATGGGGTCACTGCTCCTTCCCCCTGGGTCCCGTTGCGCACACTACTTTGTGTGTCCCTCCAAGAGTGGAGTCTCTGTTTCCCCCAGTCCTGTCAAAGTCCTGCAATCAAATCCCACTGGCCCTCAAAGTCTGATTGTCTAGGAATTCTTCCTCCTGCTTCCAGACCCCCAGGTTGGGAAGCCTGACATGGGGCTCAGAACCTTCACTGCAGTGGGTGGACTTCTGTGGTATAATTGTTCTCCAGTTTGTGAGTCACCCACCTAGAGGTTATGGGATTTGATTTTATTGTGATTGCGCCCCTCCTACTGTCTCACTGCAGCTTCTCTTTTGTCTTTGGATGCAGGGTATATTTTTGGTGAGTTTCAGTGTCTTCCTGTCAATGATTGTTCAGCAGTTAGTTGTGATTCTGGTGCTCTAGCAAGAGGGAGTGAGCACATGTCCTTCTGCTCCTCCATCTTGAACCAATCTCCTCATTCTTTTATTTCTAAGAATTCCAACTTCTAATTTCAAAGATATGATTTTTTAGGTGATAATTTCTCATTTTTTTCAGACTTCTGATATCCAGAACCATAAGATAATAAGTTTATATTGTTTTAAGCCACAAATTTGTGGTAATTTGGAAAACAAGTACCTACCAAATATTATGTTATATGGCTTTCTAATTAACCAAGTACCATTTATAAACAATCATATCATTCTGGACTGCAAAGGCAACTTTATTCTAAATGAGATGACCATATGTGACTCTATTTCCAGACCCTTTATTATACTTCAATATTCTCTTCATCTATCTTTTCACCAATATTGCACTTTCTTAATAACTGTAACGTTACAGTAAGTCTTAATATGTGGTAGTGTAAATCTGCAAGCTTCTTCTATGATAGTTTTTTGTTTTTTTTTTACCATTTTGGTCTTTTGAAAATCTGATAATAAAATTTATATGAAAATTTGATTTCAACAATAACAAAGAATCCTACTGGAATTTTGACTGAGATTGCACTGATTTATAGAGCAATTTGGGGAAAACTGATATCTTAAAAATCCTGAATTTCAGATCTATGCATATGGTATACCTTCCATTTAATTTAGGTCCTCTTTGTTTTTCCATTATAATGTTTTTCTCTTTCTGTGTGGCTATACTACCAACTGGACTTGTACTTACCTTGTGGGAAAGTTTTTAATTTCATATTCAATTCTTGAGATGTTTTTTGAATTTTTTTGTCAGTTTTGGCATCAAGTGATGGTTTTCAAAGAATTCATTTATTTCCTAAATTTAAAACTATGCTGGTATCAAATTATTCATTTTTGTCTCTTATTATAATTTTCTTATGTCCCTTTTACATTCTCAGTAATGGGAATATTTTTTCCTTATTTTTAGATCAGCCTTTCCAGTGGTAATTGTGATAATGGTCTTTATCATTATCTCTCCCCTTACAAAGTAATAGAAATACTATATAATGCAGACCATCATGTTTAATAACATTAGCTAAAGAGAAAGCAATGTTTACGGAATATGATGAGATCATCGTTCAAGTTATTAAGTTGCTATTAAGTAGTATTTTTGTTTGATTTGAATAGAAAATATAACCACTATCCTAATAAAGTTTATAAATATAGCCTTGTTAGTATATAGGAGCTTAATTTCAAATTTAAGAATTTATACCACATCAGTTTAACATAAGGTCTATATCATCAATGATCAGTGATCAATAAAAATGCACACACTAAGAAAAGTACCATACAACAATAGGATATGCACGTTGGAAAAATATCTTTTAAAAGGCTGGCTTAAGACCTCAATTATTTGTAATACTTACAAAAATTCTGCAAAATTTATATTCTTTTGTGGTAATTCATCTCAGAATGATTAAATCAAATGTCCAAGTAAGAGGGTCAGATTATGAACACTGGCCCATGAGAATTTCAAGCCTGTGTTATCTCATCTATGATACTGTTCTTCAGATGAGCAGATCACTTATCAATCTGAAATCTTCCCATGTCTATAGATTTTTAAACTATCTAACTAAAAGTTATCAAAATGGAGAAAAATCTTAAAGATCTGTTAGAAACCCAGTAATGTTTTGCTTTAGATATTTATTTTTCATTATTTACACCACTTTTTAGTATTATTACTATTGCTCCACTGGCATTAGATATTCTTCATTTTGTCAATATCTCTGCAGATATACATATATTGCTCAATCACTTTAAAAAAAAGAGAGATGGGGTGGAAGTAGAACTAGAGATTCACTGCAGTCACCTCAAATCTCACCAATTCTCATTATACAAATCTTGCATTAGTACAGGATTAAGTGAAGGACTCTGCCTTACAATGTATTTTCAACCATACACAATGGGAGGGCAGTTCTATTAAGCATTTGTATTTTACTAATAATGAATATAATGCTGTACTAAATGAATGATACCTTCAAAGCATTTTAAACAAACTTCCTAAAATCTTTAATGCTTCGTCAAAAAGAAATACTTCATTTTACTAATTGGATTGGTGGGATTTATCTGTGTTACACTATGAATCTCAACCTATTGTTATTAATCAATCACCATAATTACAGAATAAAGTTCTTCATTTCCATTTCTTTCATAAAAATAGAAAAATTTTAGTACTTACAAACCCTATCTTGTTATTTTCATCTGTGAAAACAAGTGACTTTTCAACATATTCCAGAAAATCAACATATAATGTATATTATATAAGAACTTAAATTAGGCTTTGTAGGAAATTGGGTAACAGTATAATTTTCTTTACTCACCTTAACTTCTGGCCAGGAAAATCGGGAAAAATGCTGGATTTCCTTGGCAGTCTCATGGTCCACTTTCTATCCTTGGTGAAATTGCAATGCAAACCTAACAGTTCTTGACTCTGTCCTCTTTGCAGACCATGTGAAAGTGACTCTGGGACCTAGACAGAGGAAGTACAGGAGGAAGGTGATACTTTTTCTACCTCGCAGGTACTGAAAAAAAATAGCTCAATATATTCAGAATTTTTTAATTTATATAAAAATGTTTGGAAAAAAAGATTCCCCTTATACAATGGTTTAAAACTTGGTCAAACTAGGATCTACAGACGAGCAGAGGAGAGGAAGAAGGAAAGAAAAGTCTGACCGAGGTTAATCCTTAGGAACCACTCAGTCATGTGTTATAAGATTCAATACCAACTGAACATTCAGCTCTGTGTTACTACAACATGATCATAGGAGACAGAAGGGAAAAGAGAGAAATATAAGCACCAATTCCATTGCAATCTAGTAAAATATTAGTTTTTTTCAAATATAGACATTAGGTTAATATCTCTTTAAATTACATGGTTTTAAGTAACATGGCTCCTTGAGGCCAGGTAATAATTGTCACAGCGTTAGCAACTCATGTTAAGAGAAAAAATTGTTTCCTTCATGTTTGACTCTCAGCATTTACTAGAGAGTGTTACAAATAGGAAAGGTTTCTAAAAATCTGTTGAGGACACAGATCCAGTCCCAATTCTACAGGTAATAATAATTGTATACGTTGAGAAGTTGAAACAAATTTCTCCTAAATTCAGACTTCATTCAGCCACTAATTCCCAATTTATATATGCAAAGGCTCATTGTTTCATTAAAGACCAAAGGTAACACTAAAATGTATAGGAGTTTGCTACACAGACTGGAGCCTCTGTGTTCCTCTTGTCTGAGTTGGAAAATAAATGTAATACTCCGATATTCTGCGTTCCTGAAGCTGGGCAAAGCAGTGGGGGTTTCAATTAAAAACCACAGGAATGGAAAGGGATACGTCAATAAAACCACAGACTTGTACGTATGGCATACTAGTTTGCAAACAAACACAGCAAGCCTTCCTGGAGTATGAGTCTATTACTGTATGTTTAAACTGAATGTGTGATGGCTGAGGTGACTATCGCAGCATGGTTTTCCCTCATTTCATGTACAGGGGAATGCAGACTTGCATCCTTGGTTCCCTGTAACAAATGAAATGAGGAAACTGCTTAACTGAAGAACGCATCACCAAAGTGGGAAAAGCTGAAATGATACTAAATCTGCCTTTTAAGTACAAACATCATTAAAGGAAGAGAATCTCAATGCTGAACTGATATGCAATCAGTAATGGTGGAAAATTAGTTTTTTCAAATATAGACATCAGGTTAACATCCATTTAAACTACATGGTTTTCACTATAAGGTTTCTACAAACAGTGTCTGACATTAGAATATATTTGTTGAGTAATCAATTGGCTATAGAGGAGTACAATCAGTACATAAAAATATTACATATTTTACAAGGATAAAACCAGAATAAAGGCAGTCAAGTTGAACAGAGCATAGGCAAAGTATTTAATTTATAATTCGCGGTACATAGCTGTGTATTTTTTTAAAAGATGTGATGTGTTACAGATATTTAAGAGAAGACAGCTACGTGGGAAAAACTGGATAGTTTACTTGGTTAATTAATTAGGCTAAATGTTGCTTAACTTTGCTACCAGTTAACAACTGGTTTCAAATATATTGGCTTCTCATTATGCTTGAACAATTCATGAAATTAATCTTATTGACTACCTAGTGCATTCAGAGACTGTTTGAAGCTCAAAGAAAAATCCACGATATTTTTAGGTAAGGATTATCTCATTTGACTCTGACAAAGAATGCTTTCTTTCCACAGAAAACATGTTTATTTTATCCATATTGAAGGATAACAGAAATAAAAGTCAGCTTTGTTTATTTTCCAACATTTTGATGCTTACCTTATTGCACAGTCTAATGAAACATGGTGGTAGACACAGCACTTACTGTGGGGTTTATTTTATGGAGGGTTTTATTCCTGAGTAAAAGATAAAAGGCTGGGGATAAAAGTGAACATACTTTACTTTCCAAGCTTCCTATATATTGTAAAGGATATACATTGTGATACTTCAGGAAATTCAAAGATTGTGAGATGTCTTGCACGTCCTAAACAATTAATTTTTATGAATTATAAATTTCAAAGAGTTTGATAAAGGCTTAATCCTAAATCTCTTGGTTATCTTATCAGTCAGTTGTGGGGTCTTCTGATTACTATAATGATAGAGCCCAACAATTATGGGATGTGTTATTTTGAAGTCAAAACATAAATGTACATGTGTAAAATGGAGCACAGCACCCTTGTACTTGAAAATATAATTAGAGTGAATAAAAACAGAACATAGGATAAGTTTTATCATAATCCCTTACTCACTACTATGTCTCCAATGTTTATTCAGTCCAGTCTCTGACACATAGTACAGGTTTTATAAACAGCAGTTGGGAAGATAAATAAAGATAAATAAAAGAATTAACAAATAAAAATAGATGTTAAGTGGAAACAGATCTAAAACCTAGATTTTCTAAAATGTGCCTTCCTCTGCTTCTTTTTTAAAATTTTATTTAGTTATTTATTTTAATTCACAAGACATTTTATTATATTCTTCTTCCTTTTTTTTAAACATCTTTATTGGAGTATAATTGCTTTACAGTGTTGTGTTAGTTTCTGCTGTATAACAAAGTGAATCAGCTATACATATACATATATCCCCATATCTCCTCCCTCTTGTGTCTCCCTCCCACCTTCCCTGTCCCACCCCTCTAGGTGGTCACAAAGCACCGAGCTGATCTCCTTGTGCTATGTGGCTGCTTCCCACTAGCTATCTGTTTTACATTTGGTAGTATATATATGTCCATGCCACTCTCTCACTTTGTCTCAGCATACCCTTCCCCCTCCCCGTGTCCTCAAGTCCATTCTCTATGTCTGCGTCTTTATTCCTGTCCTGCCCCTAGGTTCTTCAGAAACATTGTTTTTTTTTTAGATTCCATATATATGTGTTAGCATACAGTATTTGTTTTTCTCTTTCTGACTTACTTCACTCTGTATCAGACTCTAGGTCCATCTACCTCACTACAAATAACTCAATTTCATTTCTTTTTATGGCTGAGTAATATTCCATTGTATATATGTGCCACATCTTCTTTATATATTCATCTGTCAATGGACACTTAGGCTGCTTCCATGTCCTGGCTATTGTAAATAGTGCCCTATGCTTCTTTTTTAAGGAAGCCTGTTGCATCATAAAAATCATATAAAATGCCTTGCTCCCTCAGGCACTACAATTCTGAGACAGCATCACGACCAAGCAAATGAGTTTTCACGAAGAGCACCATGTTAGAAATGGACACCATAAAAAATAATCAAAGTCCATATTTTCACAGGATAAATAGTAATACAGGAAACTCAAAAATCAGTATTTGATCTTAAGAATTATAAATATTTCTTTGAGGATCTGTAGTTGCTGCAAATTATTTTTTTAAAAAAAGAACAATTATGATTAGCCTTTATTCTTAACCTACTCAAATATATTATTAATAAAATATCAAATGTTTAATACTGAAATTCCCTAAACGCTGCTTCATTAAAATGGAGGCTTATAATAGATTATTAAAAAACAGTTAGCACAAAGCATAGTGGAGTAGCTATAAGTAGTTATTTACCTAATATAATGTGTATACAAATTAAAAGGTTAAAGTTAATAAGAAGCTGAGAAAGCTAAACAAATTAAGACATAATACATTTATCATTTGCTAAATTGTTTGACATTTATTTAAAATAAGGAATCTCGCTAAATCAGCTCCCAACATAAAAAAGGCCTTTATGTATTAAAATATGTCAAATAAAAATTTTAAATGTTTTCAAGCTCCTAATATAAACACTGTGATTGACACATTAGAGGATACAAAAAATATTAATAATAATAATAAACTGACCATAGTTGAACTGCTGCTATGCTTCAGTAAAGTTAAACCATTTTTAACATCTCCTTACTTCATCTCACACTAACTCCTGGATTGTCTATTTCAGTGTCAATACAGACAGCAATAACTGATGTCTTGGGGCCAAGGATAGGTACCTAGGAGGACATGTACCTTGACTCATAGGTACTCATGTACCTGTGAGTCAAAACCCATTTGAGCCCAAGGTTCATACTTTTTCTCCAAACTGAAATTGAGTATACGTGAAAACTTGCACACACACACACACACACACACACACACACACACACATATATACACACACAATGCTGTATATAGCAGTGTGTCCTAGAAGAGCTATGAAGAGATTGTATCAGCATGGGAAATTATGGGGTTTTTTTTGGTCGAAGGATGAAAGAAGGTTTGATGGAGGAGATGGCTTTTGAAATGAGCTTAAATGTATCAGTAGAATTTCACTGGCTCAGGTTACAGAAGACACGGCAGGCAAAGGTAAAAAAGCTGAGACAAATAAATCAAAATTTGTGGAAAAATAATCTAGGCTATTCAAATTGTTAACTAAGTTGCTAAGTAAGTAGCATTTAGGATGCTGCTGGCATCTTCCTCTCTCTTCAATACCATTCCCAAAATATTAATTAATCTTAGGCCCTTATATAAAAAGAGCCGTTTCTTTGAAGCATTTGCTATATAGGTATACAAAATAATAAATACAAATCAAAGCACAATTTTGATTTAGCATCCTAAAAGCTAACATTTCCCTCTAAATTAAACAAATAAACTAAAATACTTTGTTTGAGCCTATTAAAAAGTTAGACAGCATAACTTGGATAGATAATATTTAACATGTATATTTTTAGCTTGCACTATATTATTTTATATACTTTTGTATAGTATGCACAGATGTATATAATACATAAGGGATATTTACACTATTATTTTGATCTTCAAAGATCTCAAACTCATACACAAAGGTCAAGTTTAAAGTTGGTATCTTCCATAAATTAAATATAAATGTGTCTATCCATACTTGGGCAGTTATACACAGAGTTCAGGAAAACAGGACGTACGTGAAAATAATGAACTATTTATAGACAATATTAATTATCTAGAGACATTTTTTACAGATACATAGAAATATCTGCCTCTGCCTCAGTCAGTTAGCTGAGACATGTTTTATAACATAAGATATTTTTATTAGTAACAGAAGAAACATGAAGAAATTTACTTACTATAAGCACATGATATAAATTTTCTAAAACCAATAGTATTAAATAAATTAGTGGTAACTACTATGGGTTTAAGATTGACATTACTGATGGAGTTTAGACCTTCCTCGATATGACAACCTTCAAGTGACAGAATCTGGAAATAAGGTAAATTTGTCCAAACTGCTTTGGGGTTAGTGGGCATAAATCTTGCCATATATACGTAAGTATACATGTATATACACACACATATGTACATATGTATTACATATACAAATATAATTTATATAGACCTAATTTAAAATAGTTAAATTAGTAACAACAGTAATTAATGAACATTTCAGAAAACTCATAAAACAAAAAAAAAGTCTATAGAAATCATTATTATCCATCAACTCCAAACATACAGATAACAATTAATATTTTGGAATATTTTCTTCCAATATTATTCTCTCTATATATATTTACAGTACTGAATATCTATAGCTAGATGAAAAGAAGGCTTTCAAAAATAAATCAGTTACATGAATATTTTAAAAGTCATTAAATACCCTTAAATATTTTTTAAAGCATGTCTACATTTCAAGTATTGAATTTATCAAAATGTTTCATTATTTTCTCAATTATTATTTATTTAAATTATTGTTAGTCACAGTTATAAATAAAGCTGTGACACATAATATTTTTGACCATTTCTCTCATTACTGAATTCCTCAAAGTTGGATTCTTGTATAAAAGTGTCCTGACATTTTTAGAGCTCTTGATGAAGAAGGAATATAATTTTTATAGCAGTTGATATGGATTTAAATTATTTGAATGATGGGTGTTTATTGAGAGACAACTATTTCTCTTCAAATCTATCAGAATATAAGGTCAAAAATTAACTGTGTGTAAAAGTTTTATTAAAACATAGTAAGTCCAATAAAATACTTGTATTTTTTGAGCAGTACCTTTCTGCACTTTTTTGAACTTTTTGAGTAGTACTTTTCATCATTGTATTGTTACTCTCAAGCTGACTTGGATTTAAGATTCATATTGCTGGGTCAAAAAAAAAAACTGAAACAATTTTAGTAAATAGAATTAATTTTGAAAATGTGAAATGGTTTGTTACCACAAATATAAATTAGTCAAGTTTAATACTTTATATAAATATACCAACCATGTTCACGTTAGGTATCAGACCTAAATAATTCTGTTTGAGAAAACTGTGTGCCTACCATATCAAGCCTTCATCTGAGACTCCTGAGGCACATGTGGCATTCATCGCCAGCAACCTGCTCACAGACTAGTGATCACCCCCTTGCCAGCTGGCTGGTCGCATGGATGAATAAGGAAAAGGTTTTCATGACTGCCATAGGAGCAGTGAGTTGGCAGGGAGCAAAGTAATCTTCAACAGCCAACTGGCACCAGGGAACTCCTTAACTCTCAGAGGGTTAGCCATGCAGAGCTTACTGCCAGGAAGCCTACATTTGGAAAGGCATTCTCCCAAAGAAGCAGGCAGAGCACTCCCTTCATGAAGAACTGCCTCATTCACAGATTCAGCACCTCAGAAAATGCTGAAACCGGAAAAGCTGGCATTGCTCCTGAGGTTTACTTGCTTATTACATTGACTCATTTATTTGTTGACTTTCAGAGTATTCAATTTTTAAAGATATTCAGTAGAATTCCTACCTACCAAGTGGGAGACCACCTGAGTCAGTTTGTTTTGAACAGCCCTGTTTTGTGATTGTGGTCCTAACTCATTAAAAGCACCTCCATTCATTCCCAGCAGGGTCCTGGTTTAGATGATATAGGATATGGTCACTCAGTTACTAACAAAATACCTAAATTGAGTTTTGGGCCAAAATAACTAAAATGACCAAAGTACCGATGCTCAATAAGAGAACAAGTGAGATGACAACCCTGTGCATTTTTTAAATTTTAGCTTTTTATTATAAAAAAATCAGATCTTTATAAGATTTAGAAATCTTATAAAATTTTATGAGTATAAATAATATATTATGGACCTCCACATACCCATCAACCAACTTCAACAACTATCAACTTTTTTTTCCTATTCTAAACTTTAACTAAATAAAACATGACTTCCTTGAATTCTCGTTCTATCACAATGTTAAGGAAGTATTTACCAGAGTTTATTCATGCAAAACTAGTCCTGGGAATTGTTTCAAGAGAAAGAAAAGAGTTGTATATTAATCCCCTGCTTTTCACAACAAATGTTAATGCTGCTACCAAATCTTTAATAGGCTAAAGAAAGTATGTTTATGTGTGTTGGATACAGTTTTCATAAATCAAATCACACATATTAAGATCCTACAGAATTAGTGTTAAACCTAAAAAAAAAATAGTCAACTTGTAAACATAACCAGATTTTTTTAAACCACTGTCTTTGGAATGATACAGTTTTATAAAATTAAATTTTATCTAACTACCTAGGCCTCTGGGCAATCATATCAATGTATGGTTTATCTGGGACCAAGGAAAATAGCACCTTGGGAGAAGTAAACCTGTGTTGTTCTTCACGGGTGCAAACCCCAGAGAGTAAGCCTAAATTTCTGTTAATGCACTCATCTACCAATCCAGTCATGAAGCACCTACTGTGTTTTTTAAGTTCTGTGCCAGAACTTCAGTGAAAAAGAAACATCGCCCAGTGGGGAAAGATATTACATGCCTATTGTCTATTTAGTTGTTCAAGTGCTTTTCGTTCATTCCTTAATCATTCATTAATCATTTGTTGAGTACCTACTATTTTCAGGTCTCGTCTAAGTTTTGGGGATATAATACTGAGAGAAACACACAACATTTCTGTTCTCATGGTGCTTTCATTGTAGGTGGCCTGGGGACAGCAGGCAGAACACAATGAGGAGAAGCACCAATGTGACCCGAGTGGGAAGATGTTGCAGGGAGGAAGCAAGAGGAGAAATTCCTGGATGACATAAACTTGTTCTTTAAAACAAAGAAAAGTTAGGTATGGAAGGGGAATAGAAATAAAGGAAGTCAAAAGATAGCATTTGCTAAGATTAGAAGATGGGAGAGTGTCTGTTCTAAGACTTTGTTTTACTTGACACCTCACTTATAAGCACTATGGATAAGTGTTTTGCTCTTGTTTCCAAAGTCCTAGTACAAGACCGCTCATGAAATACTTTTGACTAGATTTCTCTAAAAAGGACTGCTTCTTCCAAACAAACAAAAGCGTGCATTGGAGATACGAGTTGACAAGGGATTTTTCATAGTTCTCTTGGATTCCGCATCTTTCCTCCTCCCCCTAGTAATCCTCACTTCTAAGACGATAGAGTCAGCTTCATCTGTCTGTGGCCCACACTCACCATATTATCTTTAGTCATGATGACGCCACAGAAACAGACTATATTCTGCCTTGTTCTGTTCAATGGCCATTTTGTTTGGTCCCTGTTTACTTCTGCCCATATGGTCACCAGCCCCCTAACCCTCCTTTTGTCCCAAGACCTGGACTACTTGTGTGTCTTATAAAAGGGTATTTTCACCTCAGGGCTTTTGCTTTTGTAGTTTCCTCTGCATGGAGCCCTCTTCCACCTGATATTCATGTAGTTTGCTCTCTCATGCCGTGTTGGTGTCAGCTAAGACACTGTTTTGTCAGTGAATGTTTCCTGACCACGCAAGATAAAACAGCAACCACCATTTACCTAATCACGCCTACCCTACTTTAGCCTTTTCCTTTCAATTATTATTATATTACACTCTGATACATGTTTCTTTCCCTTTTTTAACAAAATTATCTTCCTACACCAGGCTCTATACTCCATAAGGAAAGGTACTTTGTTTTAGCCACTGCTGAGTCTTCTCTACATAAAACAATTCTTGGTATAATGTAGATGCTCACTGAACAAACAAGCCAATGAATGAGGGAAACTATGCCAACCCTAGATGGTATCATGCTTTTTCTTAAAGCATTCCAATATCAAAGGGTCAGTATTAGGGAGAACATTGGTAGCAAACTGATAGAGAGTAAAGAGTTTCTATATTTGATGTTTTTAAATGACATGGATTCATAGTTGGTCCCTTCCATTTGGGCTTGCTGTGATTAATTAAATGCCCAACATGAAATGGGAAACCTTGTTGGTGTCAACCTCAGTTTCCATATCTGCAAAAGAAGTTAGGCTTAAAAACTACTATAAAATTAGAAAAGCTGCAACAATACTTTGGTTGCTAAAATAATGTCACCAGTGAATCCATTACTGTATGTGGAGTAAAATAATAAACCTTCCTTCAGGTTGAACTGTCAAAGTGCAAATCTGTAGGAAGCCTCTCTTGATGAAGAGTGCAGCTCTTTTCCTCAGATTAAATTGGAAAAGTGATAATTATACCTTTCATGCATTCCAGATTTTATAGGACAGTTTCATTGTAATATCCACTTGCAAAACTGTGTGGAGTGAGGTGGTGTTAAACAGCACATATTTTTAATTTAAAATCCATTAGCATTCCACATAATTAATTAGAATTTTATACTCCAGTGACTTTTGGTTCCCTACAGAAAACTGAGCACACAGAAAATAATTTGATTTAATTTTTGGTTTAGGTTTAATCTACCTTAAACATTTTTTTAAATATCTCGGGGGAAATTTTAACTACTTAAAATTTTGTGTTCTTTCTTTAGTAAACTCAGCATTCTATTCTAATATTCTTTGATGTGGGGCGGGGGCGAAGCTTAGAAAAGTATAGGTAAAGCAAAAATATTTAATGCAAGTATTTAGAATCCAAAATACAGAGTACATAGCCTTGCTATGGTAATATACTTGGGAGAAATGAGAGGTTGTGAAATTTTGCCTGTCAATTTCACACCCTTCTCTTCTTATGAGAATTATGGAACTGTATCTCCACACAGGTCTTTTAAAGTTTCAGTCTATGCCACTAAAATGATCTCTCACAAAAGGTATCACATGTATTTTACGTTCTTACAACACATTTATTGTGGCTCAGGAGGCCAAGTACAGGCTCATAATTCCATTCCATAACAATTTCCAGGGGCCATTTCTGTGGGTAAGTTTCCAGTTGGATTATTTATAACCACGGAATTAAATCACAAGGTTTGGAGCACCTTAGCCTAACTTCAAACTGCTTTACAATGATTATAATAAATATTAGGTCTTTAGAATTCTTTGTTCAGTTTAGTGGGGTCATCAATTAAATTTTCTGTACATTTTCTTTTTACTCTAATGTTTTCTTTAATTTCTTGCCCTCTTTTAACCTTATCCTACGCCCTTTTATCTCAAAGGCTGACACATTCATATAGTATTTGTTAGATATGCAAGTAGATTTATTTATCATTCACCTGGATAAGGTTTTTCAAACTTCTTGCATTATTGTTACACTAAGTAGTCTTTCAAACATTTAGATTGAGTAGGACCATTTAGCATTTACTAAAAACAATTATAATATTGTGACATACTTTCTACAAATGGCAATGCAGTTCAATTCAAAACAGTGGTAATAATAAGCTATTAAATAAAACACACATATACACACAAGTACACACACATATACATACATAAAACATACAGATTTAATTAAGTCTATTAAATAACAAGCTTTGAAAATTTTAATAGAACACCAAGGATCTGTTGCTTCTTCTGTTTTACAACCAGAGATCTGAATACTATATTTCATTTTAAAATATGTTTAAAGTAGTATAAAGCAGGAGATACAGTGATCTTTTAGGTTTTCAAATCTTGGGGGACAAAATAAGATGTCATTTAGTCTCCAGATCCAAATTTGAATGAGATACTTTCCAGATATAGACATTTTACAGAATTTAAACTCATTTTGTCTATAGGTAGAATGAAAATGTTGGCTCATTTATACACATATAATTTTAATCTAAATGGTAGATTTAGGCTTATTTTGACTCTTTAGAAATGTGCATTCAAATGTAGGGTAAATCTCGTTCGATCTCAATCACAAACATTTTTTTAATATTAAGATTTGACGTATTAAACATAAAATATTCTGAAACACAAGTTAGTTAAAATGAGACAAGATCAGGTTACTATACGGGAAAACGCTATTCATTGGTTTTATGTCATAATGTGAATATGCTAATAACTACGGGAATAATTGACACTGGAGGAACAAATATAAACATGTTTAATGAGGTTATTGATTTTTTCCCTCATAAATGTTTTGTAAGCATATCACTAATGATGGATGTCTTTTCATTAGAGTTGGCATAATAAAGATAACAATCTTTAATGCATCTGTTAGTGAAATTTAATATAGAAAAATTAATAAAGCAAACTTAATTTCATTGCTGACTCTATTATTAGCATTACATGTATTAGCAAGCAAATTCACCAATATGAACATTTATCAGGCAACTTGGTTAGGAAAGCTATAATAATGCTAAATCGCTATCAGCCTGGTCAGGAGGAGACTAAAACAGTTCCTCAGAAAATAAACCAAAGCCCACAGTTCGAGAGTGTTGTAATCCTATAGGACTCATTTCTCCTTTGATACAGAGCATTCACGACAGCTGTACAAAGGTCAGCTTGTTGAGTAGTTTCCTGATTGGCATTAAATGAATTGGACTACTCTGGACTGTCTGTGAAGTCCTCAACAGGCTTCCGTTGGACAAGGATTGTAGAAAGGGAATTCTTATTTCTATCCACTTACACCACCAATTGTAATACACTGTCTTATTTAAGGCGTCTTCCCTCTGGAAGACAGGTATTATTCTCATCTATTCTATAGACGAGAAAACCAAGTGTCAGAGAGGTTAAGAAATATTCCATCAATGGATAGAGCTCAGATTCTAAAACAACTGGGTCTCACTCCAGTACGTCTGGTCTTTCTAACTTGAGAGGCCTGTGGCCTTGTTTTGTGTAAATTGCATTTGAGCAAAATGACACATGTTTTAAGATTCTGAAATGGGATGAAATGGTCATTTTATGAAATAAAATGTTAAGCCCAGAAAACTTTCCTCGTGTGATTAAATCTAGCTCAGATTTTATTCCGCACCAATTCATTCAAAGACATTTTTAAAGTGTCTGTCAGGTAAGCTTTGCATCTTTTTTCTTCCTCTACACAACACATGATACAAGTACCCTCTGGTCTGTCATTTGTAACTATTATATCTCTAGAAAAGCATTTGTTTTAAACGGATGATTTATCACTAATTTTCAACTTTCTACACATATAGGCAGAGGATCTGAGAGAAGGCAAGTAGAAGAAACAAAACAACAGCCCAGTTTTCTGCAACTAGGGTGGTATAAAATCTTTCAAAAGGTAGCAAGTTCATCAGAGGCACAAAAAAATTTAACATATTCCTGCCATAAATATTTTTGAAGAGAAGACTGGAAAAACACAAAACAGCAACAACAAAAAGAAAATTTGCATCAGTAATATTCCATTTTATCTTATAATGTTAAACCAATTACCTAAAAATTCTCCATCTTTATCAATCATTTATTAAGGCCACTCATTTATTCATCTGGTTTGTGCATTAAATATATGTTCAAATAAATTATACAAACTTGTGATCCAGAAAGAGGGTTGGGAATTAGAGAAAGCTTAAAAGATCACTGAAGTACATCTCCAGACTAACTGTCCCTAGAGCCTATACTGACTCAAAGCAAAACAAAACAAAAAAAAACTGCACAGAACAAATATTATGTGATTTAAATTATGGCTCCATCACTGATGACCTTGGGAAGGTACTTCATATGAAGGAGCCATTTACATTTTTTAACAAGTAGAGGGCTACACATATTTAAAAAAATAATTATAAAGGTCAACTATTAGACAAAGAAAACCCAGAGAAAGCAAAGAAAACAACACTTACTAAAAAAGAAACTAAAAGAACATTAAAAACTAAAAACTGGACATAAACCAGATATATCTGTCATGTCAATTAATATTAAAACCGTGAGAATATCTATGAAAACTTTCAGATTGGACACTATGGAAAATCAAAACCAGAAAAATTTAGGGGAATAAAAGCAAACAAAAACAAAGTGGGGCACTTGACAAAGTAGAATTCAGGCCAAAAACAAGTAAATAAACTAGACTAAGAAAGACAATTTATACTGGTGAGAGTACAACCTGCATAAACATATAACAGCTATGAATATGCATAAGCTAAATGAAGCAGCAGCAGTGGTGATAAAGCAAAAACTGTAAAAGACATCAGAGGGAAATACATAGAAATATGCAACAAGCAGGAAGCTTTAATTCACAGATATTGGACTATGAAATATCGAGTGCATAAAATTAAGTTAATAAAAGAACACTTAAAATTTTTTTAAATTTAACAAATATACATTAAATTTTCTTCCCTGAAAATAAAGAATGTACTTTATTTTCATATGCCCATGGAATAGTCACAAAATTGATCATATATATTATGCCACAAATTGTCGATGATTTTCAGAAATGTGTAAATAAAACAGTATTCTCTAATTGGATGCAAATGAACTAAGACAATAAGAAAGCCAGAATAAATCATCCCTACCACCTGGCAAAAAGAGAAGTATATTACAAAACTAAGTTAGTAAGAATATAAACGAAAGACAGTAAAACAGATTATAATATTAAATATAGTAGCTAATAACAAGACATGAGATACAGCTAAAGAGATTCTCAGAGGAAAATTTGTAGTCTTAAATTTATATGTCAATATTAGCAAAGACCTTTTTCTTTACATCAGTTAGGGAGGAAAAGGGAACTAGTAAGTAATTTTATAAGAGTGATGTTTTGAATGGCTACCGTAAGGCTAAAGATTAAAAAATAACTGTACATAAATATTGTACTCTAGTTTTGTTTCTCACAGAGGTATGGATTAGTAATTCTGAAACTGCTTTATGTATATATATACAGTCATTCCTCAGTATCTACAGGGTATTGGTTCAGGACCTCCCACAGATACCAAGATCCTCAGCTGCTCAAGTTCCTTATGTAAAATAGCTTAGTACTGCATATAACCTCCTCCCACGTATTTTAAATTATCTCTAGATTACTTATAACACCTAATACAATGTAAATGCTATGTAAACAGTTTACTAATGCACATCGAATTCAAATTTTGCTTTTAGGAATTTTCTGGAATTCTTTTTCTAAACATTCTTATTCACTGTTGGTTGAATCCACAGGTACAAAACCTGTAGATATGGAGGGCCAACTATACTAAGATTGAATTAATGAATACTGATATATATATATTCACATATAAATATGAATTCACACTGATATTATATAATAACTATACATATACATATGTAAATATATGAATATATATAAATATATACTTACATAAATGTATATATGTAAATATATATATTTGTTGTATATATATGTAAATATATATATATAGCAGTTGTAACAAATTATAACAGGCTTAGTAACGTAAAACTACACAAACTAATTCTTAGAGTTCTGGAAGTCAAAAGATCAAAATGGGTCTTACTGGGCTAAAATCAATGTGTCAGCGGGGATGCATTTTTTTTGGAGGTCCTAGGGGAGAATGTGTTTCCTTCCTTTTTCCAGCTTTAGAAGCTACCTGCATTCCTTGGTGTATGCCCCTTCCGCCAACATCAAAACTAGTAGCACAGCATAGTCACATCTCTCTCTGGCTCCTACCTCGTCTGCCTCCATCTTCCACTTTAAAGGACACTGTGATTATATTGAGCCCACCTTGATAAACTTCTTACTTTAATATTAATTATTTTCCCTTGCCAGCATGTAACCTAATATATTCATAGCTTCCAGGGATTAGCACATGGATATTGTTGGGGGGGGCAGGGGCATTATTCTGCCTACCACAAAACCTAAACTCTTTTGCAAGAGAACTCTACCAAAATTTTAAAGAGCAAATAATTCCAATGCTTTCTGAACTGTTTCAGGGAATAAAAAGAACTGAAACAATTATTTCTTTTAATCAAGCGAAACAACATTGATACTTAACTTGGCAGTGTTAGCCCGCAAAAGATGATTACAAACAAATCTCATCTCTGATAATCAAAGCAAACATCTTAAATAAAATATTAGCAACTGGAATTCAGTAGCACATCAAAAGAATAATACATCATGACCAAGTGTTACTTATCTTCTTATACAATGAAAAAGTATTTGATACAGCTAAATGTCTATTCTTAACTTTTAAAAACTTTCAAATATTAATATTATTGTGATAAAACATATATTAACCCAAAAGATAACATTAAACTTAACAAGAAAAAAAGAATAAGACTATGAAGTCTTAAGTTGGAAAAGAGGAAGTAACTGTCTTATGGTTTATAACTGAAAAACTCAAAAGAATCAACTAAAAGCCACTGTGAGAGGAATAAATACGCAGACATAGAGAACGGACTTGAGGACACGGGGAGGGGGAAGGGTAAGCTGGGACAAAGTGAGAGAGTGGCATGGACATATATACACTACCAAATGTAAAACAGATAGCTAGTGGGAAGCAGCCGCATAGCACAGGGAGATCAGCTCGGTGCTTTGTGACCACCTAGAGGGGTGGGATAGGGAGGGTGGGAGGGAGGGAGACGCAAGAGGGAGGAGATATGGGGATATATGTATATGTATAGCTGATTCACTTTGTTATACAACAGAAACTAACACACCATTGTAAAGCAATTATACTCCAATAAAGATGTAAAAAAAATAATAATAATAAAAAAATGAAAACCAATGTTAGGAACAAAACTTGGTAATGTAGCAATGTACAAAGTTAGTATTTCAGATAGTAGATTTTCTACAAGCAAACACAAACAGCTAAAAAACTTAAACTAAATATCTAAATTTACAAAATAAATATAAAACCTGTGAGGATATATATGATAAGAAATGTCTGTACACACAACCAGCTAAAAAACTTAAACTGAATATCTAAATTTACAAACTAAATATAAAACCTGTGAGGATATATTTAATAAGAAATGTCTCTATGAATTATATGGTGAAAAAACTAGCACATATGATAATTATATTTATTGAAAATATATAATGATTTCAATTCTCTCCAAATTGACTGCAATAAAACAGTAATCTTTTATCTTTATGTTAACAAAAGGAATTAAAATTCTCATGGATCAAAACCACAATGAGATATCACTTCACACCCACCAGGATTGTTCGAACAAAAAGTCAGAAAATGATTGTATTGTTGAAGATATGGAGAAATCAGAACCTTTATACACTCCTAATAGGAAAAGAAAATGCTGTATCCACCCTGGAAAACTATCTGGAACTTCCTCAAATAATTTAACATAGAATACCACATGACCCACCAATTCATCTCCTAGTTAAATGAAATGAAATGAAAACATATACCCACAAAAAATAATTGCACATGAATATTTATAAAAGCATTACTCAAAGTAGCCAAAAGGAGGAAACAACCTAAATGTCCACCAAGTGATGAATGGATAAACTGTGGTATATCCATACAATGGGATATTATTCAGCCTTGAAAAGGAATGGAATACTGATACATGTTACAATTTGGATGAACCCTGTAATTGCCTGCTAAGTGAAAAAAGCCAGTCACACAAGACCATATATAGTATGATTCCATTTGTATGAAATGTCCAGAATAGGAAAATCTATAGAAACAAAGAGTAGATTGGTCATTGCTTAGGGCTGTAGAGGGATGTGTAGACAGGGAGGTGACAGTTAAAAGGTACAATGTTTCTTTATAAGGTGATGAAGATATTCTAAAACTGACTCTGATGATGGTCACACATATCAGCGATTATACTGAAAACCATTGAACCATATACTTTAAATGGGTGAATAGTATAAGAATTACATTTTAATAAAGCTGTTAAAAATTCTTATAAAAATGAACAAGCAAAAATGGCTAGGGGAAAAAACTCTAAAAATGAAAAGCAATAAACATGAACTCAGTCCAATAATGAAAAAAAAAAATGAGACTGTGGTACCACTCATGAACAAGGACAGATAAATGGAGCACAATATACAGAGCGAAGTCAAACACCAATGAGGATGGTATAAATGTTTTAAGGGGTATAATAAATCCGTGGGAAGATATGGAGTATTCAAAAACTATGTTTGAGACAGCTACTTAACTAGCTGGGGGGTAAAAATTGAATTGACATATAACATCAAATACCAACATAAATTACCAAATATCAAAGATTTCATTGTAAAAATAAAATCAGAAAAGCAATAAAAGAAAACTTTGGATTTCAAATTATCAGAAAGACTTTTTCTAAAAGTAGCTCATAACACAGAAACCATGAAAGAATGAATCAATTAAAATTGTATTTTATAGTTATAATTATATTTATATAATATATATTATAATAATCATACTGTTATATTTTATATATTATTATATTTACATTATATATAATATATAAAATTGTATATTTTAACCTTCATGGTTGAAATATATAAAATAAAATTTTAAAAACACTGTCATAATACAAGTGACACACCAGGGGTATTACTTGCAAATCACCAAACAGAAAAAAAGAGCCCCGAGAAACTAATAAAAATAAAAACAAACATTTCTTAAAACTGGGGAAAAAACTATAAACAACCATGCACGAAAGATAGAACATTGCATGGGCCCTTAATTATGAATGGATGCTCAACCTAACATAATAAGAGAAAGAAAGCTTTAAAACAGACTCAAATAACACATTTTCAGATTGATAAATTTCTTAATGCTTGTTAACACACAATGTTGGCAATGTAGTTGGAAATAAACCTTAACACGTTTCTGAAAGGACTGTAACTTGACAAAACTCCCAATGCATGAAGTTTTTCCATTCTGAAATGAAAAATTCTTTAACTTTTAACAATCAATTCTACTTCTTGCAAATAGTCTCTCGTATGTGAAATAAAGCATATGCAATTATTCATTCTGGCATTGCTGTAATAACAAAATTTTGGAAATAACTCAATTGTCCATCAATAGGGCATAGGTAAATTGGGGTACACCCATATAACACAGGATTTTTCAATCTTAGCATTATTGATATTTTGGACCAAATAATTCTTTGGAAGGGGAGGGGCTGTCCTGAGCATTGTAACATGTTTAACACCATCCCTGGCTCGTACCCACTAGATGCCAGCAGCACACCCCACCCCCAGTTACAACAACCAAAAATGTCTCCATACATTGCCAAATGTGCCAAGTGGGACAAAATTGCTCCCTCTCATTGAGACACACTAATATAATGGAATACCACACAGTTATTTCTAAAAATTGAAAGTATTCTAATGCATCGAATTAGAAAGACACATAATATATATTTTGTCAAGTTCTACCATTTTTGAATATAGGTTGGGAAAAAGAAAATATCCATATTTGCACAGAAATGTTTTGGAAGAATTCAAAAGAAACAAAACAGAGGTTACCTATTGTTGGAAGGTGGATAAATGGGTGACAGATAGGGAAGGGGATGTTTTTTATTTTAATTTTTATGATAGATTTAATTAACCACGGGAATGTTAAAATAAAAACACATTAATCAAATTTGACAAATGCATTTGAGTCTTTTCCATTAGCTCTGTCTTAATAATCATCCTTTATAAAGGTGCTGGACCTTGATTTCCCTCTCAAGCTACTGAGAATCTTTAATTAAGGGGACAGATTTTCTTTATCTGTACATTGGTTTGGGTGCCTGAAATATCTGCACAGTCAGTCATGTTTTAATGTCTTGAGAAGGGGAAATTTTAAGGAAGTGGAAATAGTACTGTAGTTTGCTTCTTGTTGTTCTGATAGTTTTTCAACTGGGAAAAACTTTTCAACAGTTTTCAGTTTGGGCTTTTTATTTCAGTTTTCAGGTTTTTACAACAGTTGAAAAACTGGGACCCTTCTGTGAAGACCTGTGGAGTGTCAATCTTATCAGCGTTCTCCAGCTGCTAGCTGGGGAGTGATATCCTCTTTTAGAGGCATGGAATTACAGGACTTCAGACTACCAGGGCAGTCCTTCAGGACCGCCACTGTCAGCAGGACTGGACAGGCCCCACCTCCAGGTGCCTGATGCACAGGAAGCAAAGCCATCCCTCTTGATATATTAATGTGATTGTCTATGGTTTGTTGGGCTGCTCCTCCAGGAAACCTCATAGTCCATGGATTTGAACACAGTCTCTTCCAAAGAGGTAACTTTGGACCAAATAAGCAACTCTGGATTCTACTTTTCAAATCCTGTCCCATTTCTGAACCGCAAATAACAACCTCCTGTAGCTGTTCTTCATTCTGTGGAACTTATGGATTTAGATGAATAAAAATTCCCTCCAGAAGATTTTAAGTGACTCATAGAAATTTGGGAGAATTAACATAAAAACACATGAAGCAACATTTTTACACAAATTGTGTTTAGCCCAACTCTTCATATCACAAATAAGGAAATTCAGTTGAACAGGTTAAGCAACTTAGCCAGGACCAAATAACTAGATAACCTGATGCTAAATCTGAGATGCTTGCTTAAAGCAAATATCCATTTGAAAAATATGTACTTGGTATTCTGAACTAGAACATAGGAAGGCAGTTCTCGATTGCATTATAATGAGAATGGAGATTAGAACTGAAACCAGGGGGAAGAGGGCATTCATTAAGAGAATATATAGAAAGATCAGATCACTGACATGTGAATTTGCAGGAATGCCCACAGTTGAAGTATGAATAGAAGAAGAAGACAATTTTCCCTTTAACTTTCCATTTCTTCTGACTTTAAGTGCTATATAGTTTTGTTTCGTGAAGAAAGAAAGGAATGACAATGTCGTAAGTGGAATAGAGTTTATTTCTCAACTCTCCAAAGATGTCTCTTTCTTAGACTTCTATTTCAATCCAATAATTTCAGTATTCTCCAACATATTTTATATGGGCACTGTTTCTGTGGAATATTTATTGAAATTTCTCTCAAATTAACTTTGTTAAGCTTGATATTTTCAAAATCTAAAGGCTTTGAGAAATTTTGAAGTAAAGCAACCTGATAATAGGCTACTATTTCCCACTCTGAAATTCACTATTCTATTCGACCACAAACACTTCTACCTTGTGTTTAGCAGAGTAACTCTCAGAAATAGAAATTTATGGGCAAGCCTTGGGTAACATCACTCCAGCTCTCTTCCCACGTCCATGAAAACACTAAGAGTCCTGGAGTTGATACACATTGTGAAAGTCTCCTCACTGGGGCTACTGTCTCTCCTTCTATCCATTCTCCATCCTTCCCTACTCTGTGCCTAAGGACCCATATTGCTGAGGACTGCATCACCGGGGTTTCCTCACCTCCTGGCTTCTGTACTGAATTAGCTAATATGAGGCATCCTCCAGGAGAGTCAAAAGAAGGAGAAGAGAGAACAACTAATTTGTTCCTCATTCCCTCCCTGCACCAGTGCTGCATCTCTGGCAGCAGCTGAGATGCTCCACAACTATCCCTCTGCTAAGCAGCCCTGTGGCCACCACTATTCCAGCTCTCACTGGGCTCTGGTGTCATCATTTTCTCCCTTATCTCCTTCCAGACCTTTGACTGTCCTGGTGTTATTAGTTTCTGAATTCCTCAACATTCTTTGTTCCCTTAATATCTCTACATTTGAACCAACTGGGAAGAATTCTATTTTATGCTGAAACCCTAAATATTAAAAGTAGGTTTTCTTCTACAAATTTCTAATTTGTACACAAAAAGCGCTGAAGAACATTTATGCTTCCTGTACCTCTCAAATTAAATATATACAAACAATAGTATAAAACTAATGTTAAAATATCAATGCTATATGCAAATATAATCATATATTTTTGGGATAATGACTTTTTCTTTGATTTTTTTTAACATCTTTATTGGAGTATAAGTGCTTTACAACAGTCTGTTAGTTTCTGCTTTATGACAAAGTGAATCAGTTATACATATACATATGTCCCCATATCTCTTCCGTCTTGCGTCTCCCTCCCTCCCACCCTCTCTATCCCACCCCTCTAGGTGGTCACAAAGCACTGAGCTGATCTCCCTGTGCTATGCGGAGCTATCTGTAATCTCTCGTGATCTTTTGTATTTCTGCAGTGTCAGTTGTTACTTCTCCTTTTTCATTTCTAATTCTGTTGGTTTGAGTCTTCTCCCTTTTTTCCTTGATGAGTCTGTCTAATGGTTTATCCATTTTGTTTATCTTCTCAAAGAACCAGCTTTTAGTTTTATTGATCTTTGCTATCGTTTCCTTCATTTCTTTTTCATTTATTTCTGATCTCATCTTTATCATTTCTTTCCTTTTGCTAAATTTGGTTTTTTTTTAATTCTTTCTCTAATTGCTTTAGGTGTAAGGTTAGGTTGTTTATTTGAGATGTTTCTTGCTTCTTGAGGTAGGATTGTATTGCTATAAACTTCCCTCTTAGAACTGCTTTTGCTGCATCCCATACATTTTGGGTCGTCGTGTTTTCATTGTCATTTGTTTCTAGGTATTTTTTGAATCCTCCTTGATTTGTTCAGTGATCTCTTGGTTATTAAGTAGTGCATTGTTTAGCCTCCATGTGTTTGTATTTTTAACAGATTATTTCCTGTAACTGATATCAAGTCTCATAGTGGTCAGAGAAGATACTTGATACGATTTCAATTTTCTTAAATTTACTCAGGCTTGATTCGTGACCCAAGATATGATCTATCCTGGAGAATGTTCCAAGAGCACTTGAGAAGAATGTGTATTCTGTTGTTTTTGGATGGAATGTCCTATAAATATCAATTGAGTCCATCTTGTTTAATGTATCATTTAAAGCTTGTGTTTCCTTATTTATTTTCATTTTGGATGATCTGTCCATTGGTGAAAGTGGTGTGTTAAAGTCCCCTACTATGATTCTGTTACTGTTGACTTCCCTTTTTATGGCTGTTAGTATTTGCCTTATGTATTGAGGTGCTCCTATGTTGGGCGCATAAATATTTACAATTGTTATATCTTCTTCTTGGATTGATCCCTTGATCATTATGTAGTGTCCTTCTTTGTCTCTTGTAATAGTCTTTGTTTTACAGTCTGTTTTGTCAGATATGAGAACTGTTACTCCAGCTTTCTTTTGATTTATATTTGCATGGAATATCTTTTTCCATCCCCTTTTTCAGTCTGTATATGTCTCTAGGTCTGAAGTGGGTCTCTTGTAGACAGCATATATACAGGTCTTGCTTTTGTATCCATTCAGCCAGTCTATGTCTTTTGTTTGGAGCATTTAATCCATTTACATTTAAGGTAATTATCGATATGTATGTTCCTATTACCATTTTCTTTATTGTTTTGGGTTTATTATTGTAGGTCTTTTCCTCCTCTTGTGTTTCCTGCCAGAGAAGTTCCTTTAGCATTTGTTGTAAAGTTGGTTTGGTGGTGCTAAATTCTCTTAGCTTTTGCTTGCCTGTATAGGTTTTAATTTCTCCATCAAATCTGAATGAGATCCTTGCTGGGTAGAGTAATCTTGGTTGTAGGTTTTTCTCCTTCATCACTTTAAATATGTCCTGACACTCCCTTCTGGCTTGTAGAGTTTCTGCTGAAAGATCAGCTGTTAACCTTATGGGGATTCCCTCGTGTGTTATTTATTGCTTTTCCCTCACTGCTTTTAATATTTGTTCTGTGTATGTAATTTTTGGTAGTTTGATTAATATGTGTCTAGGCGTGTTTCTCCTTGGATTTATCCTGTATGGGACTCTCTGTGTTCCCTGGACTTGGTTAACTATTTCCTTTCCCATATTAGGGAAGTTTTCAACTATAATCTCTTCAAATATTTTCTCAGTCCCTGTCCTTTTCTCTTCTTCTTCTGGGACCCCTATAATTCGAATTTGGTGCGTTTAATGTTGTCCCAGAGGTCTCTGAGACTGTCCTCAATTCTTTTCATTCTTTTTTCTTTATTCTTCTCTGCAATAGTTATTTCTACTATTTTATCTTCCAGGTCACTTATCCGTTCTTCTGCCTCTGTTATTGTGCTATTGATCCCTTCTAGAGAATTTTTAATTTCATCTATTGTGTTGTTCATCACTGTTTGTTTGCTCTTTAGTTCTTCTAAGTCCTTGTTAAACATTTCTTGTATTTTTTCCATTCTATTTCCAAGATTTTGGATCATCTTTACTATCATTATTCTGAATTCTTTTTCAGGTAGACTGCCTGTTTCCTCTTCAGTTGTTAAGTCTGGTGGTTTTTTGCCTTTCTCCTTCATCTGCTGGGTGTTTTTCTGTCTTCTCATTTTGCTTAACTTACTGTGTTTGGGGTCTCCTTTTCGCAGGCTGCAGGTTCTTAGTTCCTGTTGTTTTTGGTGTCTGTCCCAAGTGGCTAAGGTTGGTTCAGTGGGTTGTGTAGGCTTCCTGGTGGAGGGGACCTGTGCCTTTGTTCCGGTGGATGAGGCTGGATATTGTCTTTCTAGTGTGCAGGTCCACATCTGGTGGTGTGTTTTGGGGTGTCTGTGGACTTATTATGATTTTAGGCAGCCTCTCTGCTAATGGATGGGGTTGTTTTCCTCTCTTGCTAGTTGTTTGGCATGGGGTGTCCAGCACTGTAGCTTGCTGGTCATTGAGTGGAGCAGGGTCTTGGTGTTGAGATGGAGATCTCTGGGAGATTTTTGCCATTTGCTGTTACATGGAGCCGGGAGGTCTGTTGTGGACCAGGGTCCTGAACTTGGCTCTCCCACCTCAGTGGCACAGCCTGACGCCTGGCTGGAGCACCAAGAGCCTGTCCTCCACATGGCTCAGAATAAAAGGGAGGAAAAAAAGAAGAAGATAAAATAAAATAAAGTAAAATAAAGTTATTAAAATAAAAAAATAATTATTAAGAAAGAAAAATTTTTAAGTAATACAGAAAAAAAAAAAAAAAAGACAGACAGAACCCTAGGACAAAGGGTAAAAGGAAAGCTATACAGACAAAATCACACACAGAAGCATACACATACACACTCACAAAAAAAGGAAAAAGGTTAAAATATATATATATCGTTGCTCCTGAAGTCCACCTCCTAAATTTGGGATGATTCGTTGTCTCTCCAGGTATTCCACAGATGCAGGGTTCATCAAGTTGATTGTGGAGATTTAATCTGCTGCTCTTCAGGCTGCTGGGAGAGATTTCCCTTTCTCTTCTTTGTTCGCACAGCTCCCAGGCTTCTCCTTTGGATTTGGACCCGCCTCTGTGTGTAGGTCGCAGGAGGGCATCTGTTCTTCGCTCAGACAGGATGGGGTTAAAGGAGCAGCTGAATCAGGGGCTCTGGCTCACTTAGGCCAGGGGAAGGGAGGGGTACGGATGCGGGGTGAGCCTGTGGCGGCAGAGGCCAGTGTGACATTGCACCAGCCTGAGGCACGCCGTGCATTCTCCCGGGGAAGTTGCCCCTGGATCACGGGACCCTGGCAATGGAGGGCTACACAGCCTCCCAGAAGGGGCGGTGTTAACAGTGACCTGTGCTTACACACAGGCTTCTTGGTGTCAGCAGCAGCAGCCTTAGCGTCCCATGCCCGTCTCTGGGGTCCGCACTGATAGCCGCGGCTCGCGCCTAGCAGCGCTCTGAATCCCCTCTCCTGGAGCACCAGGAAACAAAGAGGCAAGAAAATGTCTCTTGCCTCTTCGGCAGCTCCAGACTTTTTCCTGGACTCCCTCCCAGGTAGCCGTGACACACTAACTCCTTCAGGCTGTGTTCATGCAGCCAACCCCAGTCCTCTCCCTGGGGTCTGACCTCCGAAGCCTGAGCCTCAGCTCCCAGCCCCGCCCGCCCCGGCGGGTGAGCAGACAAGCCTCTCAGGCTGGTGAGTGTTGGTCGGCACCGATCCTCTGTGCGGGAATCTCTCCGCTTTGCCCTCCGCACCCCGGTGACTGCGCTCTCCTCCGTGGCTCTGAAGCTTCCCCCTCCACCACCCACAGTCTCGCCCGTGAAGGGGCTTCCTAGTGTATAGAAATCTTTCCTCCTTCACAGCTCCCTCCCACTGGTGCAGGTCCCGTCCCTATTCTTTTATCTGTTTTTTCTTTTGCCCTACCCAGGTATGTGGGGAGTTTCTTGCCTTTTGGGAGGTCTGAGGTCTTCTGCCAGCGTTCAGTGGGTGTTCTGTAGGAGCTGTTCCACATGTAGATGTATTTCTGATGTATTTGTGGGGAGGAAGGTGATCTCCGCCTCTTACTCTTCTGCCATCTTGAAGCTTCTCTGGGATAAATAATGATTTAATTTTACAGAACCCCTTTTCTAAAGAGCACTGTTTTTGCTCTTTTTGCATTTGTACTTGTATTTTTTATGCAGTAGAACTTAATAAAGGACTTGATATGATTGTTGACTATTTCTAAGGGACACATTGAAATAGCATTTGTTTTTAATCAATATTACAAATGCTTGTTGAAGGGAGACTCAACCTTTGCATAAAGTTCTTCCATGAATTTGTCAACAGTATTTAAAAGTTTCTTCAGCTGAAAAGTACCATGAAATGCTAGAAAAGAGATGAAGGCCACTTATAAGCTAATAAGGCAGCTTCTTAGTAAGGATTGTTTTCTATCATATAATTATCCTGGTGGGTTTTTACAGGTTGTTTTAAATGGTTTAGAGCAGCAGAGTCTGCCACCATTCCCAGAAGGTGTTTCCATGACATACATCCTTTGTTGGATATTTTCCCTTGAAATTCCGCATTAGTTCTTAATGATGCATTAGTGTTCAGTGTCATTTGTTATTGTTTCCTTCCTGTGTATACATTCTACACGCTTGCTCAGGAGAAATTAATGAAAATAAAACGTCACCATTCACATCCTATAGAGAACTCAAACTTGCTGTGTGCCTTCTCTACATAAGGCGTCATGCATGGATTGTTTCTTCATGCATTCTCACTTATTCACAAAAACAAAGCCTCTCAGTTGTCACTGGACATGTGTGTCTCATCCTGCATCTCACTTTTTACAATTGCTTCTTCATGTATATGGGTTCCTTTCACAAAACAGGATTTGGTAGAAAATGATGTTATAAGAAAATTACATATTCAAGCATTCATAAGTAACAGTGTTTTATCTACAGTGTGATTAATTGTTTAAATATAAGTTGAAGACTATTTTTAAAATATGCTAGCACTAAAACTAATGAACATTTGTAAAATTTATAGGTTCGAGGGGAATCTTCCACAATAGGTTGAGAGTATTATGATCAGGAGCTAGATAAACAGCACAATATATGGAACATATATATACAGAGAGGAGACAGCTATCTAGCTAAACAGCTAGGTAGCAAGATAGATAGAAAGATAGATAGATAGACAGATAATTGATCTAGATATAATGGTATATATAGACAAGGTATTAGTTGTAGTAGAAAAACAACACCAGTCTTCTAGTACCTCTTTGAAAATCTGTGTTTGAATCTGGTATGAGTCTAATGTGACAATTCTCTCAGGCAGAAAGAATTATCTCCTCTCTGCTGCCATAGGTGAAACTCACCATACTGTGTTGAAATTATATATTTACAGTATTTATTTGTCATCATACTGAGCTCTCAAAGCCCTGTATGGTGTCTTTGTGCCATGCCTGAAGAATATAAAGATGATGGTTGATGACACAGGGTACATGAAAGTAAGTGCTGTGGGATGATTGAGGAGTCGTCGTTAAACCCATTTTACAGATAAAAGAAATTGGGGCTTTAAGCAGTTTAACTAGTTGCACCAAAAATCACACAGCTAGTAAAAAGCAAGCCAAGATTGAAAGCCAGAGTTTTATAAGTGATTTTTGTGGTCAATATGACTATTTAAAGAAATAGAGTTCTACGTGTATTAGGATCACTTGTTCCTTCTCCTCTACTTCTTCATTATTATATTAGACAATGTTGTTGAGGGAAATAATGCATGAATGAACAAAAAGATGGATGACTGAGAGGTTTGCCCAAGGTACATAACTTCTCTGAACCCATTTCCTCACCTATCAATTGGAGCCAACTACCCCCTCATTGTCAAGCTCACTGGACTAACTAACAGCTGGTGTGCGTGTATGTGTGTACATATATGTGATATATGTGTATTAATATGTAACTTACCAAAATCTATCTCAGGTCATTTGATGGAAAGAATATAACTATTTCCCAAGTTGAGTTTTAAGAATAAATTCCCATTAGTATCTCTTTAAATACTGATTTACATTTAAACACTTTTGACATCAACTTTGCTTTTTAGAAAAAAAAAATACTTGCTTCGGTATATGCCTTTACTCTTTTAATTTAGAATAAACCTGAAGCTATAGAAGTTACCTGAACTCTCAAATATTCTTTAGTTCCATCTGAAAAGAATGCTTTGGAATAATATGCAATTCCTTTAAATTCATCATTTTTTATTTTAAAATTGAGGAAAAGGAATAGAGCAGGTACTGATGTGCTCTTAGTCATAAAGACAGTTGGCAGTAGAGATTTTTTTCATGTATTCTCTAGTATTTCTTGTCACATGTTAGAAATATGACTATAATAAGAGTTTCATATCATCATATTTTGTTGTCCCAATCTTTAGATGTGACTCCTTAAGATATGCCTTCATTTCAATCTCTATTTTATAAGTTAGGAAACTGGAGCTCGAAAGCATTAATTTTTCACAGGATTGTTTTGAGGATTAAATGAGAAAATATATGATGAAAAATAATCAGTGCAGTTGCCTGACATCTATAGACAGTCAATAAGTGTTTGTTTTTAGGATTAGCCAATGAAAAGAAATTAATGAGCTATAAAATTGTAGACTCGATGATGAAACAGCTACACACAGGATCTCAAGTCTTGATGTCTCCCTATAAATTCCTGATCAAAGGAGAAGAATTAGGCCTGGGTATTGCTGTTCTGACAGGATTAATAGTGGAAACTAAATCCACTGCTTGCTTTTCACTCTGGAAAATAAGGACCCCACAACCAAATCAATAAAACGAAACAACAGAAACAAGAACAGTAACTACAAAAAAATGCCGGAGCATCACACACTCCTCTCCACACTTTCTCTCTTTACTTTAAACAATTTTACATACTTTGAAAACTCTGACTTTGTTTTCCTTTTCATACAAATAAAAATAATTGTGGCTTGGTTCCTACCCAGCTTTCCCTTTAGACAACAGGTGCATGGGAACAAATGAGTGGGTAGAATATCTAAGAAATAAAATAAAGGTCATTAGACTTTCTTGATTATTAATATTATCTATCAATTCTACTATATTCAGATGTCATAAAAGTGGATTTTCTCATATTTGTGACAAGTTCTTCAAAATTGTGTCTTCAGATTCCCTCAGCTGATCACTGGCCAATAGATTCCCTAGTTCTCTAGCATTCCATGACACAAGTGTTTGTACTTATCTATTTATATAACACAATAAACTAATGCCTTCCTTATAAAAGTTCCTATTGTGTTATCTCTTCCATCTTGAATTTTTGCAGGTAGTATTTAGATCCAATCTAAATATTTTGACTTTCTCCTGCTGCTTATCTAAGAGTCCATACTAGCATTTTTGGATCCCTATACAAGTAGAGATGAGGAAGAGATTTCATTAAGCATGCTGACAGTAATCAATGGATAATGGCTGCTTTGACTGTGAATTGGAAAGTATTCTGAGGCCAGTGAAAATGAATGTTATAATCAACCAGGGATGCCTGCCAAGGTTAGGAGAGAGGGGAATGCCTTCCTGCAGGCTATTTCTACCTAAAGAGCTGAGATATCAAAATATATAATGCATGAAGGTTTCCTCAGATGCCATCTATACATGGTCAGCTTATGCCTTCTGTGGCCTGATTTCTGCAATCATCTATCCCATCTCCCACTTTTTAAAAAGTCAGACACAACCAGGAAGCACCTCAGTCAACACAAGTCCAAATTTTGAGCACTTAAGAAGTTCTTCCAAAGCCAAATGCAAACACCAATACTGTTTGATCATATAATTGAAGAAATAAAACAAGTGGATAGTGGCATATAAGAAAATTTTCTATTTTCTATTCATTTAAGAATAGAAAGCTTTTTTTTTTTTTTTTTTTGGCGGTACGTGGGCCTCTCACTGTTGTGGCCTTTCCCGTTGGGGAGCACAGGCTCCGGACGCGCCGGTTCAGCGGCCATGGCTCACGGGCCCAGCCGCTCCGCGGCATGTGGGATCTTCCCGGACCGGGGCACGAACCCGTGGCCCCTGCATCGGCAGGCGGACTCTCAACCACTGCGCCACCAGGGAAGCCCAAGAATAGAAAGCTTTTAAGAGATGACAGTAAAAATGATAAATGATGATGACGATTATAATCCCAGACACTATACAAAGTGCTTCTCATGAATTACTCAATTTAATCAACACAACTGAAGAAGCAGGTATCATCAATAACCCCATTGTACAGAAGAGAAAATTTATCTGATACACTTAACTTGCTCAAGGTCACAATGCTGTAACACAGCAAAGTTGGGACACTACAGCTGACTTAAACTCCTGATTCATAACTACATGGTACTGGCACAGCAACAGTGCCATAGTCACCGCTGATAACTTTTACCTTCGTCTGAACTCAGGTCAATTTCCTGTACTACACATAAAAAGGGACTATGATATTAAGCATAGCAGTGTAGCAGTATAAATCCTAAAAAAAGTTGCATTTGTAAAGATCCAGAGACAGTGGCTTTTATATTTGCAATGCCCTATACCTCTGTCTTTCTCAGTAGTTTTATGATCTGCTTTAGCAGACAGCCCCTCAGCAAGTTTGCAGGGTAATTTTTTTGAATTGATCTCATTTATGCCTGCCCGTTTCTTGCCAGTAACAAATCTTGTAAAAACACTTAGCATTCCAGGGCTTTTCACATATAACTCATCTAACTGAAGGTTTAAGAAAGTAATTCACAACACAGCTCTCTATCAAAAGAGGTAATCATTTCCATTTTGGTCTTCATGTAAGATATAATAATTCTGTAATTTATGGGGCCACAGAAGCTCTATGACTTACATCATTTGGAGCATAATGTGATCTTCTCTGATTAATAGCTGCCATTTATTCAGAGACTGTGCAGGATACTTTATATTTATTGAACATTCTCATTTAATTCTCACAACAATTGTAGAGGAAGCTATCATTATCTCCACCTTACAGTTTCAGTAACAATTGTAGGTCGTGCAGCCAGTAACCAGAGCCAAGACAAATCTGAGGAACATTGATTATTCTGTCAAACAATAAAGGGGTAGGAAAGTAGAATGAAGGTTGGGTACTATCTGTCTCACATTAACGTTTGCCATTTTATAATTTATTTATTCAATCAACCTTTACGAAGTTTTATCTAGATATAAAACACAATGGGATTATTGAATTATATGTCTAATGAGTGGAATATTTAAAAGGTATCACCACCCAGAAAGCAGTTGCTCAGCTATATGGCTGCCACAGTGATTCTCAAACCTCCATGCCCTGTCTATCCCTCCCATCACTCTAGACCAGGGTTTCTCAGCAGTGTCATTGTGGACTTTTAATAGCAAAGAAATCCTTGTTGTGAGGGCTGTCAGGTGCCACTGTAAGATGTTTAACAGCATCCCTGGTCTCTACCCACTAGATTCCAGTAGCTCTACCCTCCCCAGCTGTGACAATAAAAATGTCTCCAGACATTGCCACATGTCCACAGGGGAGCAAAATTTCCCCTGTCTGAGAAGCCTAGGCTAGACTGAAATCTCATCTAACATGTCTTTGCAATATTCATCATGCTTTTTACATTTAACAAACAATTATATCTTCTTTGATTAAACATAAGCTCCTTCAGTGTGTAGTCATAACCATAATAACTACACTATGTGGGACCTAGCAGATTCTTAAAGAAAATTTGGTTGGATGAACATATGGAATGACCAAACTCAACTAATTTATTTATTAAGATACTATTTTGAAAAGACGCTTTCATGACTTTTTGGACAGCCAAACAGGATGTATTTCTTTTGGTCAGACCTGTCCTTAAGGCAAATAAAACGTAAGACATAAAAATCAGAGAGACTTGCTAACTTTTGTGTTCATCTAAAAATATCTGCATAGCAAGTAGCTTTGACTTTCCTGACAGCCATGTATTTGACATCGATTCTCTACACTGGAAATACAGAGACTCTTAAGGTCATCTTTCAGGCCTCCTATCTCCAAAAGGGAATTGGAAAGCATTTTTCTCAATGCAACAACGTAAAATTTTAATAGTAAATTTTATATTAACCATATTGCTTCTTCAATCACTCCCTACACTGTAATTGAATCAAGGTCAGAGAGAATCTCCAGTTTGTTTGTTTACCATATTAAGCAATAAATATTATGGAGTGAAACTGCATAAATGAATGGAGAATAAGAGATACATGTTAAGATAAGTAAAAGGAAAACATCTTTCCCATTATAACTATAGATCTTAAGGAAGTCTTTACCCTGGACAAGTTGTACAAATTTAAGCTACACCAAAATTTTTTACTCCAGAAAATTTGTAATTGTCTGATCCATAATGTAATATTTAGTTCAAATTAAAATATTTTGCATGTTTACTTCTCTGATAAGCATAAATTTGTTCCATAATATATAGGCAACAGAAACACTAGTGTTTGTTGGCACTAAGTTAATTCTTGAAAAGGGCAAAACAGATTTCCAAAATAAATTATGCTCCACCCCATGTCCACCTTGCACTCACTTGAGACCTATGGCCTTATGTGGTAGAAGGAACAGATGTACCAGAGCCAACACAGATGCCATACAAGCCTGATTTTAAGCATCCTCTGTAATGCTTCCTGGAGCAACAATGACTGCCACATATGCCTCTAAAAGAGGACTTTCATACTACCAATAAGCTCAGTCTCACAATTTCTCATCAAACCTCCTAGGAAATATCACCTAGAGTTCAGCTTCTATAAGGAACCAACAGCCAGTTTTCAACAAGAGCATATGAATAAATAGTGCAGGGATCTACACCATTCTTGAACTACCTCTACCATACCTCCTTGCCAAAACAGCTGCTCATATCTTCTTTACTCTTTAAAGACTTCCTTCTCCGAGATGGGATACTTCTGTCTCTCTTACCCTTGGGCCATCCCTTCTAGGATTATCCAATATCATCAGCCATTAAATTGCAGGGTTTTAATATTTTAAAGGTGTGTTAATTCTCACTGGGGACAAGTCTAACTTCACACCTCCAGAAATCAAAAACTTCGTTCTCTAAAACAGGAGAAAGAAAATTTTCCTCTCATTATCTTAAGCATCTTACAGCATCTAAAACCAAAAACGAATTCATATCTCAATGGATTATCATGTGATACCTGTTATGAGCTTTGTAATGAGGCAAATAACCAGATTCTTCATTTTATGCTTATGAATATTAGAATTATTATTGATATAAAGCACAAAATTGACCTGAAATCCCAAAACGTAAAGCAATGAAATGAACACAAAATTTGTGCCACTCTTTGGCAGTAAAAAATGTCTTCTCTATCTTTGAATGGTGGAAATTATTTAGCAATTTAGAGTATCGCTATAATTTTATATTTATTACTAGCTGACATATATATTTATTAGGAAATTGTGTAGTTCCACTTTTCTCCAGGACTATAAAATTATTTTGTCATGGCTTTCAAGCAAGCATCAGTTTATCCAGTATGTGATAAAGAAGAGTGATTTTTAATACATTACTAAATATCACCTTGATATATATCTTTAAATTAGAAATTAATGCTGTATATAGTTGTTTGTGATATAGAATTGAACATGGCAATGTTTTCCATTCTAACGGTATATTTCAAAACAATATAAATGCTATTTGTGTTTTTCAAGAAAATATTTTCCATGTAACATTTGCTATTACCAACTACGAAGAACTGAGAATGCCTGATTCTAGAATTTCTATAAAGCAAGGCTCTGGGAATTTGATCAGTATCTTAGAATTACATTCAATATATAAGTAATAACTTAGTTGTTTCTAGATGTTACCTTAAAAGACAGCAAAAAAAGCAGAAACCCAGAAAGCTGATCAAAACTTAACTGAAAAAAAGACTGGAAAGTGTCTATCCATAGTTTGCATTTTTATTGAAATGAAAATTATTGGAGGTACAGAGATAATGCCTTTCCATGCACTTGTGTCCACATTAATTAGCAACTTAAAGGATACAATATGCTTGTGTATAATATGTGTTTTAGAAAACAAGAAAATTCCTTATATAGTGTTCCTCAAGCTAACAATGGAAATGTGGTTCTCACACTACCCATTATTATTGCCAAGAACAGATATGCTTCTGAACACATCCCTGGAAGTGGTGGTCTATATCTCACTGGTGTATTTATATAGCTGTTGAAAGAACAAAACAGAATATGCTATTGATACATTGTCCACACCCTATGGATGGAGCTAAGAGTCCTTCACTATAGCCTTTGCTGTTAACTGCACATATTTCTGGATCACCAAATTTACTCAAAGATTTTTTACAAAAATAATAAATTAAACAGGTTTAAAATATAAGGACATTTATGATAACATGTATTGTAATTATGGTAAAATTAGCAGTCTGAAATTTCATGCTTTTTCTTAAATATTAATTTAAAAACAACTTCTGTTCACAGTGAGCCAGTTTACCTTCTGATGCAGAAGCCAGAATATAGGATTTTTGTCATCTAACTCCCCATGATCTTAACTTCATTTCTCATTAGCATTTATTTCCTCATTAGTTTTTTTTGAATTTTATTTTACTTATTTTTTTATACAGCAGGTTCTTATTAGTCATCAATTTTATCCACATCAGAGTATACATGTCAATCCCAATCCTCCAATTCATCCCACCAACAACAACAACCCCTGCAGCTTTCCCCCCTTGGTGTCCATACGTCTGTTCTCTACATCTGTGTCTCAATTTCTGCCCTGCAAACTGGTTCATCTGTACCATTTTTCTAGGTTCCACATAGATGCGCTAATATATGATATTTGTTTTTCTCTTTCTGACTTACTTCACTCTGTATGGCAGTCTCTAGATCCATCCACGTCTCAACAAATGACCCAATTTCGTTCCTTTTTATGGCTGAGTAATATTCCATTGTATATATGTACCACATCTTCTTTATGCATTCGTCTGTCGATGGGCATTTAGGTTGCTTCCATGACCCGGCTATTGTAAATAGTGCTGGAATGAACATTGGGGTACATGTGTCTTTTTGAATTATGGTTTTCTCTGGGTATATGCCCAGTAGTGGGATTGCTGGGTCATATGGTAATTCTATTTTCAGTTTTCTAAGGAATATCCATACTGTTCTCCATAGTGGCTGCATCAATTTACATTCCCACAACAGTGCAAGAGGGTTCCCTTTTCTCCACACCCTCTCCAGCATATGTTCTTTGTAAATTTTCTGATGATACCCATTCTAACTGGTGTGAGGTGATATCTCATTGTAGTTTTGATTTGCATTTCACTAATAAATAGTGATGTTGAGCAGCTTTTTATGTGATTCTTGGTCATCTGTATGTCTTCTTTGGAGAAATGTTTATTTAGGTTTTCTGCCCATTTTTGGATTGGGTTGTTTGTTTCTTTAATATTGAGTTGCATGAGCTGTTTATATATTTTGGAGATTAATCCTTTGTCCGTTGATTCGTTTGCAAATATGTTCTCCCATTCTGAGGGCTGTCTTTTGGTCTTGTTTATGGTTTCCTTTGCTGTGCAAAAGCCTTTAAGTTTCATTAGGTCCCATTTGTTTATTTTTGTTTTTATTTCCATTTCTCTAGGAGGCGGGTCAAAAAGGATCTTGCTGTGATTTATGTCATACAGTGTTCTTCCTATGTTTTCCTCTAAGAGTTTGATAGTTTCTGGCCTTACATTTAGGGCTCGAATCCATTTTGAGCTTATTTTTCTGTATGGTGTTAGGGAGTGTTCTAATCTCATACTTTTACATGTACCTGTCCAGTTTTCCCAGCACCACATATTGAAGAGGCTGTCCTTTCTCCACTATGCATTCCTGCCTCCTTTATCAAAGATAAGGTGACCATATGTGTGTGGGTTTACCTCTGGGCTTTCTATCTTGTTCCATTGATCTATGTTTCTGTTTTTGTGCCAGTACCATATTGTCTTGATTACTGTAGTCTGAAGTCAGGGAGCCTGATTCCTCCCGCTCCGTTTTTTTCCCTCAATACAGCTTTGGCTATTCGGGGTCTTTTGTGTCTCCATACAGATTTTAAGATTTTTTTCTTCTAGTTCCGTAAAAAATGCTATTGGTAATTTGAAAGGGATTGCATTGAATCCGTAGATTGCTTTGGGTAGTAGAGTCATTTTCACAATATTCATTCTTCCAATGCAAGAATGTGGTATATCTCTCCATCTGTAGGTATCATCTTTAATTTCCTTCAACAGTTGATTTCTCCATCGAATCTGAATGAGATCCTTGCCGGGTAGAGTAATCTTGGTTGTAGGTTCTTCCCTTTCATCACTTTAAGTATATAGTGCCACTGCCTTCTGGTTTGTAGAGTTTCTGCTGAGAAATCAGCTGTTAACCTTATGGGAGTTCCCTTGTATGTTGTCATTTTTCCCTTGTTGCTTTCAATAATTTTTCTTTGTCTTTAACTTTTGCCAATTTGATTACTATGTGTCTCGGAGTGTTTCTCCTTGTGTTTATCCTGTATGGGACTCACTGAGCTTCCTGGACTTGGGTGGCTATTTCCTTTCCATGTTAGGGAAGTTTTCGACTATAATCTCTTCAAATATTTTCTCAGGTCCTTTCTGTCTCTCTTCTCCTTCTGGGACCCCTATAATGAGAATGTTGTTGCGTTTAATGTTGTCACAGAGGTCTTTTAGGCTGTCTTCATTTATTTTCATTCTTTTTCTTTATTCTGTTCTGCAGCAGTGAATTCCACCATTCTGTCTTCCAGGTTACTTATCCATTCTTCTGCTTCAGTTATTCTGCTATTGATTCCTTCTAGTGTAGTTTTCATTTCACTTATTGTATTGTTCGTCTCTGTTTGTTTGTTCTTTAATTCTTCTAGGTCTTTGTTAAACATTTCTTGCATATTCTCGATCTTTGCCTCCATTCTTTTTTTGAGGTCCTGGATCATCTTCACTATCATTATTCTGAATTCTTTTTCTGGAAGGTTGCCTATCTCCTCTTCATTTGGTTATTTTTCTGGGGTTTTATCTTGTTCCTTCATCTGGTACATAGCCCTCTACCTTTTCATCTTGTCTATCTTTCTGTGAATGTGGTTTTTGTTCCACAGGCTGCAGGATTGTAGTTCTTCTTGTTCTGCTGTCTGCCCTCTGGTGGATGAGGCTATGTGAGAGGCTTGTGCAGGTTTCCTGATGGGAGGGACTGGTGGTGGGTAGAGCTGGCTGCTGCTCTGGTGGGCAGAGCTCAGTAAACTTTAATCCGCTTGACTGCTGATGGTTGGGGCTGGGTTCCCTCCCAGTTGGTTGTGTAGCCTGAGGCAACCCAACACTGGAGACTACCTGGGCTCTTTGGTAGGGCTAATGGTAGACTTTGGGAGGTCTCACGCCAAGGAGTACTTCCCAGAACCTCTGCTGCCAGTTTCCTTGTCCTCACGGTGAGCCACAGCCACCCCCGCCTCTGCAGGAGACCCTCCACCACTAGCAGGTAGGTGTGGTTCAGTCTCCCCTGGGGTCACTCTTCCTTCCCCTGGGTCCCGATGCACACACTACTTTGTGTGTGCCCTCCAAGAGCGGAGGCTCTGTTTCCCCGAGTCCTGTCGAAGTCCTGCAATCAAATCCCGCTAGCCTTCGAAGTCTGATTCTCTAGGAATTCCTCCTCCCGTTGCTGGACCCCCAGGTTCGCAAGCCTGACGTGGGGCTCAGAACCTTCACTCCAGTGGGTGGACTTCTGTGGTATAAGTGTTCTCCAGTCTGTGAGTCACCCACCCAGCAGTTATGGGATTTGATTTTACTGTGATTGTGCCCCTCCTACCGTCTCATTGTGGTTTCTCCTTTGTCTTTGGATGTGGGGTATCTTTTTTGGTGAGTTCTAGTGTCTTCCTGTCGATGACTGTCCAGCAGCTAGCTGTGACTGTGGTGTTCTCCCAAGAGGGGATGAGAGCACGTCCTTCTACTCCACCATCTTGGTTCCTTTCCCTCATTAGTTTTTAAATGGCTTTAAGTCCTCAGAAGATGAGACATAAATCAATTAATAAATATTTTATCTATTCCTCTTTATTTTGATCTGACTCCATAATCACAAGGAAACCTTCTGATTTCAAAATCTGCCTCACAGGAACTCTAAAGATATCTCTGTAGAGCGATATCTAAGATACAGAAGTTCTAAGTTTGTATCCCATTACATATATGTGGTACAGCTTCTCTGTGCTACCTATCTGGTACATTTTATCCATGTGCCACTATGCTTGTAAAATACTATGGTTCATATTCAGCTTCTCTGGCCCAGCCCCAACCCAGTGTGAATCAATGTGTCATTTGATGGTAGAGTATTAAAACAAGCCATTGGTTCAATGCAGCTACAGAATTTTGAAATTATACATCACTTAAAGATATTTCAGTACAGATAAAAACTGTTTAGAGGCCCGGCCAGAAAGAGAATTATTTAGTGTAGGAATACTGGAAATCCAGAGAAGGATCTGAGAAAAAGTTAGAAATCCTGATTTTGCTGCTTTTTATACCAAATGCTTTATGTGACATTGTGGATTATTATTGGTTTGTTTAGATTGTGGGGTTATGCATTTACACAGGAACCATAAGCATCTGAAAGACAGTTAATGTAGAATCAAGTCCAGAATAAAGGAATAAGTAATGGAGTGAAACAGTGATAAAAACTGAGAAATAATTAAAATAATTAAAAATTATAAAAACAAACAACAAACACTTAAAAAAACTCTTGCTTTTTGCCAATTAAATTCAAAGAAGTAAATGGAGAGGAAAACAAGGAGAGAAAGAAGAGACTACCTTCTGGGAAAAGTTTATGCCATTTAATTATATATAGAGGGAAGATGTTTTACTTCATTATTTCGTTGGTACTTTATCATACAAGGAAGTGTTCCTTTTCTCTGTAAGTATACTGGTAACTCCCCTTTGCTTACAGTATAGGTTGGGTAGGAATAGGCTCCCTGTTCTCCTTAAGCACCATGGAATATATTCAAATCATCTTTCTTTCATTTAATGAAGACCTAAAAACTGAATGTCACCTTCTCACATACAGTATGCAGCTCACTGATAATAGCTTCATTTGGCATGAATCAATTGGTGGACCAAAAAGTCCTTACTTTTCAGTAACAAGGTACAGAATTTTTAAATTATCATATAACATGTTGAATTATTCAATAAATAACCATGAATAATTAATGCCATGAAGTATAACAAAAGTCATCACAGCTGGCTTTGCTGAGAGTTTCCCTCAGAAGATAGGTGTTATTGATTTTCAAAAGAGAGAGTCAGAACTGGGAGCCCAAAAGCAGTAAGTGAAGCAATTTTTATAAGAAGTCTACACATGAATAAATAATAGCAGAACAAAAGAGTCACCTCGCTAAAGAAATACTTCATAGCAGGCACTGAAATAATGGTATAGTGAATGTACTTCTTCAAATGTGTTGAGTGATCATGGAACCAAAATGAGTTTCCAACTAGAAAGACCTTGGAGGGGCACCTTTTGCACCAGAGAAGTGAATGCTGACCTATCATTCACCAGTTGGACTCCTACAAGGTAATGCTTTGGGGATATAATTCTAATTCCTCTTTGTTCACAGTACTTTGTTATTCTCAAAGGTAACTTCCCACGGGTGGTGCTGGCGGAGGAGGAATGTAGTGGATAAAACCCATGAGCTTCAGTTAACATTTTACAACTATATTCTATGATATGATAATCACGCCAGTGAGACCGGTTACCACACATTTTGCTCCACGAAGCATTAAAAGTCCCCTTGCCTAGACAAGAGGTTTGTGATATATTCACTCTTAATGAAATTCTAAGATACGAAAAGGAGACAGACATCTGAATCAGACATATGCTTGCACTTTACAACTGCGTGAACCTCTTCAATTCATTACGTTTAGCTGCTTAGATGAATAGATATTCATGTTAACGTTCAAGCCAAACTATTATTCTAACTTAGAAAATGGATCAACAATAATAATAGGTAACAACTTATAGCATTTGCTTTATATCAGACAATGTTACAAGCCAGAGTTTGACAATTTTTTTCCTGTAAATGGCCAGATAATAAATATATTAGGTTTTGAAAGCCATATATAGCCCCAGTCACAACTACTCAACTCCGCCTTTGTAGAGTGAAAGCAGCTATAGACAAAACATAAGCAAATGAGCATGACTGGATTATTTATGGACACTGAATTTCATGTAATTTTCATGTATCAAAACATATCCTATTCCTTTTCAATTTTTTTTCGATCTTTAAAATATGTAAAAACTATTCTTAGTTCCTGGGCCATAAAAAAAACAGGCAACAGGCCAAATTTGGCCCACAGACTAATTTGTCAACACTTTTTGTAAGTACAGGTGTACACACACATACACAGCCTGTATTCCTCACACACACACACACACACACACACACAGAAACACACACACATACAAACACAGCCTGTATTCCTCACAACAACTCTATAAAGTAGCACCATTATTATCCCCAATCAGAAGATGAGGAAATTGTGTTACAAGGATATTAAGCAATTTGTTCAATCCTGTAGCAAATGAATGGAGGAGGCAGTATTGAACTGGCTTCAGAGCTATGTTCTTAAACACTCTGCTAGGGTTTCTCCTCCCTGGAGTGTGCAGACAGCACTTTATTTCCTTCACTTGTGAAATGTATTGAAAAATATGTTACACTCACATGATGTCTTCTAGTGCTTGGCATCTGTGAGTAACCAGACCTGGGACTTAACTTCCCCTTTAACACTTGCCTGTATTTTGCCTTCATAACTGGTCAACAGTACCACCACCTGAAGTAACCTGAAATATAGTGGGCACCCCAAAATATTTATTGAATTAAAACCTTACAGTGCATGAGAAACAATGCTGGGTAGAATGAAGGGCAACAAGAAGTTTAAGCCATGCCCTGGCTGATGGGCTCTACTCAAAACCAAATAAAACAAAAAATGCCACCCTACAACAGTGAAAAGCAAGCCCACCCAATTTTCTTTCATTTTAATATCTGTGAGAATGCCAGAGAAGATTAAACTTCTTCCTTATGTAATCAATTGCAGATTTGGATATTTGATTCAACTAATTGTTCATTTCAGAGTTGATTATCATTTTGGAAGATGACATCTATTTCTTAGTGATATTATCAAACATGAGAAGTACAAATGCATTAAGAAAATTAAATCCAGCAAAGTTATAGAGTCTAAATGATATTCAAGCAAGTCCCTTGCTTTGTCACAAACTGCAAATTGCCTGGCTTATAGAATCAATTATGTCTCATCTCACTGGCTGGTACAAGAGCATACAGAATTAATTATATGAGTGGTGTCACTCACAGTGATGACCATGGCCTGCGGAATTTGCTCCTGGTAACTTGGCCTTTGATGTTTCTAGTTAAGACCAGAACTTTGGAAACCAGAAAGAAGACAGTCAGATTAATAGGTACATCATCTGACAGCACAAAGACAAAAATAAACTTAAAATATGTGGAAAAACTGATTCCTGATAACGTCTCAGAAACTTACCCTAATATCTTCCAGCCCTTTCTGAGATGGGCTTAATTTCTGCACTTTTGATATAAGCCCTTTTCCTCCTCATCTGTACTCAGTACAGATGGGAAACAGCTGGTCACCCCTCTCATTACAATTTCCCTCAAATATATGATGGCAGTAATTAAGTCACATTTCTACATTGCGTTCTCAAGACTCAATAATTCAGGATACTAAATTGTAACATAAAATTCTTATGAAATTACCTCATTTCTAATTTTAGCCAACTAAATTATTACCTACATTAAAACCTGGATTCCCCCCCCCCCTTATAATGGGTAAGTCTGTTTAGCAGAAACTTTCTCTCATGTGTATTGTGGCCCCAGATGTGACTTTGGAATCAGATATCCATTCACTCTTTCCGCAAATACTACTGACATGAGAAGTGTCTTTTGTGTAACAGGCATTATGCTACACACTGGAAATATAATACAGAAATCATGAATTAGTCTGTGTTGCCATGAAGCTTGCATTTGGTGGAAAAGAAAGGAAAGAAAAAGTAACTAATTGCACATTGTCACAAATTCTATTAAGTCAATAATAAAGATACCAAAATGAAGAAAGAACTGTGATACAAGGGGAAGGAGGGTTCAAAATTCCAATTCTGCTACTCACTTGTTTGGGTAAATTACCTAATTTTTCTAAGCTTTCACTCCTTCATCTATAAAACTGGTAGAATAATATCACCTCCTCCATAGGGTTGGGTTTTGGATTGAGATAATAATTATAAATGCACTTGGGGCCATGCCAAGGACTTTCTAAGAACTCATTAACAATAATGATGATTACATCAGCTAACATTCATCATCATTATTTTAAACACAGAGACAAAAGTCAGAGTGACCATCTTGGTCATCAAGAATATATCTGGAGGCTTATGCTTCAAAGGAAAGGCAAACCTTCATATATTTAAAGTATTTATACATAAATTATCTCACTGATTATTGTTACACAAATGGGTAGGTTATATACATAGTATGTAAAAGGTAGGTCAAATTGTTATAAAAGTAATTTCCATTCACTTAATATATTACAGAAAAACATTCTCAAGACTCCACTGTGTGCTCTGGTGAGATGGTCACAATGTCTACCCTTAAGCAATTTACCTCCTGTTCTGGATAAAATGACCAATAAATGTGAAATAAAAGTAAAAAAAAAAACAGTCTGTATTTGAAATAAATCATCTCTCTTCTTTAAACTATAGTTTTACTATTGGTAAAGTATGCTAGGGTATTTGCTAAAGGTTACAGTCATTGTCAGCATTAAAAGCTCAACTAGATCTCAAGCATCCAGATGACTAGCTCATATTCTCCTTGTTCTTTTCTTCCTAAACCAGCACTCCAAAGCCAACACTCATTTCTAGTGGAGAAAGTTCAAAGTTGCAATATAAGTTTCAACATTCACTGAGTATATGACTTTGAGAAGAAGTCTCTAGGACTCAGTTTTCTCATGTACAAAAAAAGAGTTTAAAAATATCTACATTAAAGCACAAAAGAGATAAGGCAATAAAAATACCAGGATATGGCTTTTCACTAATAATTTCTCAATAAATATTAGCCAATTATTATTCAAAATAGCTTATCTATTCATATTCTTCAAATATAAAATGTAAATAGCAGTACCTATGGCATAGATTTTGTACAATTAAAGGTTGATTTCTGGAACTTCCCTGGTGGCGCAGTGGTTAAGAATCCGCCTGCCAGGGCAGGGGACATAGGATTGAGCCCTGGTCTGGGAAGATCCCACAAGCCACGGAGCAGCTAACCCTGTGTGCCATAACTACTGAGCCCGCACACCTAGAGTCCATGCTCTGCAACAAGAGAAGCCACTGCGATGAGAAGCCCGTGCAGTGCAACGAAGAGTAGTCCCTGCTCGCAACTAGAGAAAGCCTGTGCGCAGCAACGAAGACCCATGCAGCCAAAAATAAATAAAGAAATTTAAAAAAAATATATAAAAAGGTGATTTCTGTGGTGAGAGACAAAACTCAACATTAATAACAAGAATAGACATGCAATATCCACAGTAATAATTACATCAGTTTCCTGAATTATTTTCCATAAAATACTAGCCTTAAATCCTCTGTGGAAAGTAAAATCAAGCCTGGTCTCCGTCTTTGAATTTACAAGGCACAGCAGCACATTAGACTCACTGACCAGTGGAATCCCAGTACCAAGCAGAAGTTGCAGAGATAGAAATATTTCTACAAGTTAGAATGGTAGAGCCCCCACTAGTACATATTCATAGCTCTGTAGGGAATGTTGCAGTGACAGTGTAAGCATTCCAATGCAGAATTATTTAGGGCTTTACATTTTACCAGTGAGATCATAAAGGCATTAAAGTGCATTAAATATGTTATATTCACATGTTTAGATGCATTACACTTTATCATCTCAAAATAAAATCGGAAAATTGCCTGCTCCCTTAGTATAAATTAATAAGATGGGTGAAAGGGTTTCCAGAATATCAGCAGTATAAACACTTTGATTCAATTTGAAAGTTGCTATGGATGTTTTCTTTTCTATCATTGCTCTGAAAAGTAATGCAAAGCAATGCAACAGGCCTTATCAAAACTGGAAAACACAATGTTAGCCTCCCCAATATTTATTTATTCTATGGCAACTGTTAATGCTAGAACTGAGGCTGTTATAAGGGAGGGCCAGTGGGAGTATAATTAAAATGATTAGTTTAGAAACGAAAGCTACATATTATGAAGTCTTAACTGAGTGGGGAGGTGAGCCTGAGGGCAAAGTCCAGGGTCACTTTCCTTCTGGAGAGAAACACTTCTAAGAGGGGAATACAGCCAAGTCAGAAAAGAAAATATCAAAGCTAGCATTGTAAAATATGAAAACAGAAAATCAGAGAATCAGTGTGGACAATCAAGGGAACAAAAACAGAACACCGTATTGGCATTAGTAGCTTGACTTTCTAAATAACACATTTCTAGCTGCACTTCTTCTTAGTCGTACGTGAGTTATCTGAAAAGCACTTCTAAGCACTAGTCAGTAAAGCTGATAGGACAAAGGGAGCACAGGAAGCATCAAATGCAGTCTTAGTTCTCCATGAGCACAGGAAAATTTGCTGAGTTACAGGCATTCACCTTCCTCTCCACTATCCTGCCCCCCTGGAGATTCAGAGTTAATCAGTACTGACTCATCAGTGTTCATTTATAAATTCAGATCAAGAGGGAAGTTATAAATAAAAGACTCATAGTGTGGAAAAGGAAGGAAATAATCAGCAAGAATATAGCTCTTCCTCTGTGACCTCCCAGACACTTTGGTAATTGCCAAAAGATGATAATTAAGTTGATGCATTTTGCAAAGAATTCAAAATAAACATTAAAAACTAATTTGGGACTTTTATTTCTGGCAACATAGCACATTAGGTATGTGGAGAAACCACCCCACTGTATGATAGCTAACGGTGCTGAATAACATATTTCTAAACTGCTTTTGCCTTAAATAAAGGGAAATCCTCAGCATCTACAAATAGAACATGAGTTGTAATCCACAGGGGTAAGACAAGGTTTTAATAACCATATCACGAACACAAGAGGCAAGGCCCCAAATCCACATAACACAAAGAGAAGATCATAAATCCCCCACATTGTGCTGAGTCTCCATGTTTCCCAATCTTCTGTGAAACTGTAAACTGTGAAAAACTTTCACCCCACAAGGGGAACTGGTAGGAAAATGATCCAGAATCTAACTTCAAGCAAAGAATTAAAACAAAATCTCCTATGAGAGTGCATAATCATTCACTGGCCATCATTCGCCTTTAGACCTAAATTCAAGCAAAGGATTCAATATAAAGGATTCAGGTTGACAATGCTCCCAGGTATCTGGAAAAAGGAAATTCAAATGATCTCTGGAAGTATACACTAATAATCTAGGACTCAGGAAGCACCTACATGTAAAGTTCCAAGGAATAGACACTCATAATTAAAATGATAAAACAAATACTAGATACAAGGGTCCATATGTAACAGTTACATGCAGAATATATTTAAGGAGCTGAAACTGGAAATATGAGATAAGAAAAAGAGACAATCAAAAATGATCATTCAAGTTGAAGAAATAAAAATAAAAAGATTATATATGATACACACACACACACAGATTTAGAATAGAAATTCTAAATGGCATAAAAGACACATATGGAAAATCTATTAACTGAAAGACAGAATTATGGAAAATATCCAGAATAAAACACAGAGAGACAAACAGATAGAGATGTGAAAGAAAATGTGAGACAGGTAAGACAGACTGAGAAGTTCTAACATAAATGCCCATTCCAAGTTCTAAAGTTGGAAGTAAAGATAATATGAGAAGCAATATTCAAATAAACAGTGGTTAAGAACTTCCCCAGACTGACGACAAAGAACCTCAGATTTTAGAAAAGTATCTATCTTAGCAAGGGTAATAAAAGGAACTCCTAGCTAGAGAAGAAAAAGACAGCTGGTTAAAAAAAAAAGACATCTGATTAAAAGTTGCTTATGCAGCAGCATATAGACTCTTGAATTATCATTCAAAAATCAGAGTGATTTTGAGATAGTCACACACACACATACACATACACATATGCATATATACATACACGCACGGAAGCTCATCCAGATTGAAGAGGCCTTGAGAGCAAGAATTTTATGTGCTGTGTTCAACTTTTTTTAGTTCTAAGTAGGCAAAAATCATGAAACAAAATATTAACAAGCATCTCATGGACTTTCCTAGTGGTGCAGTGGTTAAGAATCCGCCTGCCAATGCAGGGGACATGGGTTCAAGCCCTGGTCTGGGAAGATCCCACATGCCACGGAGCAACTAAGCCTGTGTGCCACAACTACTGAGCCTGCACTCTGGAGCCCACGAGCCACAACTACTGAGCCCGTGTGCCACAACAACCACATGCGCCTGGAGCCCGTGCTCCGCAACAAAGAGAAGCCATCGCAATGAGAAGCCTGCACACCACAACGAAGAGTAGCCCCCGCTCACCGCAACTAGAGAGAGCCCGCGTGCAGCAACGAAGACCCAACACAGCCAAAAATAAATAAATAAATAAATTTATATATATTAAAAAAAGCATCTCCTTAAATTATTGGCATCCTCTAGTTGTTAATATAATCACTTTTTAAAACATTTTTAAAAGATATTTGGATGTAGTTTCTAAAGAAAATGTAGTCTATCAGTTAAGGACACTTGAAAGCAAAAGCTAATAAGATGTTCTGAAATCTGGGGTTGTGAAGGCCACTTAAAGAAAATATTTTTTATGGACTTACAACTCTTCAGAACCAGCTCTGGCTGGAGTAGCTCTTAGAAGCACTTACTCTTTCCCATAAGTCAGAGAGTGATGCTTCTTTGTCAAGCAGAGTACCAAAAGGGCATTTTTGTTCCCCTCTGTATTTGATGGGAAGTTAACACAGACTGACGACAAGTCATCTGCAAATGCTTGTCTCTTTTATTTTCAATTTTCCTGTGTGGAAATTGCCCATATTTTGTCTGTTTGCTCACATTCCATGCCATTTTGAGTATCTGACACTATCCTCGAAACAGTTAATGTCCAAAAACTATGGAGCAATTTCACCATTTTTCAAGGCTTTATCAATATTTTACCACTATCAGTTCTAAAGCAATCATTACAAATTAGTTTAGTGTGCCTAACAAAAATCAATTATGTCAGAAATAATTATATAGTTATAATATATGGCTGGTCCTGGAATTTTTAGTCTTATAGATATCATCACACTGGAAATATTTATACCAAAGAAATATACCCCTTGTAAAAATAACAAAGGTATGTGGCCCATAACTCAGAAAAGAACTATGAAATTTATATGAAACTGTTCCTTAGTCTTTTTATTGTCATTGTTTTTAGTGCTTATCATGTTCAAAAAATGTTTTGGATATCATTCTTGTTTTTCATTAAAGAGGGATTTACAAATAAGTGACACAAAGTTAAAAAGAAACTTCTAGTCACTGTCGTTTCTTCTTCTAAGTTTAAGAAAGAAGCAATTTGGAAGAAATGCTGTGATCTTATTTTACATTCAGTCGCTACCTAAAATTTTGGAATTGTGCTATTATCAAAACTCTTTGCTGGGACTTCCGGGTGGCACAGTGGTTAAGAACTCACCTGCCAATGCAGGGGACATGGGTTCGAGCCCTGGTCTGGGAAGATCCCACATGCTGCAGAGCAACTGAGCCCGTGCGCCACAACTCCTGAGCCTGTGCTCTAGAGCCCGTGAGCCACAATTATTGAGCCCACGTGCCACAACCACTGAAGCCCACGCACCTGGAGCCTGTGCTCCACAACGAGAAGCCACTTCAATGAGAAGCCTGCACGCTGCAATGAAGAGTAGCCCCTGCTCGCCACAACTAGAGAAAGCCCATGCACAGCAACGAAGACCCAATGCAGTCAAAAATAAATAAAAATAAATAAATAAATAAATTGATTTTAAAAAAACTCTTTGCTTATTACTTTGGGGCTCATAAATGATATTCCAACAGATTTATGAGGGCCAGACTGAATTCTAACTAGGGAATATATCTGAGGCTGAAATTGTGCGTGTGTATGTTTGCACATATATTCCTACCCTAGTCTATAAGTCAAGGGCACTGGCCATTGATCCCTTCTTTAATGCCAATGTCTGTAATGATTCTGACCAGGTCTTAACCATTTCTCTGTCTTGATATTCCCATCAATACAATAAAGGAAATAAGACATAACCTCTAAATCATACCAGTGAGTCTCACTCCCAACCTCTTTCATAGATATTTTGGTGGAGAAAATTTCTAAAATACTTGGACATAATATATTCAGTCCTGGAAAGAAGATAGGGAAAAACAGGCACATTCATGCACTTGTTCTGACCTTTAAGGAAAGCAAATTTATAATAGATAGAGATACACAAATCTCTGTACACTTAACACAGTCTATGATGCTATTCCTAGGGTTCTATTCTGAGGAAACAACCAGAGATGTTGTTAAATGTTTATTATCATATTGTTAATGTTAACAAATCACTGGAAACACATTTTTAAAACTACCACTAGAAAATTCATCCTAATACAAATAACCAACTCGATCAGATCCCTACCCAAAAGTATCAGAAAAAAAATTGATAAGGAAATTTAATCAGCCAAATCTATAGTAGATATGGAATACTAGACATCGAAGAAGAGCCAGAAAGATTCTAAAAGGGGGGAGTAATGGAGGAGGACTTGCCTTATCAGATGTCAAACTGTATTTAGAAAGACATGAGCATTAGAACATGTTGACTTTGGCACCAGAAATAACTGAGCAGTGGAAGATAAGAGATTCTTCAAATGTAGTTGAATACCCACGGAATTCATCATATGATAAAGATGACACTTCAGGCAATAGGGTACAGATGAATCTTTCAATAAATATTGAGGAGATAACTGGATAACATGTTAGGGCTAATGTTCTGTATTTCTATTTCTTGCACCCCGAAATAAGTTTTAAAGTTTATTAAAATTTAAAGTAACAAAACATTATTACTAGGAGAAAACATGCCAGTGAAAACAAGTCCTGAGCAGGAAAGGCTTTCCAACCAAGACACAAAGTCTAGAGGCCATAAAGAAACATACTGTAATTTGACTATGTTTTTAAAATGTAAAATAACTAATAAAGTAAGGAATTTTAAAAGATAACAGTTCTAACTGTAATTTCTATAAAACACAGATAACTAACAAAAATGTAAATGAATACATCAGAAAACTCTGGAGAACAGGAGTGATGGGTTCACTGAAAAAATAATAAAACACATTTAAAGAAAATTAAATTTTTCTGAATAAAGTTTCCTTTGTAGATTTGACTTTGAAAACCATATAGATGGTTAAACAATTGAAAAATAAAATCAAGCTTTTAAAAATAAAAACAAAATTAAACAAAAGTCCCTAACTCTGTGTTGATTTGTTGTTTAGACCATCCAGAAAGGAATTATTGTGTCTTTAAAACAGAGACTATACTCCCATAAACATAGAGTTAGTATTCACACCAGCATGACAGGGCTAAGTCTATGCCTTTTGCTTCTACCACCAAGGTTGTCATGGCCTGTCTGTACAAATCAAGACTCACAGATCATCCTCTGCACACAGGTGCCTGGAGCCTACCATTTGCAGAAAACAAATGCTTTTTCTGCATATATTAAGATGATCATATGTTATTTTATCCTTCATTCTATTAATGTGGTATATCACGTTTGTTGATTTTCATATGTTGAACCATCCTTGCATCCCAGGGATAAATCCCACTTGAACATGGTGAATGACCCTTTTTATGCTGTTGAATTTGGTTTGCTAGTATTTTGTTGAGAATTTTTACATCTATGATCATCATGGATATTGGCCTGCAATTTTCTTTTCTTGTAGTGTCCTTGTCTGACTTTGGTATGAGGGTAATGCTGGCCTTGTAAAATGAGTTTGGAAGTTTTTCTTCCTCTTCAAATACTGGAAGAGTTTGAGAAGAACTGGCATTAATTCTTTTTAAACATTTGGTATAATTCATCCATAAAGTGATTTGTTTCTAGGCTTTTCTGTTTGGGGAGGTTTTTGATTACTGATTCAATCTCTTTACTAATAATTTGTTCAGATTTTCTATTTCTTCATGTCTTGGTAGGTTGAAGGTTTCTAGGAATTTATCCATTTCCTCTAGTTTATCCATTTTGTTGGGGGATAATTGTTCATAGCAGTCTCTTATGATCCTTTGTACTTCTGTGGTATCAGTTGTAATGTCTTCTCTTTCATTTATACTTTTATTTGTTCTCTATCTTTCTTCCTTGGTGAGTCAAAAGGTTTGTCAATTTTGTTTATCTTTTCAAAAAGCTAGCCCTTAGTTCTGTTGATCTTTTCTAGTTTTTCTTGTCTCTATTTCATTTATTTATGTTCTGATATTGATTATTACTTCCCCACTTCTAACTTTGGGATTACTTTATTCTTTTTTCTAGCTCCTTAAGGTATAACATTACATTGTTTATTTGGGATCTTCTGTTTTTCTTAAAGTAAGCAATTATCACTGTAAACTTCCCTCTTAGAATTGCTTTTACATCTCATAGATTTGTGTATATTTTGTTTCCATTTTCATTTGTCTCAAGATATTTTTTATTTCTCTTTTGATTTCTTCCTTGACCTATTGGTGTTCAGGAGTGTGTTAATTTCCATGAATTTTTTAAATATTTCAGCTTTTTCTCCTGTTATTAATCTCTAGCTTCATACCTTTGTGGTTGGAAAAGATACTTGATATGATTTCAGTCTTCTTAAATTGTGGCCCAAAATATGATCTACCCTGGAGAACGTCCATATGCCCTTGAGAAGAATTTGTATTCTGGTGCTATTGAATGGACTGTCCTATATAAGTCTCTAAGGTCATCTGGCCTATAGTGTTATTCAAATATTCTCTATTTCCTCATCAATTTTCTGATTGGCTGAACTATTCATTGTTGAAAGTAGGGTATGAATTCTCCTACTATTGATGTACTGCAAAAAATACTGTCTTATTCTCCCTTCATTTCTTTTAATATCTGATTTAAATAGGTGCTTCAATGTCACATGCAAATATAGTTACAATTGTTATTTCCTCTGTTATTTACCCCATCATCACTATATAGTGACCATCTTTGTCTCTTGTGAATGATTTTAACTGAAAGCCTATTTCATCTGATATAAGTATAGGCACTCCTGCTCTCTTTTGGTTACCATTTGCATGTAATATCTTTTTTCATCCCTTTACTTTCAACATATGTGTGTCCTTAAGGCTGAAGTGGATATCTTATAGACAGCAAATTTGCATCTTGTTTGTAATCCATTCAGCTATTCTTTATCTCTTTTTAATTGGAGTACAGTTGTTTTACAATGCTGTTAGTTTCTGCTGTAAAACGAAGTGAATCAGCTATATGTATACATACATGCTCTCCCTTTTGGACCTCCCTCCCACCCACCCCCCATCCCACTCATCTAGGTTATCACAGAGTACTGAGTTGAGCTCCCTGTACTATAAAGCAGGTTCCCACTAGCTATCTATTTTACACATGGTAGTGTATATATGTCAATCCTAATCTCCTAAGTCTTCCCACCCTCTCCTTCCCCCTCTGTGTCCACACTTCTGTTCTCTACGTCTGTGTCTCTATTTCCGCCCTGCAAATAGGTTCATCTGTACCATTTTTCTAAATTCCACATATATGCGTTAATATACAATATCTGTTTTTCTCTTTCTGACTTACTTCACTCTGTATGACAGACTCTAGGTCCATCCATATCTCTCTAAATGACCCAGTTTCATTCCTTTTTATGGCTGAGTAATATTCCATTGTGTATATGTACCACATCATCTTTATCCATCCATCTGTCGATGGACATTTAGGTTGCTTCCACGTCCTGGCTATTGTGAATAGTACTGCAATGAACATTGGGGTACATGTGTCTTTTTGAATTATGGATTTCTCAGGGTATATGCCCAGTAGTGGGATTGCTGGGTCATATGGTAGTTCTATTTTTAGTTTTTTAATGGCCGTCCATACTGTTGGAGGATTTAACCCATTTGCGTTCAAAGTAGTTATTGATAGGTAAGGACTTACTATTGCCATTCTGTCAGTTGTTTTTTCTATTCTGTAGTTCCTTTGTTCCTTTCTTCCTCTCTTGCTGTCTTCCTATGTAATTTGATAAATTTTTGTGGTAGTATGCTTTGATTTCTTTATCTTAATCTTTTGTTTATCTACTATAGGTTTTTTTCTTTGTGCTTATCATAAAGCTTATATAAAACTTCTTATAGTTATAAGTCTATTTTAAACTAATAACTTAAGTTTGATTGCATATAAAAACTACACTCATTTCTTCTCTCCTCATATTTCATGCTATTGATATCACACACTCTTACTTCTTCTCTTGCCACATTTTATGCTATTGATGTCACACTAGCATCCATTAAGAAATTATTGTAGCTACAGTTATTTTTAATAGTATTGTCTTTAACATTTAAACTAGAGATAAAAGTGATTTATGCACCACTATTACATGATTAGAATATTCTAAATGTGAATACTTATTTACCTTTAACAATAAGTTTTACACTTTCACATGTTTCTATGTTGTTACTTAGTGTCCTTTTGTTTCAACTTGAAGAAATCCCCGTAGAATTTCTTGTAAGGCAGGTCTAGTGGTGATGAACTCCAGCTTTTGTTTGTCTGGGAATGTCTTTATCTCTCCTTCATTTCTGAATTACAGTTTTGTTGTGTATTCTTGGTTGGAAGTGTTTTTCTTTCAGCGCTTTGAATATGTCATGCCACTCTCATGTGGCCTGCAAGGTTTCTGCTGGAAAATCCGCCTATTGCCTATGGGAGAGCCCTTGTATGTGATGAGTCATTTTTCTCTTGCTACTTTCAAAATCTTCTCTTTGTCTTTGACTTTTAATAACTTGATTATAATGTGTTATGGCCTTTATTATTATAGTAACTTTGATTCCACAGATCATGGAAACAATATAAGAGACTGACCTATCCCTAATTATGTTTTTTTTTAATTATACATCTATGAACATAACAAATGAATCCAGCAGCCTCACTGTGAGACAGACTGAGAACAATACTCCATTTATTAACAAATTTCCATACATGCTCTTCTATTTAGGAGCCATGTCAGGTTCCTTCCAGATATACTGAAGGAAAATCTGTTCCATGCCTCTCTCCTAGCTCTTGGTGGTTGCTGACAATTCTTAGCATTCCTTGATTTATAGACATATTACTCCTATATCTGCCTCCATCTTCACATGGCATTCACCCCTGTGTCTGTGTCCACATTGCCCTCTTCTTACAAGGACACTATCATTGGGTTAAAGCCCACCCTAATCCAGTAAAACTTCATTTTAACTTGATTACAGCTGCAAAGATTATTTCCAAATACGATTACATTCACAGGTTCCAGATGAACATGAATTCTGGGGAAACACTATACACACAATTAAATTCACAAATTTAACACTGTAGACTGATACATACATAGATAGTACCCAAACTCCTATCAAGATAAAGAGTATTACCATCACCCCAAAATGTTCTTTCATGCACCTTCCAAGTCAATCCCTATCCCTTTCTCCCAGAGTCAACTACTGTTATTTTCTACAGTTAAGTTGTTCTGCCCGTTCTAAAATCTCATGCAAAGTCTTTGTATTTAAACTGTTTATCTTGAAGGCAGTATGGGTTTGAATCTATTTATCCCTTAATTCTGTCAAGTCTTGCATCCCATATATGAAGCTCTGTTCTTAGATGCATATGCATTTATTATTGTTAGTCCTTCTGATGGCTTGAAAGCTGATCTTTCTAACTGTATAAAATGTCCTTATTTATCACTGGTGATGCTCTTTACCTTGAATCCTATTTGGGCTGATACTCCTATAGTCACTCCAGTATTCTTAAGCTACTTACATGTGTATTTTTTCCCATCCATTCCTTTTAATTATCTGTGTCTTTATATGTAAACTATTTTTATCTTATAGGCAGAATAAAGTTGGGCCTTGAATTTTTATTCATTCTTAAAATGTCTACTATTACTTGGAATGCTTTGTCCCTTACATTTAGTAATTACTGATATAGTTGGATTAAGATCTATATTTTTATTTTTATTTTTTTGTTTCTTTCTTTGTCCCTTTTTTTAGTCCTTTTTACCCTTTCCTAACTTTTCCCCCATTATTTAATTAATATTAGAATTCCATTTTCATTTATCTAATGGATGTTTAAGTATGTCTTGTTACATTTTTAATGGTTCCTCTATAAAATTTCCTGAAGATCTGAATTTCATCTGATATAATTTCCCTTCAGTCTAAGAAACATCCTTAAGCATTTCTTTGAGTACAAGTTTGCTGGCAACATTAGTTTTGTTTTGTTTTGTTTTTAATTATTTATTTATTTATTTTTGGCTGCATGGGGTCTTCATTGCTGCACGCGGGCTTTTCTCTAGTTGCGGTGAGCGGGGGTTACTCTTCATTGCGGTGCACAGGCTTCTCATTGCAGTGGCTTCTCTTGTTGTGGAGCACAGGCTCTAGGCACACAGGCTTCAGTAGTTGTGGCATGCAGGCTCAGCAGTTGTGGCTTGCGGGCTCTAGAGTGCAGGCTCAATATTTGTGGCGCATGGGCTTAGCTGCTCCATGGCATGTGGAATCTTCCCAGACCAGGGCTTGAACCCATGCCCCCTGCATTAGCAGGCAGATTCCTAACCACTGTGCCACCAGGGAAGCCCCAAATTTTCTTAGTTTTATCTAAAAATGTCTTTATTTCATATATTGAAGGAGACTTGCACTGGATAAAAAATTATGTATTTTTGTTTCTTTCGGTACCTTAGAATGTAGTTCCACGGTGTTCAGACTTCCATAATTTCTGATGAATTATTCAAATTACTATTCAAACATTATGAAATGTTTCATTTTTCCTTGGCTGCTTTCAAAGCTTTTCAGTTTACCTTTGATTTTCAGCAGTTTGTCTATGATTTGTCTAGGTGTGGTTTTCTTCATCATTTGCTCACTTGATGTACACTGAGCTACTTGAATCTGTAAATTTATGTCTATCTCTAAATCTGCAAAATTTTTGGCCATACTTTCTTTTTGCCAAGATGATTTGACAACTTTGTACATTTTTATTCAAAATAATGGGAAATATCAGAATTTGGTCCTTATCCTGTCCTTCTTATAGTTTCTGAGATATGGGTCAGATGGTTGGGATACCACATCTGAATCTTATATTTCTTGGCTTTGCTTCCATATTTCAAAGAGTATGAAAATATACTTTTCTCCAACACTTTAGTGTTCAGTAGTGGTGACTCTTTCTGTTTCCAAACTCTTGTTTGTTTGATTAGGTATTAGGGGAGAGATTGAGACATTTGGTTATTCACTTTTCTATTTTACCTGGAAATCTCCCTCTGAGATATATTTCATGAAAAAAACAAAGTGCTAAAATATCTAAAATGCACACACTACTATGTAAAAATAATGTTTTTAAGTGTATATTTATAAGAATACAGTATATATATATATATATATTTACAGTATATATAAATAATTTTTCTTTGGAAACATAGTAAAACCTGTATAATTACTGAATAAGGAGAGGAACTCGGTTCAGAGTGTAGAAGAAAGCCTTTCATTTTGTAGGCTTTTTGTTCTACCTATTTATTTACCTTGTGCATGTTTTATTTTCACAATAATTTAAAACTAAAAAGTTCCATGTACAAAAAAAGGGCACCGAGTACCCTAATTTCTGCTCAGTAAACCCTGACTGCATGAATTTGTCTAAGCCCAGGAGCTAGGGAATGTCAGAAGGCAGACGAATCCTAACTGGCTCAGGCTGTAAGTACAGAAAGGTGAAACAATGCTTGTCATCTGGGAAATAAGGTTTGAAATACTGACAAAATGAGAAACCTTACTATTTTTTTTTTTAGAAGGTATCAAGATACTGAGTAATTGTGATGTTCCATTATATGTGCAAAAATTAATAAAGAGAAACCACATTTAAAATGGAGTCAGGAAGCCCTGAACAGGGGGCCTTCATGCACACAGGGTCTGTTGTAGCTTACTTTACAATTCTACTTTAATACTCCAGCAAGAAGAAGGAAGATTTTCAGCAACAGCCCAGCCAAGGAGAGGTGCAGTGGTTCAGCCAATGAAAAGAAGTTGCCACCTAAACTCTTACTTTCTTCCAATGAACTTTCATTTAGGACAGATCCTCCGAACGTCCCTCTTTTCTCTATAAAAGCATCCTTTGTTCTCAGTATTTGCCCATAGTCCTCCATAGCTTGCATTTCTTGAATTGCAATTTCTCTGGCTATTCCTGAATAAATGCATTTTGCTGGTGAAATAACTAGCTATTTTATTTGTAAAGTTGACATATGCTTCCAGAGCATCTCTGATTCCCATCTAAGAGGAACAGGGTTACAAAGAATATTTCTGATGGCCTCTGACTCTCCCCAAGTGACATACTCTCTGCACTTGACCTACTTTGAATTGTCTGTAATATAAGAGAGCCAAGATGCCTTAGTGGTTCTTCAAAGTCCAGGCAACTATTAAAACCAAATAAAATTAGCTGGAATTGGAGATTTCCTAAGATCAAAAATTCCATGGCTCTGGAGATACTTTTTTTCAGACTTAAAAAATCATGACTGTTTTTTTTTTTCAGTTCTGAATAGGCACAGGTTCTGGATTCAAATCTCAACTCTGTTACTTTCAAGCACTGTTGTATGATGAATTACTTAACATTTCTACATTTGGGTTTCTTTATCTATAAAAATCAAAAATATAGCAGCCATTTGACATGTTTATGGTGAGAGTAAAGCATAAAGTGGGCATAGTTACTGTCACAGAGTAAACTGACAGTAAAAGTTAGCAGTTATTACCATTAGCATTAATTTTGGAAATTGTTTTCTATAGGGAAAATTACCTGAATCTTAGACATATATAATTTTCACATTTCTTTCAAATGTGGATTAGAGCTGGTAAGATGGCTTCATTTTCAGTTTGTCAACTCTATATTTCTACATTATTCATAGTTGAAGGGAATGTAGCAGATGACTGGTGGCTTGTATTATTAGGTACCCCCACTGGGAGAGTCCAGAGTCTTGGTGATGGTTAATGCTAAGTCTGACATCCAAGGCTTTCAGCAGTTATCACTGATGCCATAATGCTCTGCTACTCAAAACTGCTCCAGGCAAGGCAGCTTTTAGTTTTCCCACGAAATGCCTAATAGCTTTGGGAACCACACATCCTGGACAGGACAAATTGCAATATTTTGTTCTACTGTCCATATGAGTACACTCCAACTTGCCAGGTCATAAAACATAAAAATAGGGACATCATACTGATAGCCTAATATTATGGAGAAGGGAAATGATAATTTATTGAGAACTGAAAGAATTATTGACTGTAATTTACTGTGCCAGTACATTTTACATGTATCATCTCATTTACTCTTCATAAGAATACTTAAAGGCAAAAATTATAGCCCATATTGTATAGAAGAGGCAACTGATCATGAGAATGTTTATGTTTACTGTCATACAGATGGTTAGTGTCAGGACTGAGATTCAAACCCAATTTTACATGGTGGCAATATTTTTTATTCTTTACGTATGTGTGCTGGGAAGATATATATAATTTTGGACCTGTTCCTGATTGTACCCAGAGTAAGTTGTGAGAGTAGAAAATGCACAAAACATTCAGTTTACTTCCTTGGGTTTGATAAGGGCTAAAGTCATCATAGTCTTTGCCGATCCATGCCACTTTCTTTGGATATTCCTATCAATCAATCAGGTATCTTTGCACACTGGAAAATTGGAAGCCTTTAATGATTAGCTTGGTACTACCAGTGCTCAAAATATAATAATAACAAAAAATGCATTAATTAGACCATTTTCAAAAGAATATTATTATCCCGATCTCCTAGAAATGTAATTGTGGAAGCAGATGCCACGCAGTTAATGATTAACAGAGCCTTTGCTTACCAGCAATTATTTTTTTCTCCCTGGAAGCATACTGATTAGCCAAAGACACTCAGACTCTGGCTCCCATATAGAGGGCTGAGTCTCCAGCCAAGTTTCATGGCAACTCTGTAAATAACAATATGTCCCACAGACCAGATTCCTAGCCTGCAGGCACCATTATATCACATTTCCCAGCTCTGTGCATTGGCAACTGCCCATAGACTCAAAGCTTGGAAGAAAGTCATTTGGAATTGGAAAGAACTTTCTGGCTTTGCTAAACTACTACTTTGAATAAGTGAGCAAGTTGCTATAAGTACTATATTTCTAGGTAGCCAAGGGATCTCCATTACTCTGCAGCTACTGGTATTTTAGTACTCACTAAAAAAAGCCAGTGCTTCTATGGACAACTCTTTGCAAGTCAATTAGCCTCTGGATGTCACCTCCGGAAAAGGGGGAAATAACAGACAGCAACTATGGTTGCCTTGAAAGTTTATTATTAACATGTAAGAAAGTACTAGCTCAGTCTGGGACATATTTGTGGAAAATTAAATTTTTCACATTGGGATGAGATGGATTCTCTCTTCAAGCCTCAACTTCCCAGTTTCCAGAAGATGTAGGCACTGAGGAAACCCAATTAAACTTCCAAGATTTTAGTTGATTTTGAAAGTCCGACACTTACACTACCATGCCTTGACTGTTTCTTCTGCCTGTCTTTCTCCGTATGTCTGCTGAATTGCATTCGCCCTGATGGTGTATATTTATAAAGTGCTTCACGTGTTTCAGTTACTGTGCTAGGCATTACTTTCACACTTCATCCTAAAATCACCTCCTAAAGCTCAAATGCAGACACCCTTGTTGCCTTCTAGGACTGAATCAACGTCTTCAGAAATACACACTATTACCATATAAGGTGAGCTTTACACTAATGAGATCAGTTAACCAAAGATGTCGCCCTATCCTGCCATGTCTTACATTATAAGGAAACCAAGGACAAAGGTTTTAAATGATTTACGTATTCTCTCACAGTGGGCTGGGCCAGAATTAGGGCAAGATATTAGGTCTCCTGACTCCAATTTCTGACACTCATTAAATGCATAGAAAACACAAGAAATGCATGTACCATTTTGTCCATCTGAAATTGAGTATTTGTGAGGGAGTAAGTGGGGGCTATCTATGCCACCGTTTACTTCTTCCACTTGATAATAATCATCTAGGGAACAGTAGCAAATTTTCTTAAGGAATTTCAATCTTCTTCTAAAATGACCGAATCAAAAGATTTAACTTCCAGCCTTCTGAGAATTTATCCAACCATGACAAGTCGATGTATAAATAGAATACCAATATCAGAGCCCCATATTGTCTCCTTGTCTAAACATGCTTCTAAAGCAGAAAGTTTCCCTTTATATGAGGTTTAAGTGTCCCACAGGCATTTTGTTTAAAACCAGGAGGTTGAATTCTAACTAAATTGTACCACTTGTCAGCTGTTTCCAAGAGGCTTGATCACATTGAAGGGAATGTCTGTTATCTTGTTAAGGATTAAAATTCAGATCTGAGTTATGCTTAATTCCACTGGCTAGTTACTTCCAGTTTCCAGTATATTTCTTAAAATCCACATTCTGACGTCTACACCACATTTCAGACGACTGCTGGATAGCATCACCAAGGTGTCTCATTGTACAAAACTAAAAAGATCATCTTTTCTTAAGTAATTTAGAAACTCCCTGACATCCTCCTCCAACAATGGGAAATTCTTGGTGATTCAAGTTCAAAATTGTAATGTTCCCTTTGCATGTAGGAGTCAATCTATCTTCAACTCCTATCACTTTTACCTTCATAATCTTTTCCCACTTGATGACCCGTGAGTCCTCTGTACTTCCTATCCAGTGTAAAGTAGTCTAGTTTAGCAAGAAGGGTCTTCTGTCTGGATCTCAGCCTTTTGTTTTTTCTTTTTTCTTATCCAAATTATGTTTTGATCCTTTCCCTGTCAAAAACACTTAGTGTCTTTCATGTGTCTACAAAACAAATTCCACAGGCCTAGGCTATCATTCAAAGCTGACAACAGTCAGGTACCAAATTACACTTCCAAACTTTCCATCGAAATTCCATTCCTTACCACCCTTCATTTCCACCAAATGTTCTCCTATGTCTATGGTATTCCCTCTGGGATAGAGTGCTTTCTTATCTAAGGGCTCTAACTAGTACTTATTCCTCCAGATCTAGCTTTAAGAGAATGTTCCCCAAACCAGCAAGTCCAGCCACTGCACTCACTTCGCACCCCAAAGTGAAAATTATCTCATCTAAATCAGAACTACCAAAGTCCCCTTTTAGGGCAATCATGGATTCATTTGTTAAGAGAATGGCTTTTTATGCGTGTCCCTTGTCTTTTTAAATACAGTCAGAGCCTTGAGTGTAGGAAGTATCAATCATCAATACCTGCCCAAAGGACAAATGACTAAATGGTACTAATAACAAATGATTGTAATTGCTGACATATGTTTATTATTTCCTGTATGTAGGCACAGAACCATTTCACTGAATTATCTCTAACACTTTCCGCAGTAGGTGTTGTTATTATCTCTACTTTACAGATTAGGAAACAAAGTTAGAGAGTTTAAGTATTTGACCATAAGTATTAAGTATATGACAACAAAATATGTATCATTTCCATTCCATTTCACTGCCTTATTAGGATAGCAGAATTTTAAACCCAGCCATCTAAAAGCCTTTTTCAGAATGGCAAGGTAACAATTTAAAAAAAAAAAAAAATCCCCTGGCGAGTTGCCTTCAAGTCATAGGATTACTTCTTCTCCCAAGGCAACAAGGATGGAGAATATGTTCTTTTGTCAAATGTTACCCTGCTACCTGTGGATAGCACACCCACCCAGGATGACAGCAGCAGTCTCTTCCATCATTTCATTTCACTTCTCACAATGGACAGCTCCACATGAATTTGTAGAAAAGCTCAACATACAAGAATATGTTTCCCATACCAGGATATAGATAACTAGATAGCTGCAGACAGCTAGTATGTAGCATCTTCAATCCCAGGGCCTTGTCTAAAAACTACCTCACAGAAGTCGGCTCTCCTGGTAGGCTAGATTTTCCTTAAAGAAAAAGGAATTTGGATATTTTAAAACAACTCTCACTTCTCAAAAATAATCTAAGTGGCTTTTTAAAAACCTTATTCTATAGAAGTTTCTGTCAAATAACATGATCTTATGATAACATTCAGAATTTTCCAACAAACATTTAAAGAGAAATTGCAAAGAATCTTGACCTTTACAAAGAGGATGAACCAAATCCATACTGTTAGTGAAAATTTTCTCCCATTAAATTTATAAGATGTTTCCATTATCTATTACATCTTGAAGTCTCCAAAAGACAGCTATGTAGAAAAAGAGGATCTACAGAGACAGAGCTTTTATAATATACTGTACTTATCTGTAATTAGATAAGATTTATATATCACTATGGGTTTATTCTCATCATTCTAAATCTCATGAAAAAGTAAATAAAGAATGAATAATTGAGGTATCTATAAAGTGACCGGCATCCACAAGAAAGGTTCAAGAGAAAACTACTGATCCATTCATACAAACATTTAGTGAGTACGTGGATACTAAGAACAGAAAAAAGAGCACAGTTCCTGTCCTGAAAGATGTTTACATAAATAGGGAAGATAGACATAAAAATGGAGCATTATGAGCATGTCTTGTAAGGGTAGAAAAACATGGAGAAGCAGACTGTTTCTGTCTCCCAAGTTCAGCAGCTAAGTTCTTTGTGAAAGAGAATTGCTTTGGAACCGGCCAACGTTTAAGTGAACATTTAATATGCTATGCAGATGCGGTAGCAATAACCACTTTTCTTAAAATGAAAATATGAACTCAGAAATATAAAACACCTTCTTAAAATGGAAACCAGCTTTTAATCAGTAGATTTCCTCTTCCAGCTAGAATTCTTAAAAATATTTAAAATCAGATTGAATGTTTGCTATAAGCAGTCCTTTCTTATTCTTGAATCCCAGGGAAAAGAATGTAAGTACCATCCTTCGCTAGACTTCAAGTTTTGAAATACCTATTAGGAATCCTTATATTTGAGTTGGTTTTAAGGTTTGTTTGGATACCTGCCTAAAGTAACAAATCAATGGCTAGTATGAAAATTAATGATCATTCACAAATGTGTTAATGAAATCAATCCATGATAAGCTTATTAAATTTCATACTTTGAATCTATTATATTCCCATTTATAAAATCCTTTGTGAAACCCTTGGTATTCAAGATGGGAAATTAATTGTTTCATCTTCCAGCTGAAGCAGCTTATGAATAAGATAGTTTTGACAGTTTCTTGAAACTTCAATACAATTCAAAGGTTTGGGGTGTTATCTTTGTTTTCTGTGATTTCTAGACACTGTGACATAAGATTTTCTTATTTCATCCACTAAACAATCTCCTGGAATTACTCTTGTTTTACTCACGAAGACAAAGAATCCTAGGTTAATGCTTTCGAAACCCCAGAGCTTCCACAGCTAGTAAGGAGGAAGAAGAGGTTGAGAATTTCCACACGGTGGAGGGGGCGGGGAGATAGTTGAACTGGAGAATGAATAGGAATTTTTAAATAGTTTAAAGGGGATTAAAAAATATTCTAGTCAGAGAAAACATGTGTGAGCAAAGCTCTAAAATATAAAATCTTAAAAGAAGTAGATATTTTAAAAAATTCCTAAAAGACTATTATTTCAAAAAATTGAGGGAAGGGCCATCAGCTGTGTGTCTATTGAACAGAACTTTGACAGAATTGCGGGGGATGATTGGATGTGGGAGATTCCAGTGATACTAGGACAGAATAGGAAAAAAGGGAGGTATCTCATATCCTTGAGATTAGCCATATACCCCAGTTTGCCATGGTCAGTCCCAGTTTACACCTATCATCAGGTGTTATTATTATTAGTAGCACCCTTTTCTCTCTCAAAAGTGCCTCTGCTTAGATGATAAATTATACAGTCACCCTACTAATTAACAAATGAATAGAACATATGGTAATGCTCACTGTTCTGGAATCTCAAGCAAATCTCACCAAGCCACCTGTCTTTGTCCTTGATTTAGGGACAGATGCAGTTTGGTGTCAGAGGTATCACTGCCTCATAGGAATTATTAGAAACTCAATGCAGAATAATGGCTACAAAATAACAAAATGTCATCAGAGACCATGAAAACTTTAAAAGGAGCGAGGTAGATACAGTTCCACTCAACACGCCCTGGACAGCTCCCTTCCTCAGTCAGAACAAAAGCAAGATGTAGAAATGAAATGCAAATTTGCCTTTAGGAGAACAAACTCTTGAAAGGTGCAAATGTGCCAGAATAAACATTTTAACTTCTAGAAGTAGCTGGGGGAATTTGGGGATGCCTTTAGTTTTTATTTTGTTACTTTGATAGATAAACAGGTAGGTAGGTGGAGTTAAAAATTCAAAGGTAAAATGATTATCTGAATAGAAAGATGATGTTTTTCTTTTGTTTTATTTCCTATATGAAAAAAATGCCAGTATATATTATTGCTCATAAGAAAGGGAAAAGTCACTGGGTATTTAGGGAATTTTATTGTCTCTCCTTAGAATGATACAAAAGATAGAAGCCATCGCCTTCTAAACTCCCAATATGTGACATAGATATGGCATGAATGGCATGGCAAATATGTTAGATGGAAAATCATGGCTTTAAAACATGTCTTTGCCCTTTTTCCTTCAAATAAGTTCCATATTCAAGTACTTTTACGCCAAAGTTTCTTATTTGGGGATATACGGATGCACTTGAAAACATGTGACAACCTCATGAAAGTGTCCTGAAAATTCTGTGGTCTGTGTTGTAAATATTTTTTTTTTTAGTATTTGAGAACTACTCTTTCAAATGAACATGAACCATGATAACAGCTTATACAATAGGGGATTTAGACAGGATTCTGAATATTGTCCAACATGAATACAGACAGGATGTGATTTTTTTTTTTTTACAAAGATGAAAAAGGAATAAGACTATCCTAATAAAAGTATCATGGTCTAGAGGGAGGGGGATGGACTTTCAGATTCAACAGCATATACCTATTTGCCTCACAAACCTCAGGTCCCCATTTCATGGAGGAGAAAAAATAGTACATTTCTAGTCATTCTTTTCCACAAATATTCCCCCCCTTTGTGAGGGATGCATAAGTGAGTCAGTTAATGAAAATGGAAAATTTAGGCTTCCTGCTTTCTAGCATAGTTTATGAAATTAGCAAGCTTACTTAAGAATGGAATGATTAAGGAAACTGTGCCAAACAAGTTCTAAAAAGAACTTTTATATCTGTGAATAAAGATACTTTTCCTTCCTCAGAGGTGGAGGGAGTTTGTCTGAAAATACATAACGACACACACTAGCTAGCTAGAGCACAGGACTTGTCACTTATAACCTTATTTTAAATTAATTAAACTATCAGTCTTCTTTTGTCACTCTAGAAAGAGAACACAGTCACTATGCTTGTTCTGGTCAGTTCTTAATAGGAAGAATGTGAAGTCATTTATCTTTCTCAGAGTCCCCTCAGCTATATCTACACTACTTTCCTACAAATGCCTGAAGATTTTTAATTCAAACTTACATTTAGCAAGATATATAGCAGCCTGGTTAACAGCAATTGGGACACACACCATGACAAGTTCTATAAAGAATGTTGAGAGTCTTGCCATAAAAAGAGCAAGTGGCACCTTGCTGTTTCTAACCCTCAGAAATTAAGATTTAATACTGCTTGATGTTTGAACATCAAAACTCAACCCAAACTTGTAAAAGTTGCTCTCATTTAATTTTTGGTTTTGCTTAATAGTAGAAAGTGTTTGGAATCAATTTAACCCAGTCCTGTTTCAAACCAAAATTTTATTACTATCTCAATTTTCCAACTAGATTGCTTAGGGTTCTCCTGGAAAATAATTTCCAGATGGCCTTTTTTCATTCTTGGTCTTGAAGAAGAAAGGTAAGTTTCTTAATCTCAAAGAACCCTTATCTTAGTTTGCAAATCACCAGGAAGTCAGGAAAAAAATTTTCCAATATCTCTGTACGAGTACTGTGTTAAGGGCCCATGTGATGAGGGAAAAAAAGGAGCAATAGTCATAAGAACTCAAGCATTTGTAATGTAATGTTGAAAAAATCTGGTGTCTCTCTCATATATATACATGTGTGTATATATATATATATACATACATATATATATAATTTTAGACAATATATATAAATTTAAACTATCTTTGTCTACATAAAATCTTTCATTTCACAAAGTTAGAAGTTCTTTGAAAATATATTTTCAACAAAGGACTTATATCCAAAATATATAATTAATCCTTGCTAATTAATACCAAAAGACAGGTAACCCAAAAGAAAAAACTTGAATATATACTTCATAAAAGAAGAATATATACTTCATAAAAGATATTTGTGGAAAAGATATTCCCTGGTGGCGCAGTGGTTGAGAGTCCGCCTGCCGATGCAGGGGACGAGGGTTCGTGCCCCGGTCCGGGAAGATCCCACATGCCGCGGAGCGGCTGGGCCCGTAAGCCATGGCCGCTGAGCCTGCGCGTCCGGAGCCTGTGCTCCGCAACGGGAGAGGCCCCCGTACCGCAAAAAAAAAAAAAAAAAAAAAGATATACCAATAAACATATGAAAAGGTACTCAGTATCATTTTGTCAGGAGCAAATGCAAATTAAAATCACAATGAAATACTGCTTCACACTCACCATGAGAACTAAATTTTTAAAAAAATTTTAAGATAAAAAATATAAAGTATTGGCAAGGATGTAGAGCAATCAGAACTTTTATATAATGCTGGTGGTAACATAAATTTGGAAAAATACTTAGCAGTAACTGCTATGTTGAATATATATATAACTTATGACCCAGTAATTCTACTCCTAAGTATAAACTAAAAAAAAAAAGTACAAATATGCTCACCAAAAATACCCTAGTACATGTTCATAGGAAGGCTACGCAAAAACTAGAAAAACCCAAATGTTCATTAACAGAAGGGCTAATAAACTGTACTGTGTTTGTACGATGAAATGACCTACAGCAAAGAGAATCAAACATCAACAACCACATGCAAAAAAAAAAAATTAAGGATGATAACACCATCTATACAAAGTATAAAAAGAGACTAATCTAATCTATGCTGTTAGAAGTCAGGATAGTCAAGATAGTGTTTATGCTTCGAGAGGGGGAAGGATTAGTGACTCTTAGGAGACCACGATGGCGAGCAGTGTTCATGGAGGGCTGGTTTTTTATCCTGGGGCTAAATACATAGGTGTGTTCTGTTTGTGCAACTTCAGTGAGCTGTATATTTATAATATGTGCATTTTTGTATGTATATTATACTTAAAAACATTTTTTAAATTAAAAAATAATCACTCTTTCTTGACTTAGTTTAGATAAAGCGTCTGAATACTAGCTTGATAGTTGGGTAGATATATATTTCTACTTCATGAAGAAAAAAACAAAGCCCTTAGACCAAAGAATTTTGCAACCAAGAGAGGAAGCTTAGCCAAATATTAGCTCCCTCATTTTGAATAGTTTTAGGCAGGCTTTCAGGGTTTTACTAATGTTAATATTAATAATGATTCAGTTTCTAACAAAATTTGCATTATGCATTTTTTATTATACTCAATTACGTCCACAGGGCATGGCATGCTGGCATCTGAACTACTAGAAATGCACAACATTAAAAAGTGGGACTTTTGGGGTCAGAGAAAACTTGTTTCGAATTCCAGCTCTGCTGTTGGCACACATTAGGATATTGTGCAAAATTACTCAAACTCTCTGAGCTTCGCTATCCCCACTTCTAAGATGAGAATAATTATCTACCCACATGGCATGTGAGAGTTAAATGAGATAAATTATGGAAAAGAGCCCAGGACCTGGCTTTTACTTAAAATCTCAAAAATGGTACATAGTTTTGCCATTAAAATTATTATGTATATATTATGTATAGTCCATTAAAATTATTATGTATTACTCTAATTTCTCTTGAACCTGAGTTTCAACCATGTTTTAAAATAGGGAAAATAATAATCACACACAAACACACACACACACTAACTTGTTTATTTATTCAACAAATTTCAATGAGCATCTACTATGTTTGAGCACTGTTCTGGATGCTGTAGATGATAGCTATGAATTAAAGAGATGCAGTCTTGTTCTATGCACAAGTTTTAAATCTGGGTATGTATGCTAAAAATTGTGATTTGTCTAATATAAAGTATGTTTCACGTAACAAAAGCAACTGCTGAGAAACCACTATATTGAATCATCAGTCTATTTCAACAACCAGAACATTTATAAGCACTCACTCTCCTGTATAGATTTAGAACTTCAGTCTGACACTGAAATAGTATTTATACCTCAAGATTTAACTGTTAATCTTACTGTTATATATAATGTAACAAAATATACCATATTTTATAAATATGTTAATATATATGTTAATATTAATCTAGAGTTAAATATATTATACATATTATATAATATATAACACAAAACATTATACAGCATATAACATATATAACATGATATATTAACACATATGATAATATATTATATATAATACATATGTGTGTATATATATATATATTTGATTATTAATCTAGTTCCAGTAAGCCCACGAAGAAATGATCCCTGACACTGATCTACTGCCTTGATAACATCTGTCTCCTGTTATTACTCTATACACATAATAGCACAAAGCCTAGAACATCATGGGCATTGTAAATATTGTTGAGCAAATGTAACATATTTGTGCTGAAAAACAACAACATGATAGGTCCTTAGCTTAATTTCCAATACGCATCAGTATCCTTTTCTGTAAGAAAATGAATTCAGTCTTGATAAATTCTGAGGTAGCTTCCAAAACTGACATTCTGGTATTAAGATGTTTTCCTACTGAGATATAGGCTAAAGATAGTGTTTTGGCTGGAGAGTCTGATACTTGCAGATAATCAAGTTATTTGCAGTCTAACTCTATTTTACCTGGGATAACTTCTGCCATGCTGGAGATAGGTGAGGTGGGTAAAAAGAGCCTTTTCCTAAGATTTTGCTGAGGTGTAAAATGCTAAATAACCATGATACTAAATCAGAAAATTAAACAACCCACAATTTAGCATACACCTGTCCTTTTTATTTTTACATCATTCTTTCTGGAGAAAATACAGTATACAAATACTGAATAGTTTATAAAAAAAATGTGTTGCAGTGGATTTTTTCCACATGCTTACAATGCCATCTAAATTCTGATAATCTGTTGCAGGCTTTTAAAATACATGTCCAGTATCATGTACCTATACTAATATCATAAGCAGAAAATATTAACCATATCAAAAAACTGTAATGAAAAAAAATGTATATGGTCACGTTGTCATCACAAATATTTTAAATACTACATAGCAAGGATGTTATATGAAATCCACTATTCATTGGTTTCCTCATACATATATTTGAAAATGGAATGGTTCTGGTTGTCCTGGGAATTCATGTCATGGTGTGTTATGTAGTTCATAACTTTCTGCTCTGCCACACTTTTTTGCCTATAAAGAATTCTCTAATTGGATTGTCAGTCACTTATACATTACCTTCTGCCTACCTGGCAAATGACATATTCCCTTTAACCATTTTTCTTTTCCATTTCTACTGCTTGAATATTGACTGCCTTTGGCGCTCTCTCTCTCACATGCATAGCATCCTTCCACTTATAAATAGCTTTCTTCTCTTATGTTAAAATAGGGTCTAAGATCTAACTGTGTAATACTTGAGATTATTCAGTCAAGAATTGTTTAAAAGCATGTAAATGGTATGCTCTCTCTCTCTTTCTCTTTCTCTTTCTCTCTCTCTCTCTCTCTCCATATATATATATATATATACACCACACCACGAGGCTTGTGGGTTCTTAGTTCCCTGACCAGGAATGTAACACGGGCCCTCAGCAGTGAAAGTGCTGAGTTTTAACCACTGGAAAGCCAGGGAATTCCCAATGGTATGCTATATTTAACAGGGCAAACTAGCATTTAGCATTTTTGAAATCTCTAATAATAATAATTACATAATGTGAACAGTGAGAAGCTTCAATTTGATACCTTGAGTTATTTCACTTTTAACTCTCTCTCATTTCACTGTGCTTTGCTTTATTACACTCCACAGATACTACATTTTTTACAAATTGAAGGTTTGTGGCAACCCTTCATCGAGCAAGTCTGTCAGCACCATTTTTCCAATAGCATTATTTTTAATTAAGGCATATATATTGTTTTTTTAGACAAACACTATTGCACACCAACAGACCCCAACAGTGTAAACATAACTTTCATATGCACTGGGAAATCAAAAGATTCATGCGTTTCACTTTATTGTGACATTCGCTTTATTGTGGTGGTCTAGTACAAACCCCACGGTATCTCCAAGGTATGCCTGTGTATCTAATAACATAAGACAAATCTGGAGACTCCTAAAGCAAACATCACCCCCAACCGTAGTTATTCTCATTCATTTAGGATTAAACTCATTACTTAGTGTCATCATTTTCAAATAAATGTCTTCAGAGTATACCTAAAAGAATAAATTAGAAATTAAATGAATAAGTACAGAACCAAAAAACTCATAAAAAATGGTTCTGAGTGGTCAAAATGAGGTAGCAACTGATTCAATCGGTTTATTGAAATTGTAAAAAGTTCATGTAAAGAACTCTGGTGAGTGCTGTTGAGAGCCAAAAGATGAATAGCTATGGAACAGAATTTGCCCTCAAGGAAAAATGTTATCTTTTGAGGAAGACATGTACACAGGCTGCAGAAATAAAATATGACTAATAATGAACATAATTCTCTATGTTAAAAGGCAGAGGTTAAAGACCAAAGAGTGACCTTCATGAGGAAAGTTGGTATTTGTGCTTAGTTTCAAAAGACAACTGGAATTTTATGGGAAGGGAGAGGAAATGCACTGAGGCAAAAGAAACAAGAGTAAGCCAATACATGACAGTGAATACTGCAGAGGGGTCTACTTAACCTGTGTGAACAGGACTACAGAGTATTAGAGGTTAGAGTAGAAGATAAAGCTCTAAGTGTGGACAGGGACAGAAAATGGAGAACCTTACTTTCCAAACTATGGATTTTAGCCATTATTTAGAAACCATGTCAAGACATTGAATGTTTTAAAATCAGGAAGCAATGTGTTCAAAATGGTGCTTTGATGGATGAATTCAGGAGAAAGTCCAGTTAAGGAGACACTTCAAAGCTCTAGGGCAGATACTATTGTTTGAACTAGGCTAGGTGTAACTGAGATAAAGAAAACAGGGGTGTACAATAATAGAGTGAAATATATTGAAGCACCATTCTAAGGAAAAAGTCATGGCCAGCAGAAGACATATCTCATAAAGGAGTGTTATCCAAAATATACCCAAAATTCTTTAAACAGCAAGAAAACAAACAACCCAAGTAAAAAATGGGTCCAAGACCTTATAGACACCTTACCTAAGAAGATATACAGATGAAAAATTAGCATATGAAAAGATTTTCCAATCACACGTCATCAGGGAAATGCAAATCAAAATAACAGTAAGATACCACTGCACAGCTATTGGAATGGCCAAAATCTGGAACACTGGCAGTTTCTGACAAAACTAAACATACTCTTACCATACAATCCAGCAATCATGCTCCTTGCTATTCACCCAAAGAAGTTGAAATCTTAGATCCACACAAAAACCTGCACATGGATATTTATAGCTGCTTTATTTATTATAATTGCTAAAACTTGGAAGCAACCAAGATGTCCTTCAGTAGATGAATAGACAGGTAAACTGTGGTACGTCCAAACAATGGAATATTACTCAGCACGAAAACGAAATGGGCTATCAAGCTATGAAAAAATATGCAGAAACGTTAAATGCATACTACTAAGTGAAATAAGCCAATCTAAAAAGGCTACATACTGTATGATTCCAACTATATAACATCCTGGAAAAGACAAAACTTTGGAAACAATAAAAAGATCAGTGGTTGCCAGGGGCTGGAAGTAGAGAGAAGGATGAATAGGTGTACACTGAGGATTTTTAGGGCAGTAAAAATACTGTGCATGATACTTTAATAATGGATATATGTCATTATACATTTGTTCAAACCCACAGAATGTACAACACCAAGAATAAACCCTAATGTAAAATATGGACTTCGAGTGATAATGACATATCAAGGTAGACTCATCAGCTGTAACAAATGTGTCACCCTGGTGGGAGATGTTGATAAGGGGGAAGCTGTGCATGTCTGGGGGCAGGAAGCATGTGGGAAATCTCTGTACCTTCCTCTCAGTTTTGCTGTGAACCTAAAAGTGCTCCAGAAAACAGTAAGTCTTCAATTTAAAAAAGTCATGGCCACTTACTTGTTGAGCATTTTTAAGAAGTAAATTTGGCCACACTGATTAATCAAGATATGTAGTCAACTACACCCACTGCTTCCTCATCCTTTCAAAATTACTCTTAAAAAAGGAGCAAGTATTCTAAGCCCTTTATTTCTTTAGTGTCACTGTCCAGCATGTAGAAAATATGCTATTTCCCTGGAGAAGTTTCAATATATATGACTTATAAGCTGCCTGTGACTGACTCCATTGAGGCACATTATGTGGCTGCCTTGGTGCTGAGACTAGTCTGTAAGAAAGAACTGAAGACATTTGGGGAGATACATTGACAAATGTATGCATAGCAACACACTAGAGATGATTCAGAACCTGGAGAGGTTAATTTTAGGATACTTGCTAAATAAAGAGTCTCGTAGGCTCCCAGAGTATGTGAGCATGAAGAAGAAATTCCAAGAGATGTGGGGCTTGATTATAATCTCACAGAAAATGCCATTCCCCTCCTATGCCTCATTGCTATGACCACAAATAAAGGCCCACTAAGTAGATATATATTATAGGGGATCTATAAAAACTTTGCTACTCATAGACCATCTGACCCCTTTTTTTTTTGCTATTTGAACCCTGAAACACAAAAACGTGAAGGGATTTGTAAAACCTCCTACAGCTACTCAGGGGCAGAGCTGGGAGCAGAATCCAGGGCTCTTGGTACCATTCCAGAATTATTTTCAGAGAACACATAGGCATTTATACTTCCAGAGACTCTTGGTGTCAATACATAGGTTTATTCTTATCTTTCTGTCTTTGGTATACCCTAGAATCTGACTTCCAAAATGTAGAAATTCACACTCTTCTCAAAAGATAATATACTCATTGGAATGATGACTCTCTTAGAAGGGGTGTATCTGCTGGGCTGACTTTGATGATACCAGGTTACAATGATTTCATGGAAATATTCTTTCTCTGAATCAGTATTTTAAAGTTTTGTTATGATTTGCCATTTCCGAAGGGTCCTTTTTTGTGTTTGTTTTTTTAATTTTATTGAAGTATAGTTGATTTACAATGTTGTGTTAATTTCTGCTGTACAGCAAAGTGATTCTGTTATACATACATATATATATTCTTTTTCATATTTTTTCTATTATGGTTTGCCACAGGATATTGATTATAGTTCCCTGTGCTATATAGTAGGACCTTATTGTTTATCCATCCTGTATATAATAGTTTGCATCTGCTAATCCCAAACCTTCCCTTCTGATATTTGGATTGGCAAGTTGTACTGCATCCATTTCAGAGCTAAATGAGAAACAATGCAGACATTTAAGCATACTCAAAAGGGGTTATTCTTTTGGAAAAGCAGCACTAGAAATTATTTCCAAGTGCTTTGAAACGGGAAAAAAAATTTCATGACCATAAATATTGCATGGAACCATAAAAGAGCATAATGGAAAAGTAATGCTCAAAAAGATCTTTCTCCTGAAGCAAAAGTCAAAACTAAATTTTGATACATGGTCTTATAGCTGCTACATTAGATCATTAGCACTTAATGAATAGATCTTTGCCCATTTTTCATGATTCACTTTAGTTTTCAGGATAGACATTTTCATATTTTCCCTCATACATCCAGCTACATATTTCAGTTCTGGTGGAGGGATGGCACAGCCCACAAACCTTTCACTGAAGAATAATTAACCTTTATTTGGAAAAGTCTTTACCTTTGACCCAGTTTGTGGTTTGCTCAAGGATCTTCATAGGTAATGATCATTCAACAAGCCAGAAGGGTAGGTAAATAAATCCTGAAGATCAACGTGATGACAGATGCAAAGTAATCAGTACTTTATACAAATGTTCTATCAATGGATTAATAAATTCAAATAGGATATCAGAATTGTGGCTCTTGTAAGGTAATAAATCATTTGTGTTAATAAAGATGAATATGACTTTAATAAAGATGAAATGAAAGAATAATACTAGATTTTGCTTACTGTGACTTTTATCTATTTCAATCATAAAAATCAGGACTAAAAAAATTCCAAAAGGGACTGTGAAAAGGAGGTAGGAGTGACTCTTCCAACTGAGAGATTAGAAAGCTATAATGGTGTGATTTCTAGACAACTATGCTCCAAATTATTGTGTAAGAAAAATAAATAAATAAATAAAGACTACCCCCCTTGCTTTACTGCTTAACTGTCAACATCTTTACCAACTCTTTCAGAAATGTGGCAGCATAAATAACTAATTTTTATTATGTTGTTCCTTCTACTCAAAATAATGCTCTATAGAAATTGTGGAATCTACAGTAAAGAACAAGCATTGAAAAACAAAATAGAAACCCCTTTCCCCCTCAAGAAAGACACCATTTTTAAGCCACAATAAAGCATGCAACTATCAGCTAAATTATATAAAACGACCAATGTGTGTATGTGCATGTATACATACATATTTTTTAATGGCCATACTTCATTAGCCCACAGAAGGTAAATCCCAGGAGTTACTTTGTGTAATAAAACATTTTTCAAAGTATGCTATATATTAAAACATTTTTAATGTTCCTGAGAGCAAATAACTTTGGAAATGAATGAGTTAAACAACATTAACTGCAGAAATTCTAGGAGTGTTCATATACTAAAGAAAAACTATGACCCTCAAAGAGAGGGCAAATCTGAATCAATTCCCTCAAATGAAATCAATCTCTCTCTTTCTCTCCTTCCCTCCCTTGTTGTACTAGTCAGGGTTCTCCAAAGAAACAGAACTAATAGGATATATATAGATATATATAAAAGGAGATTTATTAACAGGAATTGACTGAGATGGCTATGGAGGCGGAGAAGTTCATGATCTGCCATCTGCAAGCTACAGAACCAGGAAATCCAGTGGTACAATTCAATCTGAGTCGAAAGGCCTGAGAATGGGGGGCTGATACACCATCAGGTATGAGTCCAAAAGCCTGAGAGCCAAGAGCATAAATGTCTAAGGGCAGCAGAAAATGAATGTTTTAGCTCAAGCAGAGAGAATGAATTTGCCCTTCCTCTGCTTTTTTGTTTTACTAAGACCCTCAACAAATTGGATGGTCCCCACCCACGTTGGCAAGGGCCATCTGTTTTACTCAGTTCATGAATCTAGCGGTAATCTCTTCTGGAAACATCCACACAGACACACCCAGAAATAATGATTTAACAACTATTTGGGCATCCCATAGTCCAGTCAAATTGATGCATAAGATTAAACATCACACTTGTAGATCAAGATTAATTTTTGGAAATGTAGGTTCCACCAAAAAGTTAACCATTTACCAGAAGAAATGGCTATATGACTTGGATATATAGGAAATGACTTGATTTTTAAAATTATTATTGAAATGAACGATATGCCTAGATAGAATGGTGTCTGAAAGACAGAACATCCTTGACTACTATTCTCTGTCTACTTCATCATGGAGACACCTCGGGCCTCATAGTAATAGCTAGTCTAGAATTTTCCTGGTCAATTTTCTGTCATGCCAGTAACCAGGAACAAAGAATACTTATCTGAATGTTTTGGATACTATTGATAATTTGCGCAATATACTTGTCAATGTGACTAAGAAATTATCCGTTTTCTACTTCTCTGATGCTTTAAACAAAACCTTTGCCCAGAGATAATAAGCATGGGCTGTCAAAAGTAATTCTTTGGCACTTTACTTATTTTACTTCTTATCAATGAGAACAGAACAAAAATAGTTGTATTAACTTAGAAGCTGGGAAGAATTTTTGACTATAGAAAGAGTCTCTAGGATTTATTACTGAGTATCTCTCATTATTTTTTTTTTTCTCTTCTAGGAAAATAAAAGAGTGGATGATAATATTTTTATAATCAGTCTTAGACTTCAGTTTTAACTTTTACCAGTACTCTCACACTTAACTGAATTATAAGTAATCTCAAATGTTTTGGCTCAGAAAAAGTTTTTCAGTTAAACCAAATAAATTTCATCTCTGAGATGGGAAGACTGTGAAGTTTGGGCAATAAAGAGTTAAATATTTGTAGCAGATCTTTTTTCTGAGATCTCTTCTTTGTAAAGATTTAAGGGTTCTCTGAGAGAGTAACGGTCTCCAATTCCTTCTCTATCTCTTTATGGCTTCCTTTTCAAATCTTTGACGTAAGCAAAATAAAAGGAAATGACAGGCTTTCAAGCTATTGTCTTACTACTTTAACACAAGTCCCACACTTCAAAATTTTTAAATGATCTTACGTATCTCAGTGCCATAGAATTTCAAACCTGAGCCTCTGCCTTTCAGAAGGTAAGGCCATTCTATCTTTTTCTCTTATTTTTTTCCCCTTATCATTTTCCTCCATGCCGTTTTAACCACACTGCTACGTAGTTACAGTGTGTTCTTTCAATGTCTTTACTCTAGCTCCTTCCAGTGGTAAATCACAAATGTGCTGCAGACAGCAGAGATCTGGAATCATTTTGACGTGGCAGGAATGCAGTGGTGAGTAAAGTTGATCCCCGTACTTTACCCAGCTTCTCTTGCTTCTGATTTAAAATTGAAGGTGAAATTCTAATAGAGCCTGAATCTAGATCTCATGTTTATACAGAATGTGTAAAGGTACTTGGCTCACTTGGGTGTGGCACTTCTCAACTGTCCACCGTAGGAATTTCTAAGATGAGTGGATGAAAATTTCCAAACCTCAGCAAAAATCCAGCACCACAATTCCAGAAAGCACATGATATACACATTTCCACAAACTGAAAGTTCCTTTGGGCTCTAGGGAGAACAGTGCTCTGTAATAATAGCAGCAGGTGTTTTTACTAATGATATTATAATAGCATTTTTGATTGTTTTAATTAAACCCCAAATATTTCTGTTGGAAAAATAAAGGACAAATGGTTTCTAAGGAAAAATAAAGTGTTTTTGAGGATGCATTTTAAAAAGGGAGGAAAAAGGAAACCGCATGTTGTCTCATTAAGCAGAGCAAGTAATGCCTTAATAAAGTCCAACTGGAAGTTTAATAATTGAGAAAAAGTTAAACCATTAGGATAAGAGTTGGTAAACATGGCCATTGGGAACAAAGTTTAAAAGATTTATTAAATAAAGAATATCATGTCCTACCTCTAAACCAATAAGGGACACAATATGTATGTTTATCACACTAACATATTTTTGTTAAATACATGTAAATAGATGAAGAATGTTAAGGTCTGTGATCAGTTATGTAAACATACCTTCATCATCAATATAGACCTTTATCATTATCAATGATGATTCTGGGACCAAGCCCCCTCTCATCTGGCCCTTCCAATACTGTCCACACGTGACTTTCAAGGTTGCTATACTCATCTACATCAAGCTAGAAAAAGGGAGAAGGAGACTAGAGAAGGCACACCTACTTTCTCACAATCTTGGCCCTACACACATCTCTCCTACTCAGATTCTACTGGCAAGAGTTAGTCGTGTGTCCTCACCTAAACGCCAGTGAACTGGGAAATACAATACCTGGCTGGGCAGCTGGTTTCTGTAGCAACTCTAAATTATGAGAGAAGGAATATGAATGGGGAGTTGTAAATTTTAATTAAACAGGCAACAACTATCAGTTTCTCAACAAGTTAAACAGAATTACCGTATGACCCAGCAATTCTACTACTAGATATATACCCAATAGTTTGAAAACAAAAGTTCAAACAAAAACTTATGTAAAAATGTTAAGAGCAGCACTATTTACAACAGCCAAAGTGTGGAAACAACCCAAATATCCATCAAAGGATGAATGAAAAAACAAAATGTGGCACACCCATAATATGGAATATTATTCAGCCATAAAAAGGAATTAACTGCTGACACACGCTACAACATAGATTAACCTTGAAAACATTATGCTAAGTGAAAGAAGCCAGACAGAAAAGGACGTATATTACATTATCCTATTTATAAGAAATACCAACAGGCAAATGTTTAAAGAAGGAGAGTAGATTTGCAATTGCCAGGAGCTTGAAGAAGGGAGAATTGAGAGTGACTTTTTAGTCTGGGGGCATTTTACCACAATTTAAAAAGAAAGCGTGGCTTACTGAATCAAACCTCAGCCTATAATATTTTATTATACTTAAAGACAAATATTAGCATAAAACCTCAAGCAAAGAAAGTAGTTGCACTCTTGCTCTTTTTTTATTTCTTTGGAATTTCATATTTTTTTCTTCCTTCAATCTAACAAATATGTTTTGAATAACTGTTTGGTTCCAGTCACTGGTCTGTGTGTTCATCCTTACCATCCTTACCTAAGGCCTGGAAGAGTTCCAAGGTATATTTAAAGAGGACACAGACCCCAGTAAAGATGGATACCAAGAGAATCTCATCAATCACCAACATGGTAATGATACTATCTTATAATCCACCACAAATGTTGGGATCCTTAGTCTGTTTCGTCATTAAAGATATCTGACCACTGCAAGACCACTGGTGTGTTGATGCTATGGTAATATTGTTTTACAGCAGGTGTAGAATTGACAAATCACACCACACTCAGAGTTCAAAAAGTGGCCTTGACAATCTGAATCTTACTGAACATCTGAACATTTCTACTCTCTAGTCTGTTTGAGGATTCTGCTGTTCTGGACTTTAAAGAAAACAGAGTCATCCCATAACTCTTCATGCAGATGGATGAATGTGGCATCCAAAATGATACATAACAGAATTATCAAAATTCTCTTTATATTTGGATTTGCATTTTGATCTTTTTCTTTATTGTCACTGCAAATTTCCTTTCCTAATCATATTTTAGCTAAATGCAATGGTAAATGTGGTTTATCTTCTCAAATGACAGATGACAAGAAGCAGTCTTCAGTGATCTGATTGACATGTTAAACCAGTTGGATTTAAGGTTAACTGAAAAAAAGCCGTATAACCTTAGAACTAGAAGGGCCCTTGGGAATAATTTAATTCTACCTCTCTGTTTATATATAACAGCAAACTAAAATCCAGATTTGTGTATTTTTATTCATCATTTATAGAGTGACCATACTTTCTGACTTGGACCTGCTGTCTCAGTATAATTAATAATAATACTCCCTTTCGTTCTCAAAGATCTCCTGGTTTAGAAGATAAATTAGATGTTTATCTAGTCTCTATTTCTTTTGGTACTGGGGATCCCTTAGATAATACTATACAAACTCAGACCATGTATTCATAAATATTGCATAGATATACATACATATAACATCTGAGTCAAATGTATCAGCAACTTCAAACTGAGAACCTTTGATATAAATGACAGAACCAATAAAACTATACTGATCAATTCCTACGAACTTCTCATGTAGCTGGGTAAGCAGTGTTGCCTATTAAATCTCCACACCCCAATGAGATAGGTCTTTCTACACCCATCAGACAGGAGGCTAGCTAAGAGATACCATGATGAGAGTAGCAGAATTGGGACTCAGACTCTAGTCTTCTAATCCACTGACCTTTTTACCAAAACAGGTGTAGAGTGTAGGGTCCCACAGACTCTTAGTTTATACCCTGGCTGACAATGACTAGCTATGTGACCTCAGGCAAGTTGATTAACTCACTTTGCCTCATTTTTCTAATTTGTAAAGTGGAGGTGACAGTAGAAGTACCTACCTCTTCCTGATCTGTGAGAATTTAACAAAATAATATACCAGCAGTTCTTGGAAGACTACCTGGAATATAGCAATCCCTCAATAAACGTTAGATATTATTATTAAGCAACATTGCTTCTGTGCAGTTACACAAATATGACTAAGTGAACACAATTACTGTTCAATTACATAATCCAAAAACCAAGAGTCTGGAAATAATGGAGAATATAACAAAGTAGGAAACTATCTTCCCAGTACACAAATATCCTCAAAATACTTTATCCTGTAAAAATCATGATACACATGAGAGACAGTAGAGAGGAGACTGGAGAATGTGAAACTATGAATATGTTCCTAGTTAGGTTCAGAAAACTTCACAGAGCAGTTTTAGAGAAACATATGAAACCAAATACCTTATATATACTATTGTCACACCATGTCTCCTACAAAAACCATCAGCAACTCGAGTGGACTATCAATCTTCGAAACCTGATAATGCGGTTTCATCCTTTCTTCCTCAAGTTGTTCCCCATCATGTGGAGGCACACTGCAGTTATGTCTTATTCTACAGATTTATTCATTTCAAGGCACAGTCCTGGAGGTAGATGTCGGGGACTTGAAGTATTCATTGGTAGCAGCTTACTTATTTGTCTACAGATAATGAACTAACACATTTTTTGGCCAAAGCTAAGTCTCTATTTAAATATAAGACCAGCCTCCTTAACATAGTCACAGAAAGGATGCATAATGGAAAGAAGTGAGATAATGTTCTAGTCAAATTATGTCCTTATATATTCATACAAAGTCTTCATTTTCTTCAAATGCCGGAATGTGACTTTGAAATTTTTTTCTCAGTTGGGACTCTTAGTTGCAATAACACAAGCTGAAATTTAAATTGCTTGGGCTAAAAAGGGGCTTTACTGATGGACACAATGACTTTGAGGAAACTAGGAAGTGCTATCTTTTTCTGTTATTTCTACCTCTCTCCTGCACTTGCTTCATTCTTCTCTGAAAATTTTTCTCCTCAGATTATCCAGTATAACACCGAAAACACCTCCCTAATTCCTATTTCATATTATAATATACTTTCCTCAAAATGAATTCCTATGAAAGAAAAATTCTACTAATGTTAGCAACCACAATAAATAAGCAGATGGAGATAAGGGAGAGGGACAGTTTCCAGAACAACATGATTAAAGAAATCTTTTAAAAATTCATTTCTACTACAGATTTCTTTGAAATGCTTTATTTCACACACAATTGACCACAATAATAGTTGACTCCATGCCTAAGGGTTAATTACAACTTTCTCTTCTTTGAAATCTTTTGCACCTGATAGAAAATGTACTTTCTTTAGTTTCAGTCTGTGTCTCATTCACAGGAAATCACACTTTTAATAAAAAGAATGTTATCATACAAATTGTAAACAGTTGTCCAAAATGAGGAATCCTAGTGATTAAACATAAATTAAAACAGCAGGTCAAGTGAGCTGAACACTTGAACACTTTGTAAAAAAAGGAGGGTAAGTGTCTCCTAGGGAAAGGTTTACCTAAATAGGAGGTGATGAGGAAAGACATTTGTGAGATCCTGAGAATTCTGCAACCTAATCATTCTTGCTAACTCTTTGTTTCCCAAATCCTGAAAGGATATGGTGATTCACCGAGCAAGATTAAAAGTAAAATTTTAAATAATAAGATGTATCTTTGGGTATGGTGTTCCAATAAAGGTTAGTGTTCCCTGGAATCCACATTAAACAGACGACTATGTAACAGCAATTCATCCAGGAGTTTTCGTCTCCTCATGAGCAGGCAGAAGAATAAGCTAACAACTCCCTAAAAGTAGCTCCTGCCAGAACAGAGAAAGGAACAAAGCGTTAGGGGAGGACGTGTGGGGATGAGCATTTCAGTCTTTGGATGTTGAGCAGGTCTTCACAGAAAAGGTCACGATGCGCAAGCAAGTTCCTTGTCATAGAAAGTTTCTACAAAAACAAGGCGGTAAGATTCAATCATGTAGGAAGAATACCAAGAAGGTCTGAAAGCACTTGGCCTGCTTGAGAAACGTCTGTTTGGTTGGGGCTGGCAGAGTCCAGCATATAAGAAATAGGATAATAACCGTAGATAAATAAAGGAAAGATTTTTTACTTATTCATTTTTCATTATATTCATCTAACAGATATTCATGTGGTGCCTCCCCTTCCAGGCACTGAGTTAGTCCTTAAAAATACAATGGTGAAGAAGGCTCAGCTCACAATATGGTAGGAGAACAAGAGAGGCAGATAAATAGCCATTGTCCAATGTGTTTGTGCTGGTAGTAGAGAAAGACGTCAAAAAATCTACAAGGTACAGAGAAAGGGGCTACAAACCCAAGCTCAGATCAGGCTACACTTCAAGGAAACATGTGATCTGGGCTTTGAAGGAAGATTCAGCTCTCACTGGTCCAGTGGAGCCTCTTGCTGAAAGACCAGTAGTCTCTTTTATATTTGACATTTCACATTTAAAAATGCAAACTTCACAGCGCCTAAGTCTTACGGAGTTCTAAAAAACTTGAGCTGAAGAAATATTTCAAGCGAAATATCAGGGCTCCAGAGCAAAGACTTTAGAACTTTATGTACCATATCCTGTATGGTTTAGTTCCTATGCCTAAAGAAATCAATAATTACTGGACTTGGCTTCCTTTCTCTTACTCTATTTAGGTTTTCTGTTTATTCAACAGATATTTAATTCAGCTCTCTATATCTAGGGCCTAGCAGAGTGCCTGGCATATGGTAAAATGTAAGTAAGCAATTTTTGGTCCCTTCTCTAATGGAAGTTACATTTTAGTGAGGGGGCAGGGAGAGATGACAGGCAAGTAACAAGAGAGCAAATAATTCAAAAAATTTAGGATAAACTTTGATCTAAAGGAAACAACAAGGTGCGGTGCTAGATGATTATAGGGCGTGGGCCTCCTCTGGATACAATAGTTGGGAAAGGCTTCTTCAAGGAGTTGGCATTCAGATTGGACCCTGAGGACTGAGAAGAAGGCAGGCAGGAAAACCACACAGGGAAATTGTTCCAAAATAAGGACTAGCAAGAACAGTTCAGAGACAAGATTCTCTACGCTCAGGAAACTGTCAGAAAGTCATGTGGCCTGAGCAGAGTGAGCAAGGGAGAGAATGCATAAGACGGGATAAATAAACAAAGCCTATAGAACATGGAAAGTAATTCAAACACAATTCTGGGAACTTTGAATGTCATTTTAAAAGCAGCAGGAAACCACTGAAGAGCATTTAAGCACCTTCAAGAGATACCGTTGTGAAACATAATGATTATTGATCAAAAAATTAAGAGTTCATTTAAACACAGTAGTTTGCTTTTTAAAAGAAATTACTCTTTCTAGTAAGTCTCATGAATGAAATAGTACTTAGAATAACCCTTGGTTTTACTACGGACTCTGTATGTGTATGAACACTCATGACTGACAATTCTGAAATCTGTGCTCACATGCCCCATGAGGCTGTGTCATAATTTTAGTAGTCACCATGGTGATTTAACAACCCTTACCAAAGTGAAAAAGACGTTGTCATCCCCCGTGATTTCTTGTGCTCTCAACACTGACAGTGTTAGGCAGGGGGAAACAATCCCCAGTTTAGAATCGTCATGCAGACTTAGCCCCTCTTGGAATCTATGATGTTGGTTGTTTTCACGCCTCCAGACATTAGCACTAACTCTTTTGAGCAGCCTTTGTCACTGTAATTATAATGACCACAAGCTGCTAGCATATAAGGACAAGGCTACACAAGAAACTAGTTTCCCCCACTCTTTCAGATGTTCCCAGTATAACAGCATTCATTCATTCCTTCAACAACAATTTTAGGGTGCTGTTCTAGGTGCTGAAAGCTGAAATTAAAGCAAACAAAATCCCTATTTTCTTGGAGCTTACGTACTAGTTTGGTAGGAATTATATTTCCACATAAATATCTCACACTTGATTAAATAACAACCTCCTGAAAATTATTAGTCACCTCTCTTTTTCTTAATAATAAAATTGTTTTCTAGGATCCAAGCACTCAGCTCAAATTAGATCTGCTTGTGCCTCCAAACTGAAAAGGGGGACAAACGTTTCTGATCTTAAGGCTAAGGGCTCTGGGTCTAACACACCTGGAAAGATGATACAATCATCCAGCCAATTGCAATGCAGTCTTTTTACAAATAGGCAAACTGAGATTCTGAGATTCTTTATGAAATTTACACACCAAGATGGTAACTTTGAACCACGGAGATGGCCCTCCAGCATTATTCCCACCACTTCTTAAAGGAAGCTCTTGGAATCCCCTCATTTTACAGTCAAAGAGGGAAAACTCAGAGAAGTACGGCAACTTGTCCAAAGGCATACATGTTTAAAGGAACACAGCTGGAAATATGACCCAACTTCTCTTATTATCAGTCCAATCCTCTTTCCACTGAACAAAAAGATCATCTTTATACAGGTGCTTATTTTGCAATATGATCCCTTCACCATGAAGTTTCTTAACTTATACTGAAGGAATTTCATGGGATTCATCCCTGAGAATGTCAACTTCTCTTGAAATATTGTAATATTTTTAAAAGATGGTCATAAAAACTGATATAAACAGGAAAAAAAATGTTAACTACAGTAAACAGAAGGCTGAAGGGATGACTGAATGGCTAATACTGAGAAGCTCATCTTACTGGCTGCTAATCAGTATTAATTACAATTAATCAATATGATTTAAATAATAATGTGTTTTAATAAACAAGCGCTGTCCTCTACTTAGGAATAATAATACTAACAGTAATAGTAAAACAGAGCACTAAAACCTATATGTGTATTATTTCATTTAAAGGTATTTTAAAAGAAAACTGCTATTCACTCATCAAGAGAACAGATATTTTTCCCAGCCATAAAGGTCAGATGCATTTTGAGTCCTACACATTCACAGACAGAAAACCAGGCATATGCTCAGAGACAGGCTCAATACAAATTGAGATATTTAATTCACGTCACAGGCTGTACCCTTAATCCCGGACAGCCTAAGAGCTGGCTTCCTTAGCACCAAGGCAGAGAGCTTATAAAGCGGAGTACATGACAAGAGACAGGCAGCAAAAAGCAGGAGGCTGAAGATCGTCAAACCCACTGGATATTTCAGGTTCTACCTGAAAATGTACACGGGTGTAGTCAGTGCCGATGCTTCGTGTCCATTGGTGGGGCAAAGGCCAATGTGATATAACACACCTCTTCCATAAAATCCAGACTCTAGACTCCTGAGGTCCCTAAAATTTGGCCAGATTATTGAAAAAGCAATCTGTGCAATGGATTTATTACTGTAGTGTTTCTCAGAGAATTTGACACACAATGTACTGTGAATCTCCAGGAGTGGGATATGCTATTCCATTTCCAAAACTTATGTGAAATAGATTCCTTTCGTTTTATGACACATCTTAAGTAGCAGGGTGTTTTATGGATCCTTAAAGGATATGTGGACATAATAGATTCAACAAGCCTTCAATCACTAAATGCTCACAATGTTCCAGGCAATGTGCCGTGTGACAGAGCATTTGTTAATCAATTAATACAGTAATCAACGAGAAGGGCAGGAGCAGAAAAGGTTCAGTAATACTCTTTGGCATCGATGGGCCAGAGCTGAATCCCAAGTACTGATACTCAGGGAGAAACCAACTGCCCTTTCCTCCATCTCTTATCTGCGTGTAAGGTAATTTCTTCCTTTTACAGGAAAGTTAGTATCATTGAAGGGAAATCTAATTTCTGAGGCAAGCAGAGGCCTCCTACATTCTAATGCAAAGCCTGGCAGTTGTCTGAAGAAGGAAGCCTTTGGCCTTTCTGGCTGTAAGTTTCAAAGAGCTTGATTAGATATGACAACATTGTTATTGGTCAAGGGAATTGTACGGACCCTGTGCACAAAGAGAAACATTCTAACTGCGCTGAGCACCTCCAACACTCATTTCTGGGCTTTGTGGCTTTAGGTGTTTATGCTCCCACCCTTGCTGGTCTAAGTCTTAACTGCACAACTGCAGCATCCGCATCGCCAGGAGGCTTGTTAGAAATGCAGATTTCAGGCCATCATAAAACCAACTAAATCAGAATCTGCATTTTCACAAGATCCCCATGTGATATGATATACATTGAAGCTTAAGAAACACAGCTTCATGTGACATTTGTAGGGGCTCCTGAGAAGAATCTTCTTTAGAGAGCAACATTTCACCCTTAACAGCTCCATGACCTTTGGCAGGGAAGAGTGGTCAGGACATGGATCTAGGTTTGCCTGACTTCCAAACCTCTGTGCTTCTCACTATGAAATGCTGTTGCCCGCTACTTAGTATCTAAACTCTTGAGCCTTTTCTCTCCCATTTGTGAGATGAGGACAATCCTACCCAACTCATGGAATTTGTGGTGAAATTCCTGAGATAATATATAAAGTGCCTCATCCAATGCTTTCTTAGTAAATAGTGGTTATTGCTAATGATAAAAAAGAAAGGTGGTGATAAAAAAAGGTGAGGAAAAGAAGAAAGAGGAAGAGAAAGGGGAAGAAGTAAAACAGTGATGTGTCTTAGAGGCAACTGGGAAACACAGCTGTCTTGAACTGAGACTGGTGTTGAAAGTAAAGGTAAGGAACAAGAAAAATAAGCAATGAAAAGATGACACGTCCCTACCTCTACCACTCTAACCAGACTCTTCCTACAAAATCTCATGTCTTTTTTGTGTGTGACGTGGAAGGAAAGCTCAAAACAACTTTAGCTCGGTAAGCGGCTCCTAGGAAGGCAGAGAGCAAAGCAAGCACAGCCCACTATGTCCAAGGAAAGTAGTCAATCTGGACTGAAGCAGGGGTTTCAAGAAGATGCTGCAAAAGGAGAATTAGCAGCCCCTCCTGCAACCTACAGGCAGACGTGTCCCAGGCATTGTTGAGAGGGTATACAAGGAAGCAAGATGTACTGATCAGAATTCTCCTTCCAAGAGGCAGAAATCCAGTGTAAAACAGACTAAGCAAAAACGGGGCTGTTATTAAAAGGAAAGTGACCGATGACATAGTTTTAATCTGATTCAAAATCTCCCCAAAGGTAATCAACCGCGCCTTTTCCTGGGATGCCCCCAGTTTGGGCACTGAAATTCCCGCATCCCAGAAAATCCCTCAGTCCCAGGCAAACTGGAACAGTCGGTCACTGTAGCTCAGTTTTTTAATACTGACCTATTCTGATTCAGTATATGAAAAATACTGCTCTTAATTATTTTAAACTGGCTTATTATAAAAATAATTCAAACGCTTCTATCTATTATCTGTTTATATATTTATATATCTTTCTCTCTCTCTTTAAGATTATTTCCTTAAGGAAAACAAACACCGGCACAAATCTAGAGGCAAAACCAATGAGCTAATTGGGGGAGAGCAATATTATAACTTAGACACATTAACGCCATGTTTTTATTATTTTCCTGTTAGTTGCAACCCTCATAGCTTTCAGGGACAAACACCAAGACCAACCTGAAAACCTTCTAGCATGTGCAGAACAAAAATATCAGGCTAGAACAAATAAGCAATTCTGGTCTGGGAATGCAGTCTGGGATTTGCCCTTTCAAAGGGCAGCAGTCTAACAGCTTGTTAGTTAGCCTTTTTAAAGGCCAGCAACCAAGAAAGTAGACCACTAGGTGTGGGTCACTCCACAGAAAACAAGCCATGTCCCTATGGCTATTTGCAATGCAACAAGAAGCTGTGGTCCAGGAGTAAAGCCAGTTACTTTCAGTCAGGGGCACCAGAATGGAATTCCAAAATATTGCTGTAACTCTAGAAATGCTTGACCTAGGAGCACCTTTTTAGGATTATATTGCAAGGAAATAAGCTAAATAACCAAGAAAAAGATTTATGTACAAAAATGGTAATTTCAGGGTTGTTTAGAAATGTCTATGAATACACATACATAGACATTTTTAGCCACAACAGAACGATTACATAAACAATAGTATGCCTATATAATAGCTAAGACAGAAATAAAAGTAACAATAGTTGAACATGGTAGTAAGCTCCATGCCTTAAACAGCCTATCTCATTTAATCCTTACAATAACTCATTTAGGTAGGCACTTTTTCCACCCTCATTTTATTCATTAGAAGACAGAGGCTTAAAGAGATTAAAATGAATTGCCCAAAGTCACACAGCCCATAAGTTGCAGGAGGAGGATACATACCAAGAGCTTTTGGATTCCAGAGCCAAAATGCATCTGCTCAGCAATACTTTAAAATAAAACATTCAAAATATGAATACAAAGTAAAACGAATATTTTTCATCCTTTGCAATAAGAGTAGCATCTGTTCTAGCTCAAACTCTATGTATATTTTAGCAGGATGCATTTGGTTCCTGGAGATAATTATTTCTTTTTATTAAACATAGTATTTGAGCAACAACAATGACTAAAAGCCATATATCTGAAGAGTAAATATTTTAGCTGAATTAATCTAAAATAGCTGTCTACAATGATGAATTTCTAAACCTAATTTTTACAGTTTCTAATTCCTCTGCCCTGCAGAGGCATGTGCCTCTGGATTTTATTTTACTCTCCACTTATCCTCTGTTTAGAGGATATATTATCTTTAAATAAGAAGGCAAATGTTATCTGAGCAAAGGCTAGGGACACATTCTGTGCTCTTAATACAAATAATTTTAAGCAATTTGACAGATAGAGTGCCATTACATCATTTTAGATACTAATGGGCATAATAACTCTTCAGCTTCCTACTGAAAGAGAGCTCTAAAGTGAGACAACAGAATGAAAAGAAAATGTCAAGTTATATATGGATTCCATTGCTATTTTATGACACCCAGAAGGAAGGTGGTCCCTTTGTGGAACTATATGTCTAGCTTTTACTGAACAGCATCTTCTTCCACGTCTTCAGGAAACCTACCCAGATTTTACTTGGAAACCATCCTTTTTCATATTAATGCACAGGGCTCAGTGAAGCTGATACATCCTCAGCCTAAGAGGTAACCTTGAATAAACAGGAACAGAGACGCAGACGAAGAGAACACAGATGTGGTCACAGGGTGGGGGCTGGGAGAAGGTGGGACAAATTGGGAGATTAGGAATGACATACATACACTACCTTGCATAAAACAGATAGCCAGTGGGAACATGCTATAAAGCACAGAAAGCTCAGCTCGGTGCTCTGTGACGACCTAGATGGGTGGGGTGGGGGTGGACGGTGGGAGGGAGGTCCAAGAGGGAGAGGATATACGTACACATATAGCTGACTGACTTCATTGTACGGCAGAAACTAACACAACATTGGAAAGCAATTATACTCCAATAAAAAAAAAATTTTTTAAAGCCAACATAATCAGAGCCTCACATGCCCTAGCCACAGATAATTCAGGATATACACTTGACATGTGGCAAGCCACTCAGAGCCAATGAGACTCAATTCTGGGACCTATGCTAAAATATTTAGGGAAGAGAAGATATTACTCCTCAGAGCTTGCTAAATGTATAGGACAGGTTGGAGCTGAAGCAATGCCTTGTCTCTAAGAGGTTACCGTCCGTACAGTTCCCTCTATGGCATGTGTCTAAGAGAAACCCTGGTCACAGTAGAAGGAATATCTTATCAATTTAATAATCCAATTCAGTAACAATAAAATAAAGTTATACTTTGGGGGGAAAACTACCCTTTAACCAATATAAATTATCAATTTATCAATAAATATTCAAACTGGAGATTTTCTTTTTTATCATTGCTCTGTCATGTAAAAACCCTAGTGAATTAACAAACAAGCATCAAAACCCGTTTTTATCTTTCTCCCTAGCATCCACACTAGATTGTATTTATAGATCTGAAAACTCATTTTGTATAGAAGTTGTCAAGTGTTTGTACTGATCTGCAAACTTAACTCAAAAGTTGTTTTTGTTTTTTTTTTTTTTTGTAAAAGCAAAACTAGAGACACAGAGGGCATTAGAGGTCATCTAGCCCTTTGGGAAATTTGCCCAAGTCTCACAGTTAACTGATGCAAAGAAAATCCGGTCTTTACATCTGCAAGCCAGTGTTCTATCTATAATATTACAAAACATTTTATCCTATCACTGAAGCAATCATCTTAAATTAAATATAAAGATACCACCTACACAAAAAACATACATTGTGAATGTGTTTTAATTTTTGTAAAACACACAGTTCTGTCATGTACTTGGATGCCTCCTTGAAGTAGAACGTGTTCCCTCTGCTTGCAACACACATCATTCTTCTCTCCTTGGAGAACTATGAGTCCTATTTTGGATTTCAACTCAAATTTTGCTCCTTCCTCTAACTCCTGCCAATAAAACATGTTCATCTGTTATCTTATATAATGTTTTGTGCAACAGCTATTTATGGATGGGCATGTCTTCCTACTTAGTAATGCAAACCCGTGTGTGGAACATAGTAAGCTCTGTACATTTGTTATCTATTAATAATAATATGCTATAATTACTATATGTTAGGAACTATTCTAAATAATATAAATACACATAGTAATTGCATTTAATCTTCATTATAGGAACTGTTATCAACATCCCCATTTTATAAGCATGAAAACTGACGCATGGATTATGGAGCTAGTAAGAAGCAGAGCTGACATTTAAGCCCAAAATGTCCAGTCCCACTGTCCATGATTTTGCTGCTATAATATAATGTCTCAATGCATACTTTTTAGTGTATCATGTGATATCCAGTTCAAGATCATGAAATTTATTGTGCATAATATTGATAATGAATTCAATGCAAAAAGAAGTTGACCTGTGTAGGAAATCTCTTATATATTCTCTGAGAAGTTTGAATGTTTAGTTGGCATATGGTTATTCATACTAGCTGACCAATCACTGTTTGTCAGACAATGGATTCATGGATAAACAAATGAAACCCACAAAAGCTATATAAATTGAAAAAGAATGCTAAAAAGTCATTTAAAATCATGACTGAAAAAATAACTGTTACATTATCAAAATTTCAAAATTCCTTGCTTTTGTAGCTGCTGTGCATTATCTGCATAGGAAAATGAGATCACAAAGTGTCAGAACATTACAAAAATGTAAGTCCTGAAGCTAATTCTTTGCATCATGGGGTTAGAAAAGTTCCTTATTTTTTTGCACTTTAAATATTTAATCTTCTCCTTAAAAATATCTCATTGGTCTAGCATAAATCCATGCTGAAATGGTACACTAAAAAGTATGTCAATACAATAGTAAGTGTTCGTATCATTTCTTTAGATATCATTCAATGAGCTTTCTATAGATACAATTTTCTGATTAAAATTAAGCTGATTAAAAATAAATTAAAAGTAAACATGCACAGATTATTTTCTGTTATGGTCTTGATTCAGAGGTAGAAATGGGAATGCCTTATTTTGTTCAACCTGATGCTTTCCATACTGGTGGAACCTTTATAATTAGATGCAGCAATTGGGAGTTTTTGGTTCACTGAACTGCAGACAGGGGGACCACTAATGGTTATTTGAATCAGATAACATTTTTAATACCCAGATGTGAACTTTCATGGTTGTGACCAAAACCAAATAGCTGACATCTTCATGCCCGCAACATCCCAGGTAGAGATGTTATTCAATGATTTCAGGGATTGATGTAACGTTGCTGGGTTATATATGGAGTCAAAGCAAGGATTTTACTTTAAAGTCATGGAAAAAAAAAATTAAGCTTTACATACACTCTTGCCCTTGGATACACACATGTAGACAGACACACTCTCATAGACCTTGAAATTTAAAAATCTGTGCACTCTCCTGTCACACTGATAACTATAGATCTCTGTCAATATTACAAAGACTGAAACACTGGGAACAGTATATTCCATGTCAAAAATAATTGCTCTTTGGATGGTCACTGGGAGTTAGAAACTTGCCTGCTACAGCAAGTCGCATTTATCTCTAAAGTATGACTGTGAGTATCAGACCCTTGGAAAGTCAATTTGACACAATAAAACTTGTTTCTGGAAGTATACAAGTATATCAAATTATGGCATATCAGCCTGAATCCATATACCTCATATCATTTTTCCCCAGAGGCTATTTTATTTTCCAAAATAATTTCTTTCCATTCATTCACTGACATAAATGTAGCACCTGTTTTGGTGGTTCTTGTTATTGCTGTTGATGTTTCATCCCAAGTGATGTATCTTAACATTAGAATTTTTAAAAACAATGGAATTTATTGGCAGAATATCACAGATATTTAGAATCATAAGGAACTTTATTGATTATGAAGTTCAACCTCTCTACACACTGGTTTGGTTTTGTAAAGTCTCTGCAATCACACTTTAAAAACAAGAGTAAGCATGTTCTTTAGAGCTTAAAGTACTGTGTCAAGAATTCATAACCCTCCCCCTTCTTCTCTGAAGTTAAATAATATTTAGCATCCCACTACTGGACATATACCCTGAGAAAACCAAAATTCAAAAAGAGTCATGTACCAAAATGTTCATTGCAGCTCTATTTACAATAGCCCGGAGATGGAAACAACCTAAGTGCCCATCATCGGATGAATGGATAAAGAAGATGCGGCACATATATACAATGGAATATTACTCAGCCATAAAAAGAAACGAAATTGAGCTATTTGTAATGAGGTGGATAGACCTAGAGTCTGTCATACAGAGTGAAGCAAGTCAGAAAGAGAAAGACAAATACCGTATGCTAACACATATATATGGAATTTAAGGGGAAAAAAATGTCATGAAGAACCTAGGGGTAAGACGGGAATAAAGACACAGACCTACTGGAGAACGGACTTAAGGATATGGGGAGGGGGAAGGGTGAGCTGTGACAAAGCGAGAGAGAGGCATGGACATATATACACTAACAAACGTAAGGTAGATAGCTAGTGGGAAGCAGCCGCATGGCACAGGGATATCGGCTCGGTGCTTTGTGACCGCCTGGAGGGGTGGGATAGGGAGGGTGGGAGGGAGGGAGACGCAAGAGGAAAGAGATATGGGAGCATATGTATATGTATAACTGATTCACTTTGTTATAAAGCAGAAACTAACACACCATTGTAAAGCAATTATACTCCAATAAAGATGCTAAAAAAAAAAAAAAAAAAAAGATGGACTGGATGAATGCCCTCTCAGCAGAGCAATTAGGATGACAAAAACCGTCCTCTTCCTTGATGACAATCATGGCCTCAAGTTTCAACAGTTCCTGTGTCCTAATTACTGCCAAGTAGAGGTCAATGTCCACTCTGCCAAGATTAATATTGCGGTTTGGGGGAGACATTCTTCACAACCTGAGCAGGCATGCTTAGTTGCCTCATCCAGCCTGTGAATCGGTGCAGTCATAGGAGGGCCCCAGTCTACTGTGTGGCTCAGAGAAAAAGGATGGTGTTCATATATTCGTGACACCAAACAGACACACACAGTGACCATGCATGTTAATGTTTAACAACCAGCTCTCCAGAAGGAAGTGGGGAGATAAAGTGGGGAAGTTGAAAGGAAGAAAAGATTTTGTGGTGTTTGCCAATTTCTGTGTTGTATAAACTTCTTTTAAAATTAATCTTTACGGAGTATAGTATACTTCTACCAGCCTATTTCAAGCTACCAACATGATATCTATGGGTCTGCAGAACAAGTAGCTCTGTGAGCCAGTGCAAGCCAAATATACATCCATTAATTCCATAAATAAAATGGACCACTGTAGAAGGGCTACAGAGAAAACACTGCTCGAATATTAGTTCAAGGAAGCATATAATAAGAGTATTTTTCCTTGACAGGGAAGTCAGTGGAGGAGTAGCAAATGCTACTGTTCTTTCCCACCTCCTTCCCAACCCCCAAACACATCCTGTCCCATGGGCATTCACCGCTTCATTATATGCTAATAGCATGCTACTGCGAACACCTGCGGCTGTCCATCTAAGGGATTTCTCTCAGCCCACACGTGGGGCACACAAGAAGTGCCAGGGACTTAATGCTCTTGAGAGCAGCCTTCAGACCGTGACAGGTAAGAGCAGGAGGGTAAACATTCCAGTTCCATTGTCCTCAGGTGGGACAACTCTGAAATGCGTCCCACACCATCTCCCAGGAGGGCCTAGCAGGCTTGAGCCTCAGCTGCCCATCCGTGTCACCTGCTCATTAATGCTCCTTCCCTTCATGGTGAGCCTTGTACCCTCTCCTAGTAGTTCTTCCTAGAATCACCTCCCAATTAAACTACTTGCACTCCAAATCTTTGTTTCTGAGCCTGCTCTATGCAGAATGAGCCAAACACTAATCTTTTCTAAAGAAACAGAGATCAACCTGAAGGAAGAGTAGGGCTCAAATAATACAAGAGTGGGGGGAGGACCTTCCAGGCGAAGGGAATAGCATGGGAGGATACACACGCGCACATATTTCTATAATGTGGCATATGCATTCCTAAAACTCACCATGCTTTGCAAAACTGCACAATAAAAATGGCAGGGTTTATGGGAAAAAACAGAATTAAGGACAAAACCCTCAAAAAATTCACGAGTGGCACACAACAATTACAGGAACCTAGTAACAGTGGTAGCATGGTTCTATACACGTTAAATGGTTAAAAATACATAAACCATTTGTGAAAGTGGCCATGAGAAAGATTGAAGCTGGTGACTTATTCCAAGCAGTGGAAGTTTATCAAAAGTTGCAATCTTTTGCAGATTTAAATCCTGGAGCATGTGATTCTGCCTTTAAGAAATATGTCCTTGGAAGGGAGTGGCAGGGGGTGGTGGGGAGACGGGGCAAAATTGGAGAAGGGGATTGAGAGGTACAAACTTCCATCTATAAAATGAATAAATAATGGAGCTGTAATGTACAGCATAGGAAATATACTCAATATTGTAAAAATTGTATATGGTGACAGATGGTAAACAGACGTATCATGGTGATCATTTCATAATGTATAAAAATATCAAATTACTATGTTGTGTACCTGAAACAAATATTGTATGTCAATTATAATCTAAATAAATAAATAAACAAATAAATAAAAGATTTATGTCTTTTGAGGCATGCATTTGGAATACATATCTATTTCTTCAAAATTGATAATTCAATCCAATGAATACCTTCTTCAATTAACTTCAGTTAATTGAGGAAATTCTTTTGGGGGCTTTCTCATCTGCACTCACAGCTTAACCCAATAGCTGAAGGCTTTGGAAATTTTTTCAATGTTTGAAGCCACCAAACCAGTCACGACTAACCCTAAAAGGACCCACTTCTGCAGGATTAGATGACTTCATTTAAGGTTTTCATATGTAGGCAGTGCTTTCTCTTTGATTGTGAGAAAAGTTGTTCTGGATTTTTTTTTGTTCTGTCTTTGGTCTGACATCCATATGCTTAACAGTCTGTCCATTTCTTTTAATCCCTTTAGGCCATGTTCTTATTGACTTCACAGGACTTGAAGTCATAGACCTTTCTTTTATTTTCATGGCATTATCTCTGATAGTCCCCAATGTGGATTCCTTTATGCCTGTTGCTCAGAAGTTTTCACATGTTCTCTCATTTCTTAAAGCATTCCTTTTGCACACACGGCTTAGTGATTTTGACCCAGGACACTAAAACACCTTTGGGATGTTGAATGAGTGTTTTGATTTTAATAGAGAAGAGTTCACAAATACAAAAGAAGAGCAAAACACAACACTGTAGGCTGTCATAGGCAGTAAACCAAGGTAGCTGGTAGATGTCTGAGGTAGGTGTGTATGTGTGTGCATATATTTTGTATCCCCACAAAACACAACATTGTAGGCTGTCACAGGCAGTAAACCAAGGTAGCTAGTAGATGTTTGAGGTAGGGGTGTGTGTGTGTGTGTGTGTGTGTGTGTGTGTGTGTGTGTGTGTCTGCACATTTTTTGTATCCCCGCACGGCTCAGGTCAGCTCAGTGTCATTTTCCGCATTCACCTAGTGTTTCTCACAAATGAAATAGCACATAAATAAATGGGAAGTTCACGCCATGCTCAAAATGTTCCCTAATATATCAATCATGTTGGAACAAATTCACATTTTCAAAACAGGTGTTTTAGCAGAACTGACTCTGTGTGTGTGTGTGTGTGTGTGCATGTGCGTGCGCACGTGTGTGTGTGTGTGTAATATAAAATAAAGTGCTAATTGCAGATCTGAGTCAACAAAATAAGAAAACAATATGCCACCTGATTTCTCTGCTAAAATGTTCTGTCCTCTTTAAATTTGTTTGTATTAGGGAAATCTTTCTTGTTTTAAATGATGACAGAAAAGGGGATATGCCTGTCGTCTGCAGTACTTTGAAACTGTTAAAGAGAGATTAGAGATATATACCAAGGGAAATAAAAATATCAATATCTCTGGTAAAGTTGAACCCTTTTCAATTTGCCCAATATAAGGACCAATGTTTGGATAGCATCTTAGAGCCAATTCCCTGGAAGTGGAACACGAGATGGGGATTCATGTTCAAGTGATTTATTAAGGGAGTCCTCTCAAGGAGAGACATGTAAGGAAGGGAAGGAAGCAGAAAGGGAGTGGGGAAGAAGCTAAGTAAAGGTGTGGTTTTAGGTTGGTCTAACATCAGCCTCATACCCCTGGAAGTTCTAGAGTATAAATTCCACTGCAGGGTCTGTCCCATCTTGATCTGCAGCAGTCACCACGGGCCATGGGAGAGGGGACATAACTCCCAGATACCTCTAGGAACGATAACCAAGTTACCTCTAATGACCCAAGAGCAGTCCTCCAAAGAAAGCTGTGGCGATGAGCCATTAGCGGTAGCTCCTACAGCAGCTGGCAGATGGACACATCAAATGGATAAAAGGGACCTCGGAATATCTGAGCAGTGTGCCGACAGTACCTGCTATAGAAGGGAAGCACTATTTTTGTTTTATTTTGGTCGCACCATGTGGCATGTGGGGTCTTCGTTCCCCCACCAGGATCACACCCGGGCCCCCCACAGTGGAAGCGTGGGGTCTTATAACCTCTGGTCTGCCAGGGAAGTCCCAGGAAGCACTATTTTTGAGGGCTATGTGTCAGAATCCAATACGTCCCAATTACCTTGTATGATAGATATTATCATCACCATTTTACAAATAAATTTGAGACTCTTAGCAATTGATTCACTGCCACTCATTAGTTAATGTGAGAGTCTAGTACACAGTCTTTTTAACCCATAGCTCATTGCCTTTCTCCATAGTAACGTTATTTTACATATGTTCTGTTTTGAGATTTTCTTATTTGCCAGGTTAGTTTGGTGTTAACCATAGAAATCTTCCTTTATATGAAAGCTTAAGTAGAAACCAATATACATGTGAAATGAAAGTCACTCTTCTTGGATCTCCACCCCAGCCTGCCCGTGGTGGCACAACTAAGGGGCTATCACAACCTCACTGTATTATACTTTGTTGAGAGACAATTCTCCATGGGTTTCTTGTGTTTCTCCCATCTTCCGAGCAAAGGCATTGACATCTTTTATTCTGGACTATCCTTGCAAAGACATTTGTATAGCAAACAGCCTGGGAAATAAAGATAGTGTCTCTCTGGGGCACAGGATGGATTTATTTCCTGAGCAGACAGCTTCCGGACGCAAAAGTTGGGCAGGTTTGCTAACACCTCCCTTTATAAGATTGCATGTTTTCCTCAGCTAGGATTTCTTGACTGAGAAACAGACCCACTTTGTGTGTGAGCATACCCCTCTGCATTGCCCCATGGCTTCTGGGTACAAGGGAAACCAGTATGAACATGAAGGTCATGTTGCCTGCCATGCTGTGACAAAGTCTTTTGTCTCTGAGGAGTCTTGTGTCTTCTGCCAACATCTATGAAACTGTGACAAACGAACTTGTTGGCTTACATGGAGGGTAAACTCTCAGACCCTCCCCAGTTCCTGACATACCCCACTTCCTGTTCACATAGGTCATACTGAAATAATACTCATAACCAGAATTGCCTAATGAAGCAGTTTCTGAATTTGAACATATAATCCAGTTAGAAATTGGTGCTCACTTTCCCCTAGGATATTCCAAACCAAGCTGGCAGCCAAGGAAGGACCCATGCCTTTGACAGTCAGGTACACATGCAGGAATGCCAACAGCTCACTGATGTGCCATGGATGTTTCCATATGAAACAACTTGGAACAAAGCTGGCAGACAGAATGGTGCTCTCACAAGCTGCGAAGGGCATTTGGCCATTTAGGCTACTTATTGGAAGCAGTGAGAGTTTGGGTTTAACTGGATTGCCTGGTGTTTCTTCTCTGTTTGAGTTCCCTTTATAAAATCACTGCACAGTGTGCTTTTGAGAATTAGAAGAAATGCAGATACTCTAGGGTCTGTTACAAATATCAAGACAGGAGCAGAAAGTACAATATTCACGAAAGCTAGGAAAAGTTACAGTGAATGCATATATAGAACATATACTATATTAATATTTACTATATTCAATATTTAAAGCATTATATTAATTGAATTCAATGTCAAATATTATTATCTATACCTATAGCTCTGCACAAATGTTGCTGTTGCTTATGAGAATTTTTTTTTAAGTTGCTTATGAGAAATTTTAAGAGATAACAGTACTTTACATGTGTACTTTCATATATCATATGAAATTATACAAAATGTCATATATCATATATACAATATCTTACTTATTCTTCACAATAACCTTGTAAAAACCGCTATCATTTAGAGTTTTTATTAGTGAGGTAGTTGAAAATACAGATTTTGTATTGATTCCATAAAAACTGTTGATGGTTTGCTAAAATGAAAGTCCCTTGGGACTAAAACAAGAATTTTCTTTTTAAATTTTTTTTGAAGTATAGTTGATTTACAATATTGTGTTACTTTTAGGTGTACAGCAAAGAGATTCAGTTATATATATATTCTTTTCCATTATAGGTTATTACAAGATATTGAATATAGTTCCCTGTGCTATACAATAAATCCTTGTTGTTTATCCATTTTATATATATAGTAGTGTGTGTCTGTTAATCTCAAACTCCTAATTTATCCCTTCTCCTTCCTTCCCCTTTGGTAACCATAAGCTTGTTTTCTATGTCTATGAATCTGTTTCTGTTTTGTAAATAAGTTCATTTGTATTTTTTTTTAGGTTCCACATATAAGTGATATCATATAACATTTGTCTTTCTCTGTCTGACTTACCTCACTTAGTATGATAATCTCTAGGTCCATCCATGTTGCTGCAAATGGCATTATTTCATTCTTTTTTATGGCTGAGTAATAATCCATTGTGTGTGTGTGTGTATGTGTGTATGTGTGTGTATATATATATACACCACATCTTCTTTACCCATTCATCTGTCGATGGATGGTTAGGTTGCTTCCATGTCTTGGCTATTGTAAATAGTGATGCTATGAACACTGGGGTTCATGTACCTTTTTGAATTAGAGTTTTCATCTTTTCCAGATATATGCCCAGGAGTGGGATTGCTGGATCGTATGGTAACTCTATTTTTAGCTTTTTGAGGAACTTCCATACTGTTCTCCATAATGGCTGCATCAGTTTACATTCCCACCAACAGTGTAGGAGGGTTCTCTTTTCTCCACATCCTCTCCAATGTTTATTATTTGTAGACTTTTTTGATGATGGCCATTCTGACCCGTGTGAGGTGATTCTTCATTGTAGTTCTGATTTGCATTTCTCTAATAATTAGCAATGTTGAGCAGCTTTTCATGTGCCTGTTGGCCATCTGTATGCCTTCTTTGGAGAAATGTCTATTTAGGTCTTCTGCCCCTTTTATGATTGGGTTGTTTGCTTATGAGAATTTTAAGTTAAGTATATGATTGTCTTCCTTTTCAGTTTGTGGAGCATGTAGCAAATAAAATGAATATTCATATAAATATTGTAATAAATATATAATATTGAATATTTATATACAGATATAAAAACATAAGTTGATATAAGTCAATATGCAATAATACTAACAGTTAATATAAAATATCAAATAATACATAAATAGAATAATAACTCACTACAGTTGATATAAATAAAAATATTAACGGATCATCTACCACATGCCTGGTATTTTGCTAAGTTTTTTACCTACATTCTCTACTTAATTGTAACCACAACCAATGAGAAAGCTACTATTATTTCAAACAGTTTCCAAATAAAGAAAATGCATCTGAGAGAAGTAAATTATGTGATCTGACTAAGGTCACATAGCTAGTAAGTGGCATACTTGGTATTCAAATTTGGTCCTCTTCAATTCCAGAATCTAAGATTTTAAGCACTTCTTCACAGGATTTGATACATGCTCAAAAACTGTAGCTAAGATAATCAGTGATATTAATATTAATAATATAAGCATGGAAACATATATAGGATAAAACTAGTGTAGGCTAGTTTTCAGGCGCCCCATCTTTAAGAGATAGGAATGGATTTTATAACCTGTAAAGGTCATTTCTGGTTTTCATCTTCTGAGATTCTGTGCCATTTGTTTCTCCTCTATGTTGATTCAAGTTTACAGGTCCTCACTTCATCAGAACTTCAGTGCTTATTCACTGCCTCCTCAGATGGTCTTCATCAAATTCAGCCAAATCCCCTTCACTCACTGGCAGGTCTCTGCCTCCATGCCCTTCATGTGCTCAAGCCTCAAATGATGAAAATAAAGTGCCCTTTATAATTTTTCCAAAGGAGCTTTTTTCCCTTATACTTTGAAAGGAGAACTTCTTTTTGGAACTGCTTTGGTGGAAGGTGTGGAGTATTTCTGAACAGATGCTGCATTGTCTTCAAGGAAAGGATTGGCTTTGTTTATCTGGAGACCACTGTGACCCTGATCACAAGGGGTTTCTTGCTAAGTATACTATGGATGTTATTTCTAACACAGGGAGAGTCAGCATGGTGACCCAGAAACATGAGGGAACCCCAGGGGAGGGGCTGTGAACAACTTTCTCCTTTGTGATTTTCATTTTTCATTATGTTTGACATTTTTGAAGCTGCGCTTTTTAAGAAATACCAGTTTTAGAAGAACAGACTGCGGATATATTTCAAGGAAATGTGGAGCAGTCACAAAACAACACAAGTACAGTAGAAAACGTGCCCATTTGAGATAAGAAATGGTGTGTGCACAGGGCCTCTTATTTTCTGTTAGCCAAATGAAATGTGCAGGCATTGTTCTTAGAACTTTGAAAAATAAATAATCAAATAGCATCCACCTTTTGTTTGTGTTCAAATGTCTGTGATGTTAGCTGTCAGCCCGGTGTTTGATGTTTCTAACTGCAGAATAAATCGGAAGTACCTCTCACTTTCAGTATTAAGATGGAACCTATGCTCTCTGTATTAGCAGAGCTAAAGCATGTTGGTCTGGCGATTTCGTTGTGGTACTGTTGCCATTTTTCCCTGCTTATGGATATTCTAAAACTTGACAAATAGGAAGACAGTTATTTACCTTTAAAAAATCTGTTTCAATCATAACCACTTCTTTTTATAGGGAGACTTTTTTAAATAATGAAAGGTTAAAATTACCAGTCCATCCAGGGCATGGAAAATCTAGCAATGATTACATCCATTCTTTTATAACTTTATTCAATGACCAATTATTAAGCACTAAGTTCTACCACATTCCTGACATTGCAGTAGGAGCTGGAGAGAAGAATAAGATAGAGAAACCATAATCTCTACACTTAAGGCAGAGCTTCCCAGCTAATGTGCAGCAAATGGATTACATGTGTGCCATGATAAGCATCATCTTAGCCTTCACAGAGACAGGAATGGCCAGAAGTTGACAGGCTTTCTCGCCAGTCACCTTCTCCATAAGCAAACTTTTCTAGGGATCTTGGGAGGCTGGCCTCGGCAGTGGTGTCTGACTGTCCTCTTCCTCCAGCCCACTGAGTTAGAAGATCCAATGTGTATCATCTAGCGCTGTCCAACATGGCAGGCTGAATGTGGCCAAGGAGTTCCTCTACCACCTGGGCAATCATGTCAACAGTCAGATACACATGTGTTATTGGACATGTGGAAACTGTGAAGAGCAGCTGAACAAAACATGGTCCAAGGTGTCCAAAGACCATGGTAGGTGGCCCAAGGTGTGGTGTGTTGATGATGAAGAAAAGGTACAGAGGCCAGGCAGGGGCCTTTGTAAGGAGCAGCTCCAGACAGTAGGCCAAACACTATCTTCTCGTATTTCTGCTATTTCTATCCATTTGCAGCCCATGTGCTTTCTTTTGTTGCTATTGTTTCAGCACATAAGCTAACTTCCAGATGACTGTTTTAATAACAGACATATACTCCAGGAATTACAGGCTTGTCATTGTTTTGAAGTATTTGACATGAAAGAGTTTAAATTCTAAACCCATCCCCATTATCATAACTTGTTTCAACATTACATTTAGCTATGAAAGATAAGGAAAAGCAGTTCAATTCCTTAAATATAATGTCAACAGCTGTAAATTTCTGAATGACTGAAAAAAGATGTTAATGTGTTATCACTTATGGGAACAGAGTTTCTCTCCTACTGACAATTGCCAAGAGTTTGAGGAGGTCAAGTAGCCATTTGAAGAACAAACGTGATGGGAAAAAAATAGAATTAGGACTTCTCACTGCTGGAAAGATGGGGTAGAGGCTTTTTTCCTCCTTTTTCCCCAATGAATTACAACTAAAATCTCTTGACAATATGTATAAAACAAACTCTAAAAGACTCTGAAAGGTGGAGAGAAGAAGTCAGACTGACTAGGGACCATGGGACTTAAGAACAACACAGTAGTGAACGCACTGGGGGCGGGGTGTGGGGTGGTGGTGGGCTCATGTATCCCAGGATTGGAGCTGAAAAAGTCAGCAATCCAGCAGTGCCAAGAGGCACAGATGTGAAAAACCTCAACAAAATCCTACTTTCTCCAGCCAAAGGACCAAGAAAGGGGTAGCGTAGCAACACAGAAACTTTTAGATAAGAATCACTCCACTCCAACCAAACACTTGTCAAAACAAAAACTGCACGCAACAGAGTTAAACAGTTATTCAAAACTATTGCAGTAGAGGAGAGAGACTAAACTCAACTCCACTTAAACAAAAAGCAGGAGATTTTTAAGTGCTGGGAATAAGGCAGTGGAAAAGTACTGGAGGTTGTTGGGGAGAAGCTGATGAACGGGATGTGTCCAGCACATTGTTATTGCTGACTCTGCAAATGTTCTTATATGTAATTAGGTAATCTGTGTTCGGTAATTGGCAACCGACCACTAAAGTTAGGTTCCTACTCTGTCACAGAGACTCAGAGATAGAGGTACTATCTCCTTCCATATTTACATTTCAAAAGGATGGTTCCAAGGTTCTTGAGAAAGACTTTAAGTGAGTTGTAAAAGTGGCTAGAAGCTTTTTAAAAGATTTATATCTAAGAAGCAGAGAAAGGAATTACAAGTTTTCTAAAGTAAATGCCATAAGGAAAAATAAGTCACAGACCTATAGGCAGAAAGAAGGCTGTATATAGTTTGGACAAGCTGAGGGAATTATTAAAGCTACCTCAGTCACAACACAGAAAAAAAAAAAAGTGTCATGTGACCAGACTCTCACTTATGCAAGCAAAGGACAAGTGGGAAGCCAAGACTTCCACCCATGCAAGGTTGTAATAGGTTGCCCACCACCTTTGTCCTGGTGGTGCCAAATAAGGTCAAGTACGGAACCAGGACTTCCGTTTCCATCTCATAGTTAACAAGGGACTCCTCCTCCTCCCCACTGGAGTAGCTCAGAGGGTGCTTAGTGGAAAATTAAGACTTCCACAGCACCCAGTGGTAAGGGGACACCACTACTGTGGAGACTACAAAGAGCTGGAACTCCCACTGCTCCCCAGCCGTAACAAAGAGCCTCCACTTTGGGCTTCAGCGAAGGACAAGCGTAGAACCCAAATTTCAACCTTCACCTGGCTGTAACATAAAGCAGCATCCTTGCACTTTTAATGTTGGAGGGGCATCACAGAAAGCCAACGAAAACAGAAGGTTTAAATAAGATCCAGTCTCACAGAATAATACAAGAAAGGAAAATTGCTCACAATATTAGGAACAAAGAAGATTTCAAACTAAAAGGAAAAAGACAACCAGTAGTGCCAACACCAAAATGACAGAGATGTGAGAATTATCTGACAATAAATTTTATAGTCATGATAAATGCTCCAGTGATCAATTATGACTTTAAAAACTTTTAAAAATAGAGTCTTGGTAAAGGAATTAAAAGTTTCAGAAGAAGGAGGACCTTCAAGATGGCGGAAGAGTAAGACACGGAGATCACCTTCCTCACCACAAATACATCAGAAATACATCTATATGTGGAACAACTCCTACAGAACACCTACTGAATCCTGGCAGAAGACCTCAGACTTCCCAAAAGGCAAGAAACTCTCCACGTACCTCAGTAGGGCAAAAGAAGAAAGAATAAATAGAGACAAAAGAATAGGGATGGGACCTGCACCAGTGGGAGGGAGCCGAGAACGAGGAAAGGTTTCCACACACTACAAGCCCCTTTGCGGGCGGAGACTGCGGGTGGCGGAGGGGGTAAGCTTCGGAGGCACGGAGAAGAGCACAGCAACAGGGGTGCAGAGGGCAAAGCGGAGAGATTCCCGCACAGAGGATCGGTGCCGACCGGCACTAACGAGCCCGAGAGGCTTGTCTGCTCACTCGCCGGGGCGGGCGGGGGCTGGGAGCTGAGGCTCAGGCTTCGGAGGTCAGACCCCAGGGAGAGGACTGGGGTTGGCTGTGTGAACACAGCCTGAAGGGGGCTAGTGCACCACAGCTAACAGAGAGGGAGTCCGGAGAAAGTTTGGACCTGCCTAACAGTCAAGAGACCAAGAAGCCTGTGTGCGAGCACAGGTCACTATCCATACCTCCCCTCCCAGGAGCCTGTGCAGCCCACCACTGCCAGGGTCCCGTGACCCAAGGACAACGTCCCTGGGAGAACACACGGCACGCCAGCGTATACTGCAGCAGGCTCGCCCACATTCCATACCCCTTCTTCCTCCTGGCCTCAGTGAGCAAGAGCCCCCTAATCAGCCACTGCTTTAATCCCCTCCTGTCTGGGTGAAGAACAGACACCAGAGGCCGACCTACATGCACAGGTGGGGCCAATTCCAAAGCTGAACCCCAGGAGCTGTGCGAACAAAGAAGAGAAAGGGAAATTTCTCCCAGCAGCCTCAGGAGCAGAGGATTAAATCTCCACAATCAACTTGATGTACCCTGCATCTGTGGAATACCTGAATAGACAACAGATCATCCTAAAATCGAGGCGGCGGACTTGGGGAGCAACTGTGGACTTGGGGTTCACTGTATGCGACTGACGAGTTGCTCATTTTTATGCTTATCTCAGTATAGTTTTTAGCACTTGTTATCACTGGTGGATTTATTTATTGGTTTGGTTTCTCTCCTTTTTTTATTACTTTTTAAATTTTTAAATTGCATTTTAATAAATTCTTCAGTTTTTATTTTAATAACTTTATTTTATTTCATTTTATTTTTTCTTTCTTTTTTTTTTCTCCCTTTTCTTAAGAGCCATGTGGCTGACAGGGTCTTGGTGCTCCAGCCAGATGTCAGGCCTGAGCCTCTGAGGTGGAAGAGCCGAGTTCAGGACACTGGACCACCAGAGACCTCGCAGCCCCATGTAGTATCAAACGGCAAGAAAGAGTTGTCCCAGAGAGCTCCATCTCAACGCTAAGACCCAGCTCCACTCAACGACCAGCAAGCTACAGTGCTGGACACCACATGCCAAAGAACTAGCAAGACAGGAACACAACACCACCCATTAGCAGAGAGGCTGTCTAAAATCATACTAAGTTCACAGAGACCCTCAAAACACTCCACTGGATGCAGTCCTGGCGACCAGAAAGACAAGATCCAGCCTCATCCACCAGAACACAGGCATAGGTTCCCGCCACCAGGAAGCCTACACAACCCATTGAACCAACCTTAGGAACTGGGGACAGACAACAAAAACAAGGGAAACTACGAAGCTGCCACCTGCAAAAAGGAGACCCCAAACACAGTAAGTTAAGCAAAATGAGAAGACAGAAAAACACACAGAAGATAAAGGAGTAAAGTAAAAACCCACCACACCAAACAAATGAAGAGGAAATAAGCAGTCTACCTGAAAAAGAATTCAGAGTAATGATAGTAAAGATGATCCAAAATCTTGGAAATAGAATGGAAAAAATACAAGAAATGTTTAACAAGCACCTAGAAGAACTAAAGAGCAAACAAACAATGATGAACAGCACAATAAATGAAATTAAAAATTCTCTACAAGGAATCAATAGCAGAATAACTGGGGCAGAAGAATGGATAAGGGACCTGGAAGATAAAATAGTGGAAATAACTACTACAGAGCAGAACAGAGAAAATAGAATGAAAATAATTGAGAACAGTCTCAGAGACCTCTGGGACAACATTAAACTCACCAACATTCGAATTATAGGGGTTCCAGAAGAAGAAGAGAAAAAGAAAGGGACTGAAAAAATATTTGAAGACATTATAGTTGAAAATTTCCCTAATATGGGAAAGGAAATATTTAATCAAGTCCAGGAAGCACAGAGAGTCACATACAGGATAAATCCAAGGAGAAAAACACCTAGACACATATTAATCAAACTATCAAAAGTTAAATACAAAGAAAACATATTAAAAGCAGCAAGGGAAAAACAACAAATAACACACAAGGGAATCCCCATAAGGTTAACAGCTGATCTTTCAGCAGAAACTCTGCAAGCCAGAAGGGAGTGGCAGGACATATTTAAAGTGATGAAGGAGAAAAACCTACAACCAAGATCACTCTACCCAGCAAGGATCTCATTCAGATTTGATGGAGAAATTAAAACCTTTACAGACAAGCAAAAGCTGGGAGAGTTCAGCACCACCAAACCAGCTTTACAACAAATGCTAAAGGATCTTCTCTAGGCAAGAAACACAAGAGAAGGAATAGACCTATATTAACAAACCCAAAACGATTAAGAAAATGGTAATAGGAACATACATATCGATAATTACCTTAAATGTAAATGGATTAAATGCTCCCACCAAAAGACACAGACTGGCTGAATGGATACAAAAACAAGACCCATATATATGCTATCTACAAGAGACCCACTTCAGACCTAGAGACACATACAAACTGAAAGTGAGGGGATGGAAAAAGATATTCCAGGCAAAAGGAAACCAAAAGAAAGCTGGAGTAGCAATTCTCATATCATATAAAATAGACTTTAAAATAAAGACTATTAGAAGACACAAAGAAGGACACTACATAATGATCAAGGGGTGGATCCAAGAAGAAGATGTAACAACTGTAAATATTTATGCACCCAACATAGGAGCACCTCAATACATAAGGCAAATACTAACAGCCATAAAAGGGGAAATCGACAGTAACACATTCATAGTAGGGGACTTTAACACTCCACTTTCACCAATGGACAGATCATCCAAAATGAAAATAAATAAGTAAACACAAGCTTTAAATGTTACATTAAACAAGATGGACTTAATTGATATTTATAGGACAGTCCATGCAAAAACAACAGAATACACATTTTTCTCTAGTGCTCATGGAACATTCTCCAGAATACATCATACCTTGGGTCACAAATCAAGCCTTGGTAAATTTAAGAAAATTGAAATTGCATCAAGTATCTTTTCTGACCACAACGGTATGAGACTAGATATCAATTACAGGAAAAGTAAAATCTATACATGGAGGTTAAACAATACACTACTTAATAACGAAGTGATCACTGAAGATACCAAAGAGGAAATCAGAAAATACCTAGAAACAAATGACAATGGAGACACAACGACCCAAAACCTATGGGATGCAGCAAAAGCAGTTGTAAGAGGCAAGTTTATAGCAATACAATCCTACCTTAAGAAACAGGAAACATCTCGAATAAACAATGTAACCTTGCACCTTAAGCAATTAGAGAAAGAAGAACAAAAAAACCCCAAAGTTAGCAGAAGGAAAGAAATCATAAAGATCAGATCAGAAATAAATGAAAAAGAAATGAAGGAAACGATAGCAAAGATCAATAAAACTAAAAGTTGGTTCTTTGAGAAGATAAACAAAATTGATAAACCATTACCAGACTCATCAAGGAAAAAAGGGAGAAGACTCAAACCAACAGAATTAGAAATGAAAAAGGAGAAGTAACAACTGACACTGCAGAAATACAAAAGATCACGAGAGATTACTACAAGCAACTCTATGCCAATAAAATGGACAATCTGGAAGAAATGGACAAATTCTTAGAAATGCACAACATGCCAAGACAGAATCAGGAAGAAACAGTAAATATGAACAGACCAATCAAAAGCACTGAAATTGAAACTGTGATTAAAAATCTTCCAACAAACAAAAGCCCAGGACCAGATAGCTTCACAGGCGAATTCTATCAAACATTTAGAGAAGAGCTAACACCTATCCTTCTCAAACTCTTCCACAATGTAGCAGAGGGAGGAACACTCCCAAACTCATTCTACGAGGGCACAATCACCCTGATACCAAAACCAGACAAGGATGTCACAAAGAAAGAAAACCACAGGCCAATATCACTGATGAACATAGATGCGAAAATCCTCAACAAAATACTAGCAAACAGAATCCAACAGCACATTAAAAGGATCATACACCGTGATCAACTGGCGTTTATTCCAGGAATGCAAGGATTCTTCAATATACACAAATCAATCAACATGATAGACCATATTAACAAACTGAAGGAGAAAAACCATATGGTCATCTCAATAGATGCAGAGAAAGCTTTTGACAAAATTCACCACCCATTTATGATAAAAACCCTCCAGAAAGTAGGCATAGCGGAAACTTTCCTCAACATAATAAAGGCCACATATGACACATCCACAGCCAACATCGTCCTCAATGGTGAAAACCTGAAAGCATTTCCACTAAGATCAGGAACAAGACAAGGTTGCCCACTCTCACCACTCTTATTCAACACAGTTTTGGAAGTTTTAGCCACAGCAATCAGAGAAGAAAAGGAAATAAAAGGAATCCAAATCGGAAAAGAAGAAGTAAAGCTGTCACTGTCTGCAGATGACATGATACTATACATAGAGAATCCTAAAGATGCTACTAGAAAACTACTAGAGCTAATCAATGAAATTGGTAAAGTAGCAGGATACAAAATTAATGCACAGAAATCTCTGGCATTCCTATACACTAATGATGAAAAATCTGAAAGTGAAATCAGGAAAACACTCCCATTTACCACTGCAACAAAAAGAACAAAATATCTAGGAATAAACCTACCTAAGGAGACAAAATACCTGTATGCAGAAAATTATAAGACACTGAGCAAAGAAATTAAAGGTGATACAAATAGATGGAGAGATATACCATGTTCTTGGATTGGAAGAATCAACATTGTGAAAATAACTCTACTACCCAAAGCAATCTACAGATTCAATGCAATCCCTATCAAACTACCACTGGCAGTTTTCACAGAACTAGAACAAAAATTTCACAATTTGTATGGAAACACAAAAGACCCCAAATAGCCAAAGCAAGCTTGAGAAAGAAAAATGGAGCTGGAGGAATCAGGCTCCCTGACTTCAGACTATACTACAAAGCTACAGTAATCAAGACAGTATGGTACTGGCACAGAAACATAAATATAGATCAATGGAACAGGATAGAAAGCCCAGAGAGAAACCCACACACGTACGGTCACCTTATCTTTGATAAAGGAAACAGGAAAGTACAGTGGAGAAAGGACAGCCTCTTCAATAAGTGGTGCTGGGAAAACTGGACAGGTACATGTAAAAGTATGAGATTAGAACACTGCCTAACACCATACAAAAAAATAAGCTCAAAATGGATAAAAGACCTAAATGAAAGGCCAGAAACTATCAAACTCTTAGAGGAAAACATAGGCACAACACTCTGTGACATAAATCACAGCAAGATCCTTTTTGACCCACCTCCTAGAGAAATGGAAATAAAAACAAAAATAAACAAATGGGACCTAATGAAACTTCAAAGCTTTTGCACAGCAAAGGAAACCATAAACAAGACAAAAAGACAGCCCTCAGAATGGGAGAAAATATTTGCAAATGAAACAGCTGACAAAGGATTAATCTCCAAAATTTACAAGCAGCTCATGCAGCTCAATAACGAAAAAACAAACAACCCAATCCAAAAATGGGCAGAAGACCTAAGTACACATTTCTCCAAAGAAGATATACAGACTGCCAACAAACACATGAAAGAATGTTCAACATCATTAATCATTAGAGAAATGCAAATCAAAACTACAATGAGGTATCACCTCACACCAGTCAGAATGGCCATCATCAAAAAATCTAGAAACAATAAATGCTGGAGAGGGTGTGGAGAAGAGGGAACACTCTTGCACTGCTGGTGGGAATGTGAATTGGTACAGCCATTATGGAGAACAGTATGGAGGTTCCTTAAAAACTACAAGTAGAACTACTATATGACCCAGCAATCCCACTACTGGGCATATACCCTGAGAAAATCATAATTCAAAAAGAGTCATGTACCAAAATATTCATTGCAGCTGTATCTACAATAGCCAGGAGATGGAAACAACCTAAGTGTCCATCATCGGATGAATGGATAAAGAAGATGTGGCAAATATATACAATGGAATATTACTCAGCCATAAAAAGAAACGAAATTGAGTTATTTGTAGTAAGGTGGATGGACCTAGAGTCTGTCATACAGAGTGAAGTAAAGCAGAAAGAGAAAGACAAATACCGTATGCTAACACATATATATGGAATCTAAGAAAAAAAACAAAAAATGTCATGAAGAACCTAGGGGTAAGACGGGAATAAAGACACAGACCTACTAGAGAATGGACTTGAGGATATGGGGAGGGGGAAGGGTAAGCTGTGACAAAGTGAGAGAGTGGCATGGACATATATACACTACCAAACGTAAAATAGATAGCTAGTGGGAAGCAGCCGCATATCACAGGGAGATAGCTCGGTGCTTTGTGACCACCTAGAGGGGTGGGATAGGGAGGGTGGGAGGGAGGGAGACGCAAGAGGGAAGAGATATGGGAACATATGTATATGTATAACTGATTCACTTTGTTATAAAGCAGAAACTAACACACCATTGTAAAGCAATTATACTCCATTAAAGATGTAAAAAAAAAAAAAAAAAATCACACAATTGCACACAATCCAGTATTTGTGATCCTAGGCATTTACCCCAGAGAAATGAAGACTTATGTTGACACAAAAATTTGTTGAGAGATGTTTATAGTTGCTTAATTCATAGTAGCCAAAATGTGGAAACAATTCAATGTCCTTTAATAGGTGAATAGCTAAACAAACTATAGTACACCCATACCACGGAATAATATTCAGTAATAAAAAGGAATGAACTATTGACATATATAACAACTTGAGTGAATCTCCAGAGAACTATGCCCAGAAAAAAAGAATCATTCCCAAAAGGTTCCATATTGTATTTATAAAACATTTTTGAAATGACAAAATTATAGAAATAGAGAACAATTTAGTGGTTGCTGGTGATTAAAGAAGCGGTAGAGTGGGAAGGAAATGGGTCTGGCTATAAAAGTGAAACATGATGACTTTTTGTGATGATGGAAAAGTTCTGTATCTTGATTGTATCAATATCAGTATCCTGGGTTGAGATATTGTACTGTAGTTTTGCAAGATGTTATTATTGGGTTTCCCTGGTGGTGCAGTGGTTAAGAATCCACCTGCCAATGCAGGGGACACGGGCTCGAGCCCTGGTCCGGGAAGATCCCACATGCCGCAGAGCAACTAAGCCTGTGCGTCACAAGTACTGAGCCTGCACTCTAGAGCCCGTGAGCCACAACTACTGAGCCCGCGTGCATGCCTAGAGCCAGTGCTCTGCAACAAGAGAAGCCACCGTAATAAGAAGGAGCCCGTGCACCACAACAAAGAGTAGCCTCCACTCACCGCAACTAGAGAAAGCCTGCACGCAGTAACAAAGGCCCAACGCAGCCAAAAATAATAAATAAATAAATAAATTTATTTAAAAAAAAAAACATGTTATTATTGGAAGAAACTGGGTAAAGCGTCCACAGGATCACTCTATATTATTTCTTACATTGCATGTGAATCTACAGTTCTTTCTTTTATCAGATTTCTGTTTTGAGAATGTTCTTTCGCCGTTTCTTTTTTTAATGGTAGGCCTGTTGGTGACAATTTTTGTTAGTTTTCCTTCATCACACATTGTGTTTATTTCTCCTTTATTCCTGAAGGCCTATAATATGAGGTACTAATTAAATGTTTGTTAAATAACCTCTGTGCTCTGTGTTCAGGGTCCATATATTCCATGGTGCTTGTGTCACCTACTGATATTAGATGCAGAAACGGTTGATCTAGTCTGAGTTGTAGCAGCCAGAGATGATGTTTAATGGTTTTGTAGAGTATCATGGCATCAGTATCTCAGGTCTGCATGATAATCGGGTGTTTGCTTATTCCTGTCAGGGTGTCTCTCTTCCTATAAAATATCCACCGCCACCACTTAAGGCAGAAGGCTAATGGCACAGAATGGAAGACAACTGCTCAGGACACTCAGAACACGTATATTAGAGAGCGGTAAAAAGCTGTTCTGTGTGTCCTGGGCAATTGTCATTGTCCCTCTATTCTGTGACATCAAGTCATTATTGTCAACTGCATTGTTAATTTCCTTGTTTTCCTAGAGCACTCATCAGAAAAGCCTCACTTTTAAAGGTTATGAACAGACGCTGAGATTAAGAAACCTGAAATAATGAAAGACTTCTAGACCCAGACAGGGGCGCCTCCAGTTTCCAGGCAGTCTCTACTCCCCACCGGGGAAAAAACAAAGCTTCAAGGCTTAAATAAATTGGCAAAGGCTGAGTAAAAGATTTCAGGTACCTAAACTAACTAAACTGCCTACAATTACGTGAGGCCTTAAAGGTCTAATTTCTTTTTCATTTAAGGAAAAGATGATTATTCTAAGAGGCTGATGTATCTGGAAATGTACAGGTCATGAAGGTCATTTCAGGAAAAGACCTTGACCCTACATCCCCCCCATTGGCCATATATCTCACCATGGACAACTGCAATCAAGTCACTGGATTTCAATAATCTCGTTTTTTGCTGTTGTTGTTTGGGGGCTTTGTTCATTTAAATTTTTCTCCTCCTCTTAATTCTTTTTTCTCCATCAAATTTTTATTGAATCTTTGCCCTCTGTAACAGTGAGGATACGGCAGGGAAACAAGAATTATATAAGAAATCTTTCTAGGTCTTTCAAACAGAGGAACTTCATTCAAGGAAATTGGTTATCTAAGTACTGGAAGAAATAACGAGCCAAGGATGATGGGGAAGTGACTCAGGGTTTATCGAGAGCAGGAAGCTGCTAATGACAGGAGAAGTTGGTGACTTAGAGCCTTAGAAGCCAGGCCCATCCTGGGAATGAGAACTGTAGTAAAGTTCTACATGGAGGGAAGAGCTTTCCTGTGGGAGCTGGAACCAAAGAGGAGACTCAGTCACTGCTGGAGATAACACCAGAAACAGAGAAGAAGGAAAAATGTCCCAATTGTTCCCTCCTCGTGCCCTCCAGTATTCTGCCAATGTCTACCATTGTGCACACCCAACCAGAGGCCAGAAGACAAAGAAAACACTTGCCTGTGACAAAAACAGAGCAAAGGAAGGGCAGGCAATGAATCTGAGAGCAAAGAAGCAGCTGACCTGTAACCCTTCATTTATCTATCTTCAATGTGATAATAAAATATTGGCAAATCTATTTGATAAGATCTTAACTATGTGAATCGCCTATGTCTCAGTTCCCAAAGGTGTGTTTATCTATCCCAAGAGTAAGATAATTTTGGTGATTCTCACCATCTCCTTTTTTTTTCTTGCATCTTTATGCTGTTGTATGTCAAAAAGCCACTACATTGTTTCAAATAACTCTGGGGACTGGGGAAATTCTATGGAATTGCTGCAAACAGCAAAAGACTTGTTCAGAACAGGTCACTGTCCAGAACTTCCTAACCAGGGCCAGTGACGTTGCTTTTTAGGCTAAAAGATAATCACTATTAAGAATAGGAAACTCAAAAAAAAAAAAAAAAAGAATAGGAAGCTCATTAGCCTGTTGCAGACTTTGTTACCTAGATCTCTGAGACCAAGCCAAATACTGCCCAGGATGCTAAACCCAGGTCACAGTCAGTGTGACAGCAAAATACTTCAGGATGTTGAAAGCTACTCATTTCCTATGATCTCTCTTATCACCATAACGCTTAGTCATCAAACAGGGTAATCTTCACAGTAAATTCTTTTCTTCTATAGCTCTACTTTTCTGATCTGCTCCTTCTGGAACTCTCATTCTTGCGTTCTAAATTCCTTCTCATCCTCAAATTTCACAAATTGCTTTCTCTCTTTCCTATCTTAACAGAAATGTGGTCCTCACTCAAGTCGTCTCCCGTGTAGACCAACCACATTCCCCCAGCCCTTTGGTTGGAATGGGAGAATATACTTCTGTCTTCCAACTAGTGGATCATCATTCTTCTTCTCTGACTGAAGCTCATCCTACCATCTCTTAGCAACTGCACCTCATTCCTTACAATTTGTTTAAGGCCACTGCCTTAGGATCCCAATCAACACCCATGAGCTATCTCTTTTTATATTCCCTGGGGATTTCGATATCCATGAGTATGATCTATGCCAAATCTGGTCTTGGTATTCAAATGACCTCTCTCCTTTCTCCTTATAGACACACTCCTCCATCACTTGCACTTACCATGTTGTTTGACACTTGCTTTTCTGTGCATGTATTACGTATCTGCTACTACACTTTCAGCTCCTCAAGGAAAAAGACTTCTCTTATTCATTTCTGTATCCCCCCCAACACCTAGTAGCTCTCCCAGCACATGGTAGCAACTCTACAATGAAGTGGGCTGGAATCTCTTACTATATAAACAGAGTAAACAGATCAGGTAAGCAGACATAATAGCTCCTTAACAAGATAAAATTAATTCTTTCTGTGTAACAGGTTATACTCAGGGGAAAATAAAGTTCATTATTTTTTTCTGTCTTTGTAAAATAACAGCTATGTTCTCCCTTTTGGTCACAGAGGAACTGATATGACTGTTGGTTATAACAAGAGAATATTTCAGAAACAAGAGAAAAAACTTATTGGATTTTCTGACTATTCACTTTCAATAAGATCCTTTCCAGCCACCTTATTAAAAAAAACAGGGCTTCCCTGGTAGTGCAGTGGTTGAGAGTCCGCCTGCCAATGTAGGGAACACGGGTTCGTGCCCCGGTCACCCCCATGAAGTACCTAAGACCATCACATAAATTAGTATCAGGAGGTTCTCCCATCTTCTAACTCAAAGGTCCTCCAAACTGATTCAGGTTTAGGTATTTCCCAGCATGACAATGGGGTAAGTTGGAACCTGTGCTTTAGCCAATGGAGTCTAAACATCTCCCTGGATTCTATCAGCCACAGTTTTCTGCTTGATGCTTTGGATGACCTTCTAAGGAAGACTGCCTGGCAACAACTGCATTCTAATAAGTGCTGGGTGGGGGGAGGGAGGTTTTCATCTTCTGTGCAGGGAGGGTTGTTAAATTCAGTAGCCATCCTCTGGCAGGGGCTGTGTCTTCATGAACTCATGGGCATGTGCAGTGAGATACAGTGAGGTCTACCAGGGGTGGAGAAGCCTGTCTCCTATTGGACATCTGAGAACATAGGTGTGTGGAGATACTATTATATGACAAGAATGCTGAGTACCTGTGTAGACTGGACTGTTACTAGATAAAAGTTCAAAACAACTTGGATTTAATTTGTAAATGAGCCCATGAACCTATTTGACCAAACCCAGCCTGGGCTTTCAAGGGTAACCCCCAACACTGCTTTCAGATATTCAGGAAAACTGTAATTTATTCCTGGGAAGAGAAGAGAAGTCTTTCTCTTGAGGAGACCCCTAGTTTTTCTAGAATTCTGGATTCCTTTCAACCTGCTGGCACTTCTTCCTGTCACACACTGCAGAATGTTTTGGAATTGTGACAATGTGCTGTGCAAGCACGACGTGATAGCACCATGCCTTTCGCATCTTAACACACAAACTATAGGTGTCCTTGTTGCTCGTGAGAACTAGCTTAGTGCCTGTGCAGGTGCCCTGGCTGGTCCCTTAGGGGTCCACTGACTTTAAACTGCAGGTGACCAGGCAGAGATCGACCATGGATTACCTCATATATTCTGGCTTGCTACATGGATACTTCCGTTGTGTCAGAATTCAGCTTTCCTGGTAACTCCCTAGGAGAGCTGCTGCAGAAGGGCTGAGAATAACCCAGTTGACACACAATGGGGAAAACTTTGGAAATGGGAGATAAGAATCCATGAATACATTCTTTTTCCTTTCTCCCCCCTGACTACTGAAACAGAAAAAAACGTATATATAGACATTTGGAAGACATCTCATGAGAATAAGCAATCAGCCCCACTTTCACAAAGCTTTAACCAGCTAGGTGATGGATCCCTTTATATTTGCCTTTTCTCCTTTCACACTTAATTTCCTTTTTCATCTCACTCCTGCTTCCTAAAAACTGTTCTCCTCGATAAAATATCAGCACATAGCTTGTGCCCCAGGCTCTGCTTTCTAGGGATACCGTTCTAAGACAATCCCCAACAGAATTTTATTTTGGTAGAAAAACCATGTGTAGTTCAAATGGGTAGCAGCTGAACCCTTAAGGTTTTAAATAGGATATATATCAAAGGGTGTAGGGAGGTGATAGGATAGGAGAGAAAAACGAGACAAATTGACTAGTATTCTGCCCTTTCCAGTATGGAAGCCTAAGGCTAAGCCCTGAACTTTCCTGAATCTCAGTTACCCTGACCCTAAAAGAGGGAAACTAATAGCTTCTGGGCAGTAAGAATGAGATGAGATAATAGATAGGAAGTAAGTCAGATTATGTCAAAGTTAATCTATAGATCCTGGAGTCAGACAAACCTTGGTTGGAATCCCAGATCCATCTTTTACAGGCTATGTTAACTTTGGCAAGTCAATACTTAACCTCAACATAGCACTTAGTTCATAGAATCACTGAATTACAAACAAAAGAATGTATGCAAAGTGTTTCTTATTAGCACAATGCCCAGAACAGAGCTGCCACTAGATGTTACCTATTCTCATCTTTTAGATTACTTGTGATGCTTAAAGTATCATACAAACAACCGTTATTACCAACCGGTTATAAATTTGATAATCTTCTTTTTCATAATATGCATTTCTATCATTTATACTAAATGGAAAATATGTCTTCTCCAAATGACATGATTTCTACAATCGGCATAAGTAACCAGATTATAGAATTTTCTATTTAATTCTTGTACTTGTGTCACAGTGAGAAGCTGTATAATGGAATCTGTGGAACTGAAGTAAATATAATATGGAAATGAAACCAAAGATTCAAGAAGCTCCTTTATGTGTCAGGAACTAGTTACTAAGAAAAGATTTCTCTTCAAGGAGCTTGCAATTCAGGAAGAAAGACAATAGAGGCAATCTTCTTGACTGTGACTGAATAAATACAAAGTATTATACCAGACAGAGACATCTAACCTAGTTGTGAGTAGCACTGATTGACTGGGATTCATACAAACAACTTTTAATAATAAAAGCCGACAAAGAAAACAGACACATTTTCCTTATTATTTCGAAGAAAAGAAACATTTAAAAAAAGAAATGGTTTGGTAAACAAAGTTGAGACAGTCTATCTTTAACTCCATCAAAGACCAATCAGAACTTGTTATCTTCAACCAGGAAAAAGTTTAGGAGACTGAAAATTTGGAGAGGAATAGAGTGCTAGAAATAGTCTTTCCACAATAATAATGCACACTTCTGGGGCTTCCCTGGTGGCACAGTGGTTAAGAATCTGCCTGCCAATGCAGGGGACATGGGTTCGAGCCCTGGTCTGGGAAGATCCCACATGCCGCAGAGCAACTGGGCCCGTGAGCCACAAATACTGAGCCTGCACGTCTGGAGCCTGTGCTCCGCAACAGAAGAGACCGCAACAGTGAGAGGCCTGCGCACTGCGATGAACAGTGGCCCCCGCTCACCGCAACTGGAGAAAGCCCTCACACAGAAATGAAGACTTAACACAGCCAAAAATAAATAAATAAATTTATTTAAAAATAAATAAATAAATAATGCACACTTCTGAGCGCCATACATTTCCAGAATCTTCTTTACTTGAAGAACTGGTTAGGAAGTATCTCTAAACTCCTCTTGTAATCTCTTGTGACACAGAATGAAATCTATATGTTTAGGATGAGCTGAAAAGATGGTCTCAGCTTCAGAATACCCACAAGAATTTCTGCAAAGTGATTAGACAAAAAAGTCAACGATGGCCTACATCTCTAGATACAAGGACAAGTGGATGTTCAACAAATAACAACATTTGCCGGGTGCGGTAATGAAAACACTCTCTTTCATTCTGTGGAAACAGCAGTAAAATATAAAAAGATTAACAGGTGTTCAATACAGACTACTCCCCTGAATTTAAGCGGTTTCCTTTCCTCTGCCTGGGGGATGAAAAAACTAAGTAAAAGCACTCATTCTAGGATTCTAGATTCTTAGAACATTACTGTGAGGTAGAAAGTAGAAAACAATAGATATTTATCTTGGTAAAATGAAGACTACAGAGTGTATGAGCTTTCGGGGTAAAAAAAATTTTTATCTCAATTCTATTTCAAAAAATAATCAGATTCCTTTATATTATACAGATCTCTAGCTCACCCTGCAGGGCAAAAGATATTGTCATTTTTATTATGATTAGTAGTAGTAGCTAACTTTCATTGGGAGTTTATTACGTGCCAAAACTATGCTCAGTGCTTTATATAACTTATTTTGATTTTCCTGGAGTTTAAGGCTAGGATTGGGGGAGGGGGAAGGGGGGGAGAAGTTTTTTTTGGAGTGGGGGTCAATCCTTGGAAAGAGGAGTGAGCAAATGAGGGAACTGAGATGAGGAAGGAGCAAAACCTAGTAAGAATCTTCTATATAGATCTCTGATTTTAGCAACAAGGTCTTGACCTTGCCAAGACGTCTAAGAAGCATGCAAAATTACCTCCATAATTGTCCTTCCGAACAACAGGAGGCTCGGGCATTTATCCACTGCCTTCCAGCTCCCACTGGTTAAAGATTATCTCCTCTGCACTTCTGGGCTGCCCTTGCACTTGAACTGAGGGGACTCCCAAGGTTTGGAGAAGGCCTTGGGGCAAAACACAGGAAGGTAAGCAACACTTGAGGTGGGATGTGATCAGTATGAATCAAAATCATCCAGCAAAGCTTTGGCTGGAATCAGACGTGAGCCAAAAAGAGGCTGCAATGGCAACGAGACAGTCTGTGATAAGACTTATTTTCTTTAATCCTGACAACGCCCTATTATACTGTTATCATCCCCATTTACTGATGAGGATAGTAAGACCGAGAGAATATAATTTGCCCAACTTCACACAGCCAGTAAATGGTAGAACAGGACTTCAAACCCAAGCCGGATGATCCTAGAATGTGAAGTCTTGCAACCTCATTACCTAATTTACACAACCTCTTATCCAAGAGACTTATTTACATTTTCCAAGTATGAACTCATGGCTAAATAGACTTCCCTAACACATCTTTAAGAAGCAGGTACCTTTAGGACTGAGCTGAAGTTGTGACTGCACTCAGGTGAGAACTGAGTATAGAGCTTCTGATGAGAGCTTCTAATAGAATTATCCACCAAGATTTCTGGACTGGCCTCCTGGGGTTATTTGCACAGGAAAGATATTCCTATGCCCAAAGGTATGATTTTTTCATAATAATCACATTTACATTAAAGCTCTAGGCTAGACTATCTCCATTGTGGAAATATGAGCATCATATTAAGGGAATGAAGTGAGCTGGTTTTCCTATTCCACTGAGAAAGTAACATAAAACAGCCCCTTGGGTTTGTAAGTTTTGAGATGATGCACAATTTTTAAAAGTGAGAAAGAAAGCCTACTTTACTAGATGGATGAGTAAGACAGGCTGTAAATTATTTTTTTTTCATGTGTAAAGTTATTTATTGTAGCACTGTTGGCAAAAAATTAAAATAATCTAATTGCAGTGGTAAGAATAAATAAAGTTTGGTCTTTTTTGTACAGTGGAATTTAGAAGTTAAAATAAAAGAATTAAATATTCATGTATAAATCTCAACAACAAAATGTTGAGTGAAAAAGTAATAGGTAGAGTATGATACCATTTAAACTTAAAAAAAAATATGGAACGCTTCACGAATTTGCATGTCATCCTTGTGCAGGGACCATGCTAATCTTCTCTGCATCGTTCCAATTGTAGTATATGTGCTGCTGAAGCAGGCACGGCTGTAAGTTATGAAAGAAAAACAAGATCCCTAGAGAGGGAGCCAACAGAAGAGCTCTCTAGGCTGTCTTAAGTATTGCAATGCATAGACTCATAAGTGAGGTGACTACATACGTATCCATCAGATCAGGTATGCTCGAAGGTAAAAGGGGTGCTATTGATAATTTCACTGAATCGACACATGTAAACCTGGACCAGAATGTACCCTATTCATGGGGCAAGAGGATAGACCTGTGTTTTCCCATTGTTACTGTGACATGAGACTCATTCTGAGCGTCTGCAGGTTCTTTGGCCCTATCCCTTAGCTGCTGTAGCGGAATCTCAGGTACAGGGCTCCAACTCTTGAATTTTAACAATACCTCCAGGTGATTCTTCAACATACTAATGTTCATGCACCAGTGACTGAGATAATCAAATTCAGTGTTTCTGTATATATGTGTGTATAATTCACATAGAAATTTAAAGACTAAAGTAACTCAGTGTTACGATTAAGACCATAAAAACTGGGAGGAGAACAACTCCGTTGATCTCATGTATTAATTAATGTGTACGGTACATATTTATTGAATCCCCAGTAAATATGAGTTTGATAATAGGGGAAATAATGTAAAAAATTAAAAAATAATGTATTCCTTGCTTTCTCTGAATGTATAGTCTAGCACGGGAGGCTGCAGAGTAATAACAATAATAAAGTAAACAATAATTACAATTCATACATCAAGGATGATGAGGCGATCAAGAAGTAACACTAGATTATAAACTTCCTGAGGACAAGGAACTCTGTCTGGCATACGCCAGAACATACTGCAGAGTGACCAACCATTCTGTTTTGCCCAGAGCTGAGGGGTTTCCCAGGACACAGAACCGTCAGTGCTAAAACAAGGAAAGCCTGGGCAAATCAAGACAAGCTGATCACCCTATTAGTGGAAAAGGCAATCAAAAGAGAGTCTAATAAAAAGGAATATGTTACTGAAGAAGGTTAGCAGGAGATATTCACTTATATTGAGGTCTATCATTTTCCAAGTTCTCTATATACATCATCACAACAAGGTTCTAAGCTAACTGACAGAGGAGTAAACTGAGGCTCAGAGAGGTTAATTACTTTGCCCTAGATCCCACAGCTGGAAATGGCTGAGCTGGGCCTGGGATAGGAGTCCAGGGCTGTTTGAATCCAAAGGCCCCAAGGGTAAGGAAAGATGAGGCTCTAAGTTCTTTGCTCAAAACTTCAAAAGAGGCAGAAATGTGGACTTACAATTGAATTCTTCATCCTGGGGAAAACATCCATGTTTTATTCAGGGAAAGCCCTTTTGTTTTTATTAACACACACACATGCCCAAGATAGTTTGCTTGCCTCCCTCCCTCCCTTCCAGCAGCTGCTTTGAAGATGAACAGAGGCTCCAGAGGGAGCAGAACTGTTTCCAGCAGCTGTTTCTCAAACACCTAACTTCATTTCAGATCAGAGCTGGGGTGTGAAGCTCTTAAAACCTTTGCTGCTTCATTCACATGAGAGCAGAAGCATCCCAAACTATCAGCGCCTCACCAGCAGCCTATCTGAATGCCTCTCTGGGTACTGGGTGTCTCAGGCACGATGTGGTGTGGAGCTGTTTGTTAACTCTACTTTCAACGTCTCTCCCCCTCACTCCCCTCTAAGAAAGGCAAACCCAGAAAGGAGGCAGTATCTCACTCAAGCTTCCTCTTCCTCTTGCTTCCCTCTATCTCCCTCTCCTTCTCCTTTTACATTTTATGATTAAGAAGTATTTAAATTCTAAAAAGAATGAGAAAAATGACACGTTCATCCTAAAATTGCAAAATTAGCATTTTGTCATACCTGATGAAATCCTTTTTGGAGGAAATCAGATGTTACAGGAAGGATGAAAACTCTTCACCCCTGCCCAAATGCATTTCCCTCTTTTTCTCCCCATCAACATCATTAAAAAGTTGGTGTGATTGTCTCCATTTGGGTTCATACATTTTTATTAATATGCATATGTCCATAAGCAACAGGAAATAATATCGTTGGGTGAGTTATCCTTTCACTCTTCATTAATAGTATCATCCTGTATACCACTACTTAGATCTTAAATTTTTATTGAATCTTGTTTTTACAGGTGCAATCATGGGAATACATGACAAATCAGCACATTGATTCATGTTGCTTTATGGTATTCCATCACATGAATAGTGCACAGTTTCTTTTTTTTAACTCTCTAGTGTTAAATGCTTAAATTATCATTTTTTACTCCCTCTTGCATTTCTGTACTTCTACAATAAACCTGTGAGGTATATTTTACTTTACGATTTCCATTGTACAGAGAAGAAAATCAAGAAAATCATCAAATCAAAATTTGATTGAGATCAATCAAATACGTCAAATTTATACCACTAACAAGTGAACGACTGGAATCAAGAAACAGGCTGGAGGAGCCTTAAACTATTTGTTTCCCATATACAAGACTCCACAAGAAAGGAAGGAAAAGCAATTACAGTACCACGTCAACATTGTGTTCAAGGGTATTTGTTTTCCACGCTTGTATCTACAGGGCTTAGCAGGGTACTTGAAAGTAGGGGGTGTTAAACAAATATATATTAAATCATTGAGCTGAAAAGACATGAAGACCAAGTCTCAGGAGGTTCTAAGATAAGTTGTCAGATACACAGCCCTGGAGACAAAGAGCCCTGGATCTAACATACAGAATCAAATACGGAACCAGAGAACCAAAAAATGTTGAGAGAATGAGAAATAGTTGGGTGGGCAGTACATAGCAGTTGTATATCCCACCTATACAAGCCTGAGACAAACACCTGGGATCTTACATGTCATTAGTGGACACGTAAGTGTTTGAGCCATTTACACTCAAAGGAGATGGGAGAGGGCAAGCCCAGGAACTGTCACTGGGTCATGGAATAGTACCACATTTTGGAAGAAAGCAGTTCTTTTTCTCTTGCATAAAGTAAACTTGGTTATTTAAACCATCAGTTTCTTCTACCATATAACCCTAAACATATGCAGTTTTTCTCCTATCTCAGTGCACAGGACTAGTCAATGAGTTATGAACATAAATGGCTGCCATTCACAAGCACTTGGTCTGTACACAAATGTAGGATTAAATGAGATACAACACCTAAGCAATGGGTACAGTGCCTGGCACATAAAAAGAACTGAATTCAGATTCACTTCAACAATATTATAAAGAGGGAAGGACTCTCCTTTTATATTTGAAGACTAGAAAAACAATTTCTTCTCTTAATAATGAAGAAATTAAGTGGCAGTGAGGTTTATTGGGGGGGCAACAACCTTGAGATGCAAATTGTATTGTTGCTGATTATTTTTCTGAATATCACATGTGTTTATAATCTAGTAAACTCATGCAAACCTCTTTAACCAGAACCTTTTTTAAAGCTTCCTGAGAGACTTAATAGACAGTAAGAAGGAAATTCGTATTTTTCTCAAACAGTGCTCAAGGCAAGCACATTTTACAACTTTTCAAAACCTAATGTCTCCATCCAGGGAAAACAAACTGAATTACTCTAGAGCACATGTGGGGCATTAGGTTCATCCACACATCGGGGACGCTGAGCACTCTGCAGTAGATGGCACAGATAGGATGCTGCTGCCTGGCCGTGGAACTCAAGAGGGAGGTTTGAGTGGTTCACTGTTACCGGGATTTATAAAATCGCTCTCTCCCAACCAAGCAATTTGCTCTTCCAGATTGTATTTTTGAAGCATATTTTGGTTTTAATAAAGCAAGTATTTAAGCCACATTGTAAAGTAGACTCTCAGTCATTCAGAACTGTGAATTTGACACTGGTATCCCCCAGTGATAGACTGACATAACCCAACCACATAAAAGTCAAAGTTATGTGTGGTGTGTGTGTGTGCGTGCACGTGTGTGTGTTGAATCTCAGCCAGAAACTGGAGAAAGGTCAGACCCAATCCACATACCCCAAATTTGAGGAGGTTTCAGCAGGAAAGGAGACACTGATATCATCAGTCTCATCTCAAATGCAAGAGGGACCCTCTCCAACTTGGCAAAAATGAAAGTAAGGCTATTCATTCTCCCCTCAGAGTTACAAAATATTCCTCGTATTTCTCATGTGGGTTGAGACCTGGACACAAAGACAGACTGAAGCTCAGCTGGACTGGCAGTTTGAGGGTAGGGTCTTGTTAAAGTCCAGATGAGAGAGGGGTGAGTGTCTTAGCTTAGTAATTCTCAAACCCGGCTGCTCACTAGAATCAACTGGGAAATTTTCAAAACTATCCGATGCTCAGAACCAAACGCAGACTGCAGAAGAGCTGCAGAGGAGGCTAAGCATTAGTATTCTTTAAAAGCTTCCTGGGTGATTCTAATATGCAGCCAAGGTGACATAAGCAGATCCGGACACAACAATTTTCCCGCCCAAGAGTAAACACACATTGCACCCACAATGAGAGAAAATGCACTGGCCTTTTTACCATCTTGAACAAATTTAATCTATACTTATTTATTGCTGTAATCAAAGGTCTGGCATATATCAGGAATTCACTCATAATTAATGACTCAATGAATGAGTGATCACTAGCTAGCAAAAATATTACACTAAAATAAGGCTGCCCTTTACTCTGTGTAACTAACATACTGCTCAAAACCCCTAAAATTTGCATAGTATTTGATGATTCACTCAACTCTTCATAAATTATCATGAAGAATTCATGAAAAAGCTACAAAGACATATGTACAAAGTACTCATCACACTGCAGTGCAGAGATTCAATAAGTCAATTATGATATATCCATGCAATGGAATTCTATGCAGACACTAAAATAATGTCTTGAGTTACTTTTTAATATGGAAATCTGTCCATGATATATTATTGATAAAGAGCACATTAAAAACAGCATGGATAAAAATAATAATTTTGATTTAATAAATACATAAATTGTGTGTTTGTGTGTGTGTCTACATAGAAAAATCTAGTAGGCATAAACACGAATGTGGTTAACTATGAAAGATACAAATAAAGATGATTTTCAGGCTCCCCTGGTGGCCCAGTGGTTAAGAATCCCCCTGCCAATGCAGGGCACACACGTTCAAGCCCTGGTCCAGGAAGATACCACATGCCATGGAGCAACTAACCATGTGCCACAACTACTGAGCCTGCAAGCCACAACTACTGAAGCCCATGTGCCTACAGCCCATGCTCCGCAACAAGAGAAGCCACCGCAATGAGAACCCTGCGCACCACAATGAAAAGTAGCCCCTGCTCACCGCAACTAGAGAAAGCTCGCGTGCAGCAACGAAGACCCAACACAGCCAAAAATAAATAAAACAAAATAAATTAATTTTTAAAATAAATAAAGATGATTTTCACACTCTTCTTATACCTTTTCTTTATTTTCCTCAACTCACATTATTTTATTTTATTTTTTGCCATGCGCAGGCCTCTCACTGTTGTGGCCTCTCCCGTTGCGGAGCACAGGCTCCGGACGCACAGGCCCAGTGGCCATGGCTCACGGGCCCAGCTGCTCCGCTGCATGTGGGATCTTCCCAGACCAGGGCACGAACCCGTGTCCCCTGCATCGTCAGGAGGACTCTCAACCACTGCGCCACCAGGGAAGCCCCATTATTTTAACAATTGCAATTTCTTGGTATGTAATTTTTTTTCCAAAGTTGGGAGCAGCTCCAGCCATCCCCATTCCAGGTCCATCTTGATTTCAGAACCCTCACCACTTGCAAATACAGTCAGATCAAGATACAACAATGGAAAGGGAGAAGTGGATCTTTAGTGCCCTGTTCGCACCTATGGGTCAGTCTCCACTATTTATGTTGGCCACCACCTCCCGCAAGTAAGCTCCCATCAGAAACTGGTAACTTAGTTTAACCTAGTACATCCAGTTATATCCATAAAACCTATTTCTTGAGGACATCTGCTTCCATATGTAATGGGGCTAGGTTATCTGGTATAACTATTTCTTGATGCAAATTAGTTTAATACCTAATCTGTCATCGTTCACAGGGATAGTTACTTTTTTCTTTTTTTTTGGCTGCACCACGTGGCTTGGGGGACCTTAGTTCCCCAACCTGGGATCGAACCTGCACCCTCAGCAGTGAAAGTACAGAGTCCTAACCACTGGACTGCCAGGGAATTCCCCAGATAGTTACTTTTTGAAGCAAATATCAAAACACAGAAATGCCTCTAATGTGACATGACAGCTTTCAGAAACAGAACCATGGTAAGAATTGATTTCTCCCTGATACGGGGACAGGTGACATTGTAGAGGAGAGAAGTAACTACTAATAATAAGGACAGCCAGAAATGTTCGGATGCTTTCTGTGCCTGATACTGTACTTTGCAGGACTGACAGTACTTTGTGGGATTAAGGAATATAAATATTATAAACAACAGATGATGTATGTACTATTACTATACCCATTTCATAGATGAGAAAACAGAGGCTTAAGGAGCTTAAGACTTGCCCAAGGACATATAAACAATAATTGGCAGAACTGGGATCATACTGCAGGTGCTCTGGCTTCAGTTTCCGTTCTCTGACCAACTATGTTACAGACTATGTAGTTTCTAGACCTTCTAAAATCCACAGCTCAATTTAATTCAGTCCTCAATACCAATTATGTTAGTTTCTGGGATAGGTGATATTACTGGTGAATAAAACTTGATTGGGGTCCTCTAGAGGCTTCTACTGATGTAGCAATTTATTCCAGCCACAGAAGAAGAAAACCAAAATTCTCAAGGATTGTTTACCTTCTAGACTAGTGATTGTCAAAGTGTGGTCCCTGGACTAGTACCACCTGAGATCTTACTAGAAATGCAAATTCTTGAGCCCCACCCCAGGCCCACTGGATCAGAATCTCTGGGAATGGGGTCCAGGATCTGTGTTTAAGAAAGCCTTCCAGGTAAGAAGTCCTGTTCTAGGCACCATATCATATGTGTCACAGGAGTTATCTCATTTAATCCTCACAGCCAACTTTTAATGTCAGCTCATAATTCCAGATGAGGAAACTGAGGCATGGGCTGCTGAATGGGTTCCTCAAAAGGCATAGTTAGTAAGAGATAAGGCTGGAAATCTAACCCACTTCTGTGAGAGGCTCCCACTAAGGTGGAGTGAATGGGATAGAGCACATCTTTTGACTTTGCTACTACTTCAACACAACCTTCTTTGTTTGCAGTGTTAAAAAACATTCTACAAAGGTGTATCAAGGAATACAGTTTAATGGAAACTAAGATACATGTGGGCAATTATCTCATAATAACATTCTACTTATGAAAGGATGCTATAGTGTAATTAGACACCAGGAGGCCAGGGGAAAAAAAGTGGCTCTTATTTTAACTGCTTCACAATAGTGGAGTGTTGTCAGAGAGTTACTCACACAACAGACGCTCTGAAGATAATGTGCTGATTCTGTGGGTTGCTGCCTAACTCCACTGCAACAGAGCCTCCAGTCCTCATGCACAGAGACATAAGTCCTCCCTAAGCAATGTCTAATGCTTGCAGCAGAACTATAAATCGAAGCTAATGGGAGAAAATGCAACTCCTCCATTCAGATTTTCTGAAAATATTTGCCTGCGATGTTTTGTGCATCAGAGACTGCATGCACACACGAAAAGACAGTATTTATTCTGGGTTGGCTTCATTTGGAGAGCCAGATTAGGGAAGGTAATCAAGTACATTTCACTTTTACCTAGTAAATAAGTTAAATGTTCCCTGTGGTTATTCATTAAAACTTTTATGGTATGTTCATCAATTACCAAACAGCTTGAACAAAGCAGAGGTAAATTAACTTTCTCAAATCCACATGGCTTGCCAAAAGGAGTGTACTCAAAGCAATTCCACTGGTTTAAAGTTCATCCAAAATACTATTAGCTTGGAGTCCAATTTTGAACTGTCAAGGGGAATATATACAATGGTAATTTCAGATCATTATCATGGCATTCCAATGCAAATGGCCACAATTTAATTCATTATCACTGACATTACATCTTTATTTTGTTACCAACTGGTGACTGACATTTCCAGGGCTACAAGAAGCAAATGCTAATTAGACCACTGTGTACTCTTACCCTTTCTTCTTTTGCTGGACTTTTCCATATTTGAGGAGACATGCCGGAGGCTACTTCTGACCAGCTGCTGGCCCTTGACACTCCTTCTCTAGGCCACCATCCCTGGGATAAAATGAAGCTCCTGTGAATTTCCAGTTCTGTGCCTCTGAAATGGAGCCTATGTAATGGAATGACCCCCTTCTTTAAATCACCTGCCCAACCTAATTTAGGAAGTCTAAAGCACTCCAGGGTGACAGAGCACAGACATTAACATGCAAACAAACTGCCATGAAAGTTCAAATTTGCACTTAGACTGGACAAAAGGGAACGAAATGGCTTTCTATGCTGTTCCTTGCATCATCAGAGTTTCACAAATTACTAATCTCTGAAATGATGCCAGAAGGGAACTTCCTCTGATCCTCTCATTCATGCTTAGGTAGACTCAATTCATCTCTGAAAAGCATACCTGTTCACTTTCAACACGAGATGAGAAAGAGCTGTAAAATCTCAAACAGCTCCAGTGAAATGTTTAATGGGTTCAAATGAAAGCAATTAGTAAGTACAAAATTGAAGCTCCTCAGATCTTTGCGCTACAGACTCAAGGAAAAGACATAAAACATCGATTTTCTTTCCATTTCCCTGATATGTCACAATAATTCTGCCTTCAAGACAATGTCTGTCTCCAGAAGCTCTGTGAAAATGTTATTTATTCTCTCATTATTTAGCTGCAATAATAATGATAGATGATCATTATAGGCCAGGTCCCCGGTAATTGGCTTTGCATACTTTAATCTTCAAAACAACCCATGGGGGTATAGCTCAGGGATAGAGCATTTGACTGCAAAACAACCCTGCAAGATATGAACTGAGTTATCAATGAGGAAGACGAGTCTGGCCAATGCAAATGGAAATCGTAACTCTAGTTAGGCAGGGTGATCGGTACCTTTTATTGACTGTTTTCTCTTTTCTGCATCACTATGCACTTCTCTACCTGTTTCCTTCACTTCCCAAGCCAACTCTTTTCTTTCGAATCCTTTTTAGGGTCTGGTTCTGGGGAACCCCAATTAAGACAACAGAAGGCGGTATGATTCTGAAATTGAAAATTTACCTTCCTGGTGTGTTGAATGTGGAATGAATAAACAAACTATTCCAGTATCACTTGAGCAAAAAAGTAGGTGTAGTAATCAAGGATAAGGAATTAAAAATGAATAGATTTGAAATGCTTTTCTCTATACTGATATTCAGAGCTGGGCTAGAAGATTTTATCCTTTAATATGATTGATACATATATTATTTAATTATTTAATTATAATTTATAGTTTCAAGCACAGTTACACAATTACAATTAGGTAGGTATACCTGACTTGGAATTATGCTTTAGAAAGTTGGCATACAGAAAGCCACTGCTGTACTTAAAATGCCTAACCCTGAATGCAGCCCTCAAAAGCATGAGCTTGGGTCCCCCCAAAAAGGAAGCACTTCTCAATAACAACTTTCCAATACTCATTTTCCTCATTCATCATCTAATCATTAATAAATTTCACTTGAATAACTGTACATTTCAGACTGAGAGAAAAATGAGGTTTCATGTGTTACATGTGCCATTGCTACCCTACTTCTAAAACCTAAGTGTCCTGCTGAAAAAGTATGTGCCCTGGGGCCCAAGACTAATAGAAATTTCAAAGCCTGTTTTATGTTTGCAAGTTAATCTTTCTTTGTCCTCCATCTCATCCAGCAAATACAATATCATAATAACACAACTCATCTCTGTTTTTGAACTTGGCTTTGGATTGAGGATCACTGTGTCTTTGCCTTCAGATGTCTCACTTTGATGTATCTATTTCAAAGGGAGAGATAAAACCCAAAGTTCATTCTCACAATGGGACATCTTTTAAAGCCAAAGAGAAATGTTGGCCCTCTTTGTGGTACACAGCAGCCTGGATTCACTTTGAGATCCTCACTTGAAAGTCCCTGGGCAAGTGCAAAACGGCTTTAGTGATTTATCTTGCTACTGTGAGAACGGAATCGCTGTAGCTATGTCCATTGCACAAGTGGGCAGACAGAAGTTGTGGGAGTGAAGCAGGGAGAAGACCTCGGGGAAATAGGTTTTCTCGTTGCCTCTTCCTAATTACTAGCCATGTAGCTAAACTCTTCAGCACTAATGGCTCCACTGGGTATAAATAGCATCTATATATACCTTTGGAAGTATAAATCTGGGCTGGAGGAAGGAGGAATCTGTTCAAACCCACATTCTTATCTCTCTTTCACTCTCTCTCTTTCTCCCTCTGAACTCAACTCCAATCATATCAAAGAAAAAAGAGTCTTTGTATATTTCACCATTAGACATAGCACATTTCACTTTCTAAAACTGTTTTTGACTGGTCCTTTCAATTTGCCATTCTACTTGACTCTTAAATTTCCCATAATTTTGAAGAAATCTCTTTCTAAATTCATTTCTTCCACCTTCAAATTCTAATAGACTGCAATTTCCACAGGGATGCATAAATTCTTATTTTCTTTATATCCTCAGTGCCTAAAACAAAGTCTAGAATATATTATTCAACCAATACATGTTTATTGAGTGAATAAGTGAAGAAATGACCAAATGAAATTTTAATCATTTGCTCTTCTTTAAATCCTCCTCCTTTCTCTAAGCATGCTCATAGCTGTGCTACCTTGAAAAAAAAATTGTAATGTTTTTGCATGCTGTACTCTCTGAAATAAATTTATCAGTTTCAAAGCACAAGATGGCATATCCCTTCCTACCCCCTTCCCTAGTGGGAGCAATTATATAACCAAAGAAATGGATCAAATTACCAGTCTTTAAAAGTTAAGGAGTGTTATCTCAGCCAAAGCTAAATACAGAGGCTGTCCCCCTCTACTCCATGCTCACTCTTACCTTCTTTGGATGATATATCATATCAATACCCTGATACTGCTATGGTTTCCACTGGGAGAATCTCAACTGAGGTTTTAATGGAGGCAGTGGCATAACTGAGCATAAGTAGAATCTTAGATCACTAGTGGGCTAATATTTTATTGGCAATTTACAAAATATTTTCTGAGTGCTAAACCTGCAAGGATTACACAAGACATTCTAAAGGATTTTTTTAAATCATATAGCAATCCAGCACTCAATAAACTAAGATTCTAGAAAAAATAAGACATGTGGATGTGGATAAATGTCCATACTTCATGGGTAAAAATTATTTATCTCATAAAAAGCTTCAAAATGAAGTACTATTGGGAAAGGGATTTCACTGGATCACAGAGAGCTTCAAACAGGGAGTGGCATTTTAACAAAGCCTTGAAGGAATGAATTAGTATGTGAACACTTTGCAGTGGTATGCTCTTAAACAAATAATAAAAGCCCTGATCTGTTGCGTTTGGCAATTTCCATGTTATAAATAGCCCAACCATGGCCACCAACCAGCTCTCAACATTCCTGAAAAGTTTACAATTAGCTCTCATGAGCCAGCTCCAACACACCACTGTTTGATAAATTTCAACTTAGGCAACCCCTGTTATGAATTTAAATGCTGTATATGAAATTGAAAAGATCCAGTTGTCCCCATATTGAAGGACATGTTGCAATGAAGGAAAAGTGGTTAAGGGAAGAGAACTAGACAGGCTTTGAAGCACTTTTAGCTGACCCCAGTTCAAAGAGTCATGATTACACCCAGGAAAATTATCCCCATCTCTGAGTAGCTCTGAGTTTTGGCAACGTGAAGACGTATTAGCAGTTTGACTTAATCAGAGTATTTCATTAAAAATTTGATCATATGTCTTCATATTCCAAATCTAGGAGTTCTATTTATGACGATAATGGATTTAGGAATACTAAATCTATAGAACTCCTTCTATAAAGATTTTTTTAATCTTCATAGTCCTGAAATGAAGAATTTAAAACAATGTTTATAGTCATGAACGGAAGAATGAAGTTAAAACAGAAGAGGTCTGAGTATTTCTCTGTGAAACCCAAGTTGGCTGGAAGTCAGGGTTTCTTTGGGCAATTGCCTGATGATGGGAGAGAATTTGGCAAAGGTAACCCAGGATTCTGGATATGCTTGTGTTTTGTTTACTGAGCCCAGGGGTTTATTTCTCAAATGAATTCCTTTTTTATTGTGATGGTAGTAATCATGAAAATCCTCCTGGTAATAAGCTCTGTGAAGGTTCCTTGGCAAAATGGCCTATAAATATTGGCCATATGCCACATTTCAATATTTTGGTTTGAAACGCAGCAACCCAAAGCTCAGGAAATATTTTCAGAAAAGACCCATTGTTCTGGCCCTCAGCTGGAATCCTGAACAACAGGCTCCATATACTGTCTTGCTGCCATGATTCTGGGCACTAGTAGAAGACACCTCCCTAGTCACATTGCTTAGTGTCCAGCCTCCAAAATGAGCAGAGATCTGTAAAAAGTGCCTCTTTATTGGGTGAGAGGGTGGACTATTTGAACACCAAGATCCTTCATCAATCTTTAATGTTATGAATCTAACAGCCATTCAGTTCTGAACTCCAAAGGAGAGAGAAGGTATGACAGTGGGCAAACTAGAAGCATGGCTTCTAAGCATGAACTGGTCACTAACTCATGAAGGTGTTGGATTACCCAACCACTACATTTCCTTCCAACTCTACAAATCTATAAATCTACTGTCAAGAGCATTCTAAACTCTTCTTTCAGCATTGGGCTCTATCTAAAAGACAGATAAACTACATTCATTCAATACCATTTAAGAAACATTGATTGTCTTCCACACGGTACCTACTAAATTTGACATGACGGAACCAAGAATTAAAGAGAAAGGACCTCTGCATGAAACTGATCACAGTTGATAGGAAAACTACAATTGAAAAGACAACTGAAATACATTCTATTGGTACAAAGATCCCACCACCATTCCCTCCAATGAGATATAATCTCCTAATGGATATCGCTTATGTGGAATCTAAAAAAATGGTACAAATGCACTTATTTACAAAACAGAAATAGAGTTACAGGTGTAGAAAACAATCTTATGGTTACCAGGAGGGAAAGGGCAGGGCGGGATAAATGGAAGGTTGAGATCGACATATAACACACTACTATATATAAAATAAATAACTAATAAAGACCTACTGTATAGCATGGGGAACTCTACTCAGTACTCTGTAGTGGCCTATATGGGAAAAGAATCTCAAAAAGAGTGGATATATGTATATGTATAACTGATTCACTCTGCTGTACACCTGAAACTAACACAACATTGTAAATCAACTACACTCCAATAATTTTTTTTAATCTCCTAATGGTCATTAGAATTACATAACAGTTAGGACACTTAAAGATATATCAGGTCAGCCTAGTCACCCCTTAGGTTTGCCCTAGACAGTAGAGCAGGTTACGCTAAACGATACAGGTTTGTCAAACCACACTGGAGGTTTCACTTCAGCCGACCTCATCTTTGTTGATTCACTAAGGTACCTTCATTGTTATCCCTGTCATCACCATAGGCCTCAGGGTCAAGTAGAAAGGGTTTTATCCCCAGCTTTGCCACTTAACTAACATTGAGATGTGGCACAGTTGGCACTTACAAATCAGTTTCCTCAACTGCCTAAAGCGGGGTATATTTTACTTCTCATCACAGGCTCAAAAGCAATGTCTACGAAAAGGCCACTCAATAAATGTGACCAATTATTCATTTCAGGATTATGTTACATATGCATGCATAGCATAGACCCTCTGCTTGTTTTTACGTGTTTCGTAATATTTGAATGAGGCAGGGTTGAGCAGGTGTGTTCAAGAGAATATTCTTCCATCATTCTCACTGGATCTTCAAAATATTCATAAATAATTATGATGTTATCTTTAATTTTTCCTTTCTTATCAAGGCTGTTGCAGGGGTATCAATTCTAATTTAATCTTCTCTTCCCTCTCTGTCTCAAATTATGAATGCCACTATATTCTAAAACACTGTCATAATTACCATTAAGAAGATTCATTCAGGTATCTATGGAAACAGAGAAAAAGAAATCAAATTTAGTCATGTCAGATGGGGTGTCAAGGAAGGCATTTAGAAAAGAGCAACCACCTTTGAGTTAGCTGTGAAATATGAGTGAGCACTAGAGAGGAAACAAAAGAGGGGCTCAGGTGTGATGCAAAGGCACTGAGACTCACGAAAGCTCATGCTGCCTCTGGCAGCTCACTCCATCCCGGTGAAGAATGCAGTACAAAAGGATGGCAGCTGAGACTGGCAACAGTTGAGGATCAAATCTGAAGGAGCCCTGAACACTATGCTAAGCTATTTGAATATAATTTATCTAGAAAGCGAGAGTGGAGTGAGCCCCTGAAGGGTTGAGGCAGGTGGCCTACATGATCAGATTTACATTTTTAAGAGTCACAAGGGAAACAGCATTGGGGATGGACTAGAGGAACAACAGACTGAAAGTAGGGAACCGCACACTAGGAAGCCCTGCTATTCTACACTTGGCCTTATTCACTAACATCTTGCAATTTTTATTAATCAACACTCATGAAATGACAGATAAATAACAACATTTTCTCAATTAAGTGGGAGTGGGAGGGGGTGGGTAGGGTAGGGTGAGAGAAGAGTAAGGCGTGATTGGAAAAAATTTGCCATCTATTGCCCTACTAATTGGAGGTTCATGTCTTGCTAGTTTCATGAATGCTTCCCATTTGAGAATAAATCTAAGGCATGATTCATCCCTAATTATCAGAGACAGAGAAAAACAAACATAAACCAAACACCTCATTTGAATTGTTTATTTCTTTTAACTACCTAAAGATTACAGCCACAGGTTCTTCACCAATTTATAGGAAAGTAAACACAATAAACAGACAGGTGAAGACGACTCATGTAGGGGGTATTGTGAAAATAATCTAAACAATGAGTGTTCTGGAGACATTTGATATGCACACATCTGCATTATCTAATCAGCACCACACAATCAGATTTCAGTAGTACTAAAGGCAAATATCTGAAGCTCTCTCCCACTATTCAGACTGTATGTAGACTGCCATGAAAACCCCATCATATGGGAGATGGTTTTATATAAAGGGGACATGGCTTTAGTATTTTAAAAATGTGATGTAAATGAGTGCTTACATATACTGTTATGTGATTTGAAAATTACTGAAATATAAAATAATTATAATATTAATGATATGCATATCCTGATTATTTTACATTATCTAATGATGAGTATTTACTATGTACCAGGCACTGGGAATAGTACTTTGCATTCATTATATCATTTGATATTTAAAGTGGTACCATCACTCCCATTATACAGATGAGGAAACTAAAGAAAGAAGAATTGTCCAAAATCATCTTTGTTAGTTGGAAAAAGACAGAACATGAGTTTGAGTCCAGGTATCTATGACACTACAGGTCATACTCTTAACTGCTGTTAAATACTGCCCTGGATATGGGACTCTACACAGTCTGGATCCACTTAGATTTCACGCAACTCCTTGTGCAACCCTCTCTCCTTTCAAGGAGGTCACACATTTTATTCTTTGCTAATTCAATGTAATAAATTCCTTCTGGAGTTCCCCTTGTTCTTTCTTCATTCATTTGGTGATCCTCTCTTACTCCTTTTTCAACATTTAGTTCAGATTTTATCTCAACTTGAGATAGTTCAGGACTCATCTCAAAACCATGAGTCCTTTCTAAAGAATAAATAAATAAATAAATAAACTAATTAATCAAATTACACTCCACCACCTCTCAAAGCATGAGTTAAATAATTATACTCCTCCACTTCTCAAAGCATGAGTTAAATCACAGACATAATGCCTATGATCTGAATAAATATATATAGGTATAGAAATTAAATTTTTATGTTTAATAACATAATTAAAAATATTAATAGATATTCCAACCATATTACTTAAATTCAAATTTATGAGTTTACATCTAAAAGTTGTATTCTAAGAGTTAGTATTTCACTGAATAACCAATAGGTCATTGAAGAAATCAAAGGAGAGGTTTACCTGAAGAAACAAGAAAATATCCCAAACAAACAATCTAACTTACACCTAAAGGAACTAGAAAAAGAACAACAACAATAACAAAAAAGCCTAAAATTAGTAGAAGGAAGGAAATAATAGAGATCAGAGAGGAAGTAAATGAAATAGAGACTAAAAAACAACAGAAAAGATCAGTAAAACTAAGAGCTTATTCTTTGAAAAGATAAACAAAATTGACAAACCTTTAGCTAGACTAACCAAGAAAAAAAAGAGAGAGGACTCACATAAATAAAATCAGAAATGAAAGAGGAGAAGTTAAATACAAGGCATCATAAAAGACTACTACAAATAATTATACGCCAACAAACTGGACAACCTACAAGAAATGGATAAACTCCTAGAAACATACAATCTTCTAAGACTAAATCATGGAGAAACAGAAAATCTCAATAAACTGATTACTAGAAGGGAGATTGAAACAGTAATCAAAAATCACTCAACAAACAAAAGCCCAGGACAAGGTGGCTTCATTGGCAAATTCTACAAAATATTCAAAGCAAATTTAACACCTATCTTCTCAAACTCTTCCAAAAAACTGAAGAGAAGGAAAACCTTCCAAACACATTTTACAAAGCTAGAATTACTCTGATACAAAAATGAGACAAGAACACCCCAGAAAAACAAAATTGAAGGCCAAAATCTTTGATGAACATAGATGCAAAAATCCTTAACAAAATATTAGCAAACTGAATCTAACAATACATTAAAATGATCATTCACCATGATCAAGTGGTATTTATTCCAGGGATACAAGGATGGTTCAAGATCTGCAAATTAATCAATGCAATACATCACATTAACAAAACAAAGAATAAAAATCACATGATCATCTCAATAGACACAGAAAAAGCATTTGAAAAATTTCAATATCCATTTTGATAAAAACTCCCAACAAAGTAAGTATAGAGGGAACATGGCTCAATAAAGGCCATATATGACAAACCTGCAGCTAACATCATATGAAATGGCGAAAAGCTGAGAGCATTTCCTCTAAGATCGGAAATGAGACAAGGACACCCACTCTCTCCACTTTTATTCAATATAGTATTGGAAGTCCTAGCCAAAACAGTAAAACAAGAAAAAGTAATAAAAGGCATCCAAATAGAAAGAAAGAAAGAAAGAAAAAAGGAAGGAAGGAAGGAAGGAAGGAAGGAAGGAAGGAAGGAAGGAAGGAAGAAAGAAAGAAAGAAAGAAAGAAAGAAAGAAAGAAAGAAAGAAAGAAAGAAAGAAAAAGAAAGATGTAAAACTGTCACTATTTGCAGATGACATGATATTACATATACAGTACCTGAAAGACACCACCAAAAAACTGTTAGACCTAATAAATGAATTCAGTAGAGTTGCAAGATAAATATATAGAAACTATAGCATTTCTATACACTAATAATGAACTATCAGAAAGAGCAATTAAGATACAATCTCATTTACAACTGTATCAAAAAGAATAAGATACCTCGGGATAAATCTAACCAAGGAAGTAAAAGACCTATATACTGAAAACTATAAGATATTGATGAAAGAAATTGAAGAAGACACAAATAAATGGAAAGATATTCTGTGTTCATGGATTGGAAGAATTAATATGGTTAAAATGTCCATACTACCCAAAGCAATCTACAAATTCAATACAATCCCTATCAAAATTCCAAGACATTTTTCACAGAACTAATAAACAAATAATTCTAAAATTTATATGGAACCACAAAAGATCCCAAATATCCAAAACAATGTTGAAAAAGAAGAAAGCTAGATGTATCACACTCACTGATTTCAAATTATACTACAAAGCTACAGTAACCAAAACAGTATGGTACTGGCACAAAAACAGACACAAAGATCAATGGAACAGAACTGAGAGCTCAGAAAACAACTGACATATACATGAATAATTTACAACAGAGGAGCAAAGAAATACAATGGAGAAAGGATAGTCTCTTCAGTAGATGGTGCTGGGAAAGCTGGTCAGCCAAATGCAAAAGACTGAAACTAGACCACTATCTTACACTATACATAAAAATTAACTCAAGGGGATTAAAGACTTGCATGTAAGACCTGAAACCATAAAATTCCTAGAAGAAAACATAGGTGGTAACCTCAATAACATCTGTGTTAGCAATGTTTCTGTGAATGACTTCAAAGGCAACATCCAATGGGACTATATCAAACTAAAAAGCTTCTGCACAGTAAAGGAAATAATCATCAAAATGTAAAGGCAATCTATTGCATTGGAGAAGATATTTGCAAATCATACATCTGATAAAGAGTTAATAGCCAAAATATATGAAGAATTCATGCAACTCAACAACAAAAATATAAACAACCCAATTTAAAAATGAGCAGTGGATTTGAATAGGCATTTTCCAAAGAAGACATAAAGATGGCCAACAGACACACAAAAAGATGTTCAACATCACTAACTACCAGGGAAATGCAAATCAAAACCACACTGAGCTATCACCTCACACCTGTTAGAATGGCCATAATTAAAAAGACAAAAAATAAGAACTGTTGGAGAAGATGTATAAAAAAAGGGAGCCCTGTTGGTGGGAGTGTAAATACACTGTTGGTGCGAGTGTAAATTGGTGCAGCCACTATGGAAAGATAGTATGGAGATTACTCCAAAAATTAAGAATAGGGCTATTACATACCCAGCTATTCTACTTCTAGGCATTCATCCAAAGAACACAAAAACACTAATCCAAGAAGGTATATGAAATGCTAAATTCATTGCAGCATTATTTACAATTAGTCAAGATATTGAAACAATCTAAGTATCCATTGATGGATGAATGGATTAGGAAGATGTGCTACATATACACAATGGAATACCACTCAGCCATAAAAAAGAATGAAATCCTGCCATTTAACAACATGGATGAACCTTGAGGGTATTATGCAAGTGAAATAAGTTGGACAAAGAAAACAAATACTAAATGATTTCACTCATATGGGGAATCTAAAACAAAAAACAAAAAACAAATTAACCAATGAAATAAAACAAAAATAAACTCATAGATACAGAGATCAGATTAGTGGTTACCAGAGGGAAAGGGGTCAACTGTATGGTGATGGATAGTAATTAGACTTGTGATGGTTATCATTTTTTACTGCATACAAATGTTGAATTTTAATACCGTACACTTGAAACTTATATAATAAAAATTAAGCAAAATAAAATAAAGCAGGCAAGGCTGAAAGACCTACATTGGAGAAGAGAATGAGCCAGTTCTGCTATTGATTAAATTAGATTTGGAACCAGGGGGAGAAAAGTTAGTATTTGCAGTCTGATGATTCAGAAATGTGAAAATTCACAGAATAACCAAAGATGGGTGAAAACAGTAAAATCACTCTTCCAGAGGAAACACTGGCTTTATTTTAGAATATCCTTCAAAACTTGGATATATCATTTATCATTTAAGCCTGTTGTGTAAAGATGAGAAAAACATTCATATATTTCCATATGTTTTCAAGAACGGATCAACAAATATACTAGAAGATCCAAATATACTAGACGGAAATGAGAATTGGCGATAAACTGCTCAAATCCCACTTCAAGAAAAAACTCATTGCCTGGGTGCAAGCAGTCTGATTAGGAGGCAGCCTCCAGCTCCTAGTTTCATCAGGGTCCTATCAACTTTAGAGTCAAGGTCCTACTCTTCTGGGAGCATCCTCTGGCCAAAGCCTAAGCAAACTGGTAGTATAATGCCTAACCACTTCTAATCTCTGTTCTGGAGCTCCCCAAGGTTACTCCCTAATATACATTTTGTACTACTTGCTCTGTCTTGTCCTGTTTCCTAAAGAACCCAACCTATAAATATTTCACACACACACACACACACACACACACGTACACACACATGACAAGGAGACAGGAATGCTAAGATGGAGATCCAGGTTCTCACACATAAGTGCTATGGGGGATTGAAAAAAACTTTGACGGTTTCTGTCTTTATAAAAGCCCCACCCTAGGCCTCAAGAAATAGTCGAAATCCCATTCTTCATCCTATGCTCTCCTCCCCTCCATACAAGAGTCTACTTTCCTTGTCCTCATCACAGCTAGAGATGCAGACAAAAATATTTCACTTTATTGTCCTGTGATGTGTTTACTTTGCCCTCAAATTCCTTGTCTGTATTAAAAAAAAATACTAATGCCAAATTACTTTATGTAAAGTACCTAATTACTTCACGTTAAGTACCAAAAAACAGGCTGGCATCTAGTATGCACTTAATACAAATTAGCTCCACTTTTTCTTAGAGGAATTACTCTCATTTCTTCACTTAATGCTCAAATATTTCTATTAAGTAATCATAACTTGTACAGTATTAAAGATATCATATTCTATACCTTCTCCTTCTAAATTCCAGGTATGTATGGGATCTATTTTGATAATATCTGTGACATATCTGATTTATAAATGAAATTGATACAAGCTAATGCGATCTATTTTGCTCACCAGAGCCCAATACTGAGTACTCACAAAAGCCTCCCAGCTTTTCTCTCTACCTCCAACTACTGGACATTCAATCAAAAGGTTATCGATAGGCAGAAACTTGACTCTGCTCCTGCTCTAGGACAGCTCTCATCTTTACTCCCTGCTGAATTAGGGTCTCCAAAGAATACAGTGTAACCCTGAAAGAGAAGTGATCTGAAGGATCAGTTATTTCCATTCATTTGTTCATTTCTCATGCCATTCATTCAACAAAAATATTTTGAGATTCTATACATGACAGGCTAAGTAAAAAATGGAAAGTTTTCTCCTTGACTCCTATTCTTACTCCCCAGTTGTAGTCGTTAAAGGAAGCTGATATGCTAGGAAACAGAAACAGATTCACAGACATAGAGAACAGACTTGTGGTTGTGAAGGGGGAGGAGGTGCGGGAAGGGAAGGATTGGTAATTTGGGATTAGCAGATGCAAACTAGTACATAGAGGATGTATAAAGAGCAAGGTCCTACTGTATAGCACAGGGAACTATATTTAATACCTTGTGATAAACAATAATGGAAAAGAATATGAAAATATATATACACACATAACTAAATCACTTTGCTATACAGCAGAAATTCATACAATATTGTAAGTCAACTATACTTCAATAAAATTTCTATTAAAAAGGAAGGTGATATGTACATGTGCCTGTACATGTACATGTGCATGAATGTCTGTGTATATGTGTACATACATGTGCAAAAAAGAAGGATCTATATACTTTTTACAATCAAGAATATATTACAAATGTTTTACTTAATTCAGTTATACAGCATTTCAGCTAGATTTTATTTCTTATCTCCATCCCCCAAACCTCTCCTCTCACTCAACCTGACACTTCTGTCTGTACTAGTTTTTCCTTTGTATTAGCCTTCTGTTTCCTCTTTTGGCCAAACAATCAAGTAATCATTACCTTAAGGGTAATTATGCCAAAGAGAGAGAGAATATCAAATAGTCATCTTTGCTATGTCCTTAGAGTTTTCTTTTTTAAAACTGTTATCTGAAGTTCAACTTCTGTTCCTAGATTTTTTGCTTCAATTATACTCTTGGGGCGAGAAATCATAATGTCATCTCTCACAAGCACCTCATATGACTTCCAGAGCAGTAGAATTTGTCAGAAGGGCAAATCTGTATCCCCTCTTGACTCTCCACCTTTGCCCTGGCCATATTTCCACCTTCCCTGTTCTGAGGATGGAGCAACAAAGCTGTCTTCACTCCTGAGCCGGCCAGTTCAGGCGATGCCTTGAAATTGCTGCTTGTCCTCATGTCAGCACAACTGCTCCCTGACAGTGGGGGCTGTCCTCTGATGGGGCACTGCAGAGAGTTTACAGCAGCCCTAACCTCAGCTCCTCAGTAGAAGCTCCACCTCCTCATGAACAAAGAAAAATAAAATGAGAAATGAGGAAAAGTAAAGTACTCCCTTTATTTTCTTTTCTGGGCCTTTGGAGCTTTGCTGAAACATTAAAAAAAAAAAAAAAAAAAAAGAGCATGAAAGAGTATTGCTTTTAACTCTGAAAATATTCACCTTTTAACACAAGGACTCTGCCCTTGAACTTCAAAACTGTGTCCTGCCTAAAAGACCAAAGTGTTTCTAAGGTAGACTTGGGCTCATGGTTTCTGAGCACTTTTCCTGTTGATTTACCATTCTCATCTTTACAGTTTTTTCCTGTGTGATCTAGAGAATGGATTGAACTGAAATATAAGAAGCCCTTATAACAGATATTCAGAGGCATTTAAGAGGGAAACCCTCTGACACAGATCTGACATTCTCTCCATTTATATGATAGAGAAAACAAAGTATATAAAGGTAAGAAGGCTCTGTCAAGCTTGGCTTCCAGCCTACCCATCAGTGGGATACAACTCAGGCTTTCTGGTTAGTTACAGATGTGTGGGAGTCTTCTTTTTTGGTTATTAGTGCTCAAGTATATTGTGAGGTTACTGGAGACAGGATCAGACTATGTAACATACACTTTGTTAATAATCGATTTCCTGAATATTCAATAAAAGATTATTACTAAAACTAATGCAGTAAAAATATTACGATTATTGGCTTTAAAATATCTAGCAAAAAGAAGCAGTGTGATGGATGTTACCAGCCACCAAAAATATATTACTTAATATAGTTGAGGCCTGAAAACTACAGATTAACTCCTGGTATAATATAATACTCTCAGACTGATGATTGGTAATTAATCACTCATTTAAGTCAAGATATTCTAATACTTGCCTAACTAAATAGACATTGATTTAGAGTATCTAGAATAATGCAGAACTTATCAAGTCTTAAAATGTCTACTGTACCATGCCATTTCACAGCTGAGAGGCCTAACACCCAAAAATATTTGAAGATTTGCTAGGTATCCTTGGGAAAATTCAAGAATTTACCAGGTAGCATTGTTCTGACACATCCACATCCCATCTTAACTAACTTTGTAATTCTAAATATCTCCATAAAAGTATAATCATACAAATGTACGTTAGAAATATAATACACAACTTAAGAATAATTATATTGGGGATAGCTTCAAGATGGCAGAGGAGTAAGACGTGGAGATCACCTTCCTCTCCACAAATACATCAAAAATACATCTACATGAGGAACACTTCCTATAGAACACCTACTGAACACTGGCAGAAGACCTCAGACTTCCCAAAAGAGTCTCCAGCCAGGTGTCCAGCCTGAGCCTCTGAGGTGGGAAAGCCGAGATCATGACATTGGTCCACCAGAGACCTCCTGGCCCCACTTAATATCAAATGGTTAAAGCTACTCTGAGACCTCCATCTCAGTGCTAAGACCCAGCTCCACTCAACAACCAGCAAGCTACAGTGCTGGACACCCTATATCAAACAACTAGCAAGACAGGAACACAACACCACATATTAGCAGAGAGGCTGCTGAAAATCATAATAAGTTCACAGACACCCAAAAAAACACCACCAGATGTGGTCCTGCCCACCAGAAAGACAAGATCCAGCCTCATCCACCAGCACACAAGCACCAGTCCCCTCCACCTGGAAGCCTACACAACCCACTGAACCAACCTTACCCACTGCGGGGCAGACACCAAAAACAACGGGAACTACAAAACTGCAGCCTGCAGAAAGGAGGCCCCAAACACAGCAAGGTAAGCAAAATGAGACGACAGAGAAATACAAAGCAGATGAAGGAACAAGGTAAAAAGCCACCAGACCAAACAAATGCAGAGGAAATAGGCAGTCTACCTGAAAAAGAATTCAGAATAATGACAGTAAAGATGATCCAAAAACTTGGAAATACAATGGAGAAAATACAAGAAACGTTTAACAAGGACCTAGAATACCTAAAGAGCAAACAAACAATGATGAACAACACAATATATGAAATTAAAAATTCTCTAGAAGGAATCAATAGCAGAATAACTGATGTAAAAGAAGGGATAAGTGACCGGGAAGATAAAATACTGGAAATACCTACTGCAGAGCAGAAAAAAGAAAAAAGAATGAAAAGAATTGAGGACAGTCTCAGAGACCTCTGGGACAACATTAAATGCACCAATATTCGAATTATAGGGGTCCCAGAAGAAGAAGAGAAAAAGAAAGGGACTGAGAAAATATATGGGAAAGGAAATAGTCAATAAAGTCCACTAAGAGCAGAGTGTCCCATACAGGATAAATCCAAAGAGACAAACACAAGACACATATTAATCAAACTACCAAAAATTGAATAAAAAGAAAATATATTAAAAGCAGCAAGGGAAAAACAACAAATAACATAAAAGGGAATCTCCATAAGGTTAACAGCTGATCTTTGAGCAGAAACTCTGCAAGCCAGAAGGGAGTGGCAGGACATATTTAAAGTGATGAAAGGGAAAAACCTACAACCAAGATTACTCTACGCAGCAAGGATCTCATTCATATTCAACGGAGAAATAAAAACATTTACAAACAAGCAAAAGATGAGAGGATTCAGCACCACAAAGCCAGCTTTACAACAAATGCTAAAGTAACTTCTCTAGGCACAAAACACAAGAGAAAGAAAAGACCTACAAGAACAAACCCAAAACAATTAAGAAAATGGTAATAGGACCATACATATCGATAACTACCTTAAATATAAATGGATTAAATGCTCCAAACAAAAGACAAAGACTGGCTGAATGGATACAAAAACAGGACCCATATAAATGCTGTCTACAAGAGACCCACTTCAGACCTACGGACACGTACAGACTGAAAGTGAGGGGATGGAAAAAGATATTCCAGGCTAATGGAAACCAAAAGAAAGCTGGAGTAGCAATTCTCGTATCAGAAAAAATAGACTTTAAAATAAAGACTAGTACAAGAGACAAAAAAGAAAACTACATAATGATCAAGGGATCAAACCAAGAAGATATAACAATTGCAAATATTTATACACCCAACATATGAGCACCTCAATACATAAGGCAAATGTTAACAGCCATAAAAGGGGAAATCGACAGGAACACAATCATAGTAGGGGAATTTAACACCTCACTTACACCAATGGACAGTTCATCCAAAATGAAAATAAATAAGGAAACACAAGCTTTAAATGATACATTAAACAGGATGGACTTAATTGATATTTATAGGACATTCCATCCAAAAACAACAGAATACACTTTCTTCTAAAGTGTTCATGGAACATTCTCCCAGATAGATCATATCTTGGGTCACAAATCAGGCCTTGGTAAATTTAAGAAAATTGAAATCGTATCAAGCATCTTTTCTGACTACAATGCTAGGAGACTAGATATCAGCTACAGGAAAAAATCTGTAAAAAATACAAACACATGGAGGCTAACAATACACTACTAAATAATCGAGATCACTGAAGAAATCAAAGAGGAAATTAAAAAACACCTAGAACCAAAAGACAATGAAAACATGATGACCCAAAACCTATGGGATGCAGCAAAAGCAGTTCTAAGAGGGAAGTTTATAGCAATATAATCCTACCTCAAGAAACAAGAAACATCTCAAATAAACAACCTAACCTTACACCTAAAACACTCAGAGAAAGAAGAACAAAAAAAACCCAAAGACAGCAGAAGGAAAGAAATCATAAAGATCATATCAGAAGTAAATGAAAAAGAAATGAAGGAAACGATAGCAAAGATCAGTAAGACTAAAACCTGGTTCTTTGAGAAAATAAACAAAATTGATAAGCCACTAGCTACACTCATCAAGATAAAAAGAGAGAAGACTCAAATCAATAGAATTAGAAATGAAAAAGGAGAAGTAACAGCTGACACTGCAGAAATACAAAGGATCATGAGAGAGTACTACAAGCAACTATATACCAATAAAATGGACAACCTGGAAAAAATGCACAAATTCTTAGAAAAGCACAACCTTCTGAGTCTGAACCAGGAAGAAATAGAAAAAATAAACAGACCAATCACAAACACCCAAACTGAAACTGTGATTAAAAGTCTTCCAACAAACAAAAGCCCAGGACCAGATGGCCTCACAGGCGAATTCTATGAAACATTTAGAGAAGAGATAACACCTATCCTTCTCAAACTCTTCCAAAATATAGCAGAGGGAGGAACACTCCCCAATTCATTCTACGAGGCCACCATCACCTTGATACCAAAACCAGACAAGGATGTCACAAAGAAAGAAAACCACAGGCCAAAATCACTGATGAACAAAGATGCAAAAGTCCTCAGCAAAACACTAGCAAACAGAATCCAACAACACATTAAAAGGATCATACACCATGATGAAGTGGGGTTTATCCCAGGAATGCAAGGATTCTTTGATATATGCAAATCAATCAATGTGATAAACCATATTAACAAATTAAAGGAGAAAAACCATATAATCATCTCAATAGATGCATATAAAGCTTTTGACAAAATTCAACAGCCATGTATGATAAAAACCCTACAGAAAGTAGGCATAGAGGGAACTTACCCCAATATAATAAAGGCCATAGATGACAAACCCACAGCCAACATCGTTCTCAATGGTGAAAAACTTAAACCATTTCCAATAAGATCAGGAAAAGGACAAGGTTTCCCACTCTCACCACTATTATTCAACATAGTTTTGGAAGTTTTAGCAATAGCAATGAGAGGATAAAAAGAAATAAAAGTAACTGAAAACAGAAAAGAAAATATAAAATTGTCACTGTTTGCCGGGGACATGATGCTATACATAGAGAATCCAAAAGATGCTACCAGAAAACTACAAGAGCTAATCGATGAATTTGGTAAAGTAGCAGGATACAAAATTAATGCACAGAAAACTCTGGCATTCCTATACACTAATGATGAAACATCTGCAAGAGAAATTAAGGAAACACTCCCATTTACCACTGCAATAAAAAGAATAAAATACCTAGGAATAAACCTACCTAAGGAGACAAAAGACCTGTATGCAGAAAATTTTAAGACACTGATGAAAGAAATTAAAGATGATACAAATAGATGGAGATATATACCAAGTTCTTGGATTGGAAGAATCAACATTGTGAAAATGACTCTACTACCCAAAGCATTCTACAAATTCAGTGCAATCCCTATAAAACTACCAATGGCATTTTTCACAGAACTAGAACAAAAACTTTCACAATTTGTATGGAAACACAAAAGACCCCGCAAAGCCAACGCAATCTTGAGAAAGAAAAACGGAGCTGGAGGAATCAGGCTCCCAGACTTCAGAATATACTACAAAGCTACAGTAATCAGGAAAGTTTGGTACTTGTATAAAAACAGAAATATAGATCAATGGAACAGGATAGAAAGCCCGGAGATAAACCCACACGCATATGATCACCTTATATTTGATAAAGGAGGCAAGAATATAAAATGGAGAAAAGACAGCCTCTTCAATAAGTGGTGCTGGGAAAACTGGACAGCTACATGTAAAAGAATGAAATTACAACACTCTCTAACACCATACATAAAAATAAACTCAAAATGGATTAAAGATCTAAATGTAAGACTGGACACCATAAAACGCTTAGAGGAAAACATAGGCAGAACACTCTATGACATAAATCACAGCAAGATCTTTTTTGACCCACCTTCTAGAGAAATGGAAATAAAAACAAAAATAAATAAATGGGACCTAATGAAACTTAAAAGCTTTCACACAGCAATGGAAACCATAAACAAGACGAAAAGACAACCCTTAGAATAGGAGAAAATATTTGCAAATGAATCAACTGACAAAGGATTAATCTCCAAAATATACAAGCAGCTCATGCAGCTCAATATCAAAAAAACAAACAACGTAATCCAAAAATGGGCAGAAGGCCTAAACAGACATTTCTCCGGAAAAGATATACAGATTGCCAACAAGCACATGAGAAGATGCTCAACATCATTAATCATTACAGAAATGCAAATCAAACCTACAATGAGGTATCATCTCACACTGTTCAGAATGGCCATCATCAAAAAATTTACAAACAATAAATGCTGGAGAGGGTGTGGAGAAAAGGGAACCCTCTTGCACTGTTGGTGGGAATGTAAATTGATACAGCCACTATGGAGAACAGTACGGAGGTTCCTTAAAAAACTAAAAGTAGAATTACCATATGACTCAGCCACCCCACTACTGGGCATATACACAGAGAAAACCATAATTCAAAAAGACACATGCACCCCAATGTTCATTGCAGCACTATTATTTACAATAGCCATGGTCATGGAAGCAACCTAAGTGCCCATCGACAGACAAATGGATAAAGGAGATGTGGTATACATATACAATGGATAATACTCAGCCATAAAAAGGAACAAAATTGGGTCATTTTTAGAGACATGGATGAATTTAGAGACTGTCATACAGAGTGACGTAAGTCAGAAAGAGAAAAACAAATATCGTACATTGATGGATATATGTGGATCCTAGAAAAATGGTACAGATGAACTGGTTTTCAGGGCAGAAATTGAGACACAGATGTAGAGAACATATGTATGGACACCAAGGGGGAAAGGGGTGGGGGGTGGAGGTGGTGGTGTAATGAATTGGGAGATTGGGATTGACATATATATACACTAATATGTATAAAATGGGTAACTAATAAGAACCTGCTGTATAAAAAAAATAAATAAAATAAAATTCAAGAATTCAAAAATAAATAAATACACCATGGGAATATAAAAAAAAAGTATGAAAACCATGTTCTTACGCTGTAAAACTGCTAGATGAATGTCACAATTTTTTTAATTTTTAAAATTGCTTTAAAAATTCCATGAAAATGTTGGAATACAACTGTTTTGCAAATGTGAAAAAAAAATCTACAAACCTTAAGTGCTGTAGAGGGTGTTGAGAAAAGGGAACCCTCTTGAATTATTGTTAGGAATGTAAACTGATACAGCCACTATGGAGAACAGTATGGAGGTTCCTTAAAAAACTAAAAATAGAACTACCATATGACCCAGCAATCCCACTACTGGGCATATACCCTGAGAAAACCATAATTCAAAGAGTCATGTACCACAATGTTCATTGCAGCACTATTTACAATAGCCAGGACGTGGAAGTAACCTGTGTCCATCAACAAATGAATGGATAAAGAAAATGTGACACATATATACAATGGAATATTACTCAGCCACAAAAAGAAATGAAATTGAGTTATTTGTAGTGAGGTGGATGGACCCAGAGTCTGTCATACAGAGTGAAGTAAGTCAGAAAGAGAAAAACAAATACCGTATGCTAACACATATATATGGAATCTAAAAATAAAAATGGTTCTGAAGAACCTAGGGGCAGCACAGGAATAAAGATGCAGACATAGAGAATGGACTTGAGGACACGGGGAAGGGGAAAGGGAAGCTGGGACGAAGTCAGAGAGTGGCATGGACATATATACACTACCAAACGTAAAATAGATAGCTAGTGGGAAGCAGCCACATAGCACAGGGAGATAAGCTCGGTAGTTTGTGACCACCTAGAGGGGTGGGATAGGGAGGGTGGGAGGGAGATGCACGAGGGAGGAGATATGGGGATATATGTTCATGTACACCTGATACACTTTGTTATACAGCAGAAACTAATACACCATTATGAAGCAATTATACTTCGGTAAAGATGTTAAAAAAAAAAGAATAATTATATTGATTGACTCTGTCCAGCACTGATACCACCTCTAGTGCTTACTAGCTTTGTGATCTTAAGCAAGTTAGTCACACACAGTGTGGCTTAGTTTACTCATCGTTAAAGTGGGGTTGTAAATTTCTACCTCGCAGACTTGATGCACTGAATAAAACTAAATTCTGGGCAATCAGACTTCCTATCTGGTACTCTCTGGCTCCATTCCATTCACACGGACCCCATAAGGAAGGGAGGCCTTGTGAAGTTCTCCCACCTGACCTGCTTCCACGTGGCCAGTGTCACTATTAGGCCTGCAACAAGATACACAATTGTAAACTCTTCAAAGTTTAAACATGGAGGAGCAGGTAAAGATATAGAGTCCCATATCCCATTGATCACTATTAGCATAATCCACAATTATAGTCTCAAACTGCTATACTATCGGGCAAAACACTGCATTGTATCTATCTTGAAGACTGTGCAGGTGGAAGTTGAAACCAAGAGATCTGGAACATAGATCCTTGTTGCACACTCACCAGTATTGTGATCTAGAACAAGTCATGTTTTCTTACCTTCAATCTTTAATTATGGTAACAGGTGATATTATCTGCCTAGTATAATGCCTGGGACAGAATAGGTGTTACTTACGAAAATAAAAGCCAAAATTGATTAACACTTTCTATTTACCACTGCCAGGAGCGCTTTACATGCATTATCCCATCTCATCTTCACGACAACCATATGGGGTAAACATGATTGTTTCCTGATCTATAAAATGGGGCTAATGAGGCTCAGAGATGTTAAATAATTTCCCCAAGGTCACACAGGAGGTTAGACTACTTAGATTTAAACTTCAGCTCCAAGAACTCCAAAATCTGAGCTTTTATTTACCATAATATGCTTCCGTGGCTTACCAAATAAAAGAGAAAACCGAACTTTCTATGCAACAAGGATTTGTGTGAAGAAAAAAGTATTTCTTTTATTAAAAAGAACTCCATAAATGGAAGGGATTATTGGTACAAAATAATGAAAGTGTTTGGTGAATGATGTAAATTCCTATATTCCCTAAAGCAGTGCTGGATCTTCTTAAATAAAGGAAAATGATTACTTCTGCAGATTCCCTGGTCTAAGATTTATGAATGCAAAAATAAAGTATTATACCCATCTCTGTTCATTTAAACATCTCATGCCGTTTTCTTGTAACACTTAGGAAACAATTCTATGACCTAGGTTCTATACGTTTTTTCATATTTAATCCTCATAGTTCAATGTAATTCAATCAACTGAGCTTTTATTATGTGCAAGGCATGGTGCTATTTGTTCAAAACAAACTGAATGACAAGAGGCACGTGCCTGCCCTGATGGAATGTACACATTATAGATTAAAAAACCTCAAAGCAAAAGCTGCAAGATAGTAGTATTATCAATTTACACACAAATCTGAACCTCAGGGAGTTTTTTCATAATTATAAGACAAAAAACGTTGATGTTAATATTCAAAGACATTCTATCCCAACACTCTTTTCAATACACAACTCTGTCTCATCAAGCTATTGGTTTGGACTAAAAGCAAGGAAGAGAATTTGGGGATTTGGTAGAGGAGGGAGAAAGAGTAAAATAAAGCAGAAAATCTTTTACTGCAAGGCATCCTGAGCTCAGAAACACTGACCGCATGACCGATAGGTCATTTCTATTTGACGTCAGATGGAGGTGTTTAAATTCTCCGTTTCAAGATTGATTGAAAATCAGATCATATCACACTGTCTGCCAAATCTCAACTTTCAGTTATTATTCTCCTCTTAACTTTTTTTTTAAACTTTCTCCTGCAACAAAAGAGAGGTCTGTTCTCTTATTCTGCAATTTCCAACAGCTCTTTTTTGGGATCGTAAGCAACTGAAAAAAGAAAGAGACATATTTTCTATAATGTGCTTTCCTCTTAAAAATGTGTGCTCTGCTGAGCAGTTTAGAACAAATTGTAATACTATCATCTCTCAAATATTTAATCAAAGCATCCAAGGAATTATTTTCAGTGCTTTCCTGACCTGAGATGTTTTGGCTAGATTATACAATTTCAGAAAACACTTACAAAAACTATGACCAGATAGTAAAATAAAGAGCAAATTTACTGACCACTTTTACCTATCTCAAGGGAAAGGACTCTAGATTTTTTTAAAGTTCTTCATTTTCTACTTTAAAAAATGTCTGTTTTAGACACTATAAAACTGAAAACACAGGCAGAACACTCTATGACACAAATCACAGCAAGATCCTTTTTGACCCACCTCCTAGAGAAATGGAAATAAAAAACAAAAATAAACAAATGGGACCTAATGAAACTTCAAAGCTTTTGCACAGCAATGGAAACCATAAACAAGACGAAAAGACAACCCTTAGAATAGGAGAAAATATTTGCAAACGAATCAACTGACAAAGGATTAATCTCCAAAATTTACAAGCAGCTCATGCAGCTCAAAATCAAAGAAACAAACAACACAATTCAAAAACGGGCAGAAGACCTAAATAGACATTTCTCTAAAGAAGATATACAGATTGCCAACAAACACATGAAAGGATTCTCAACATCACTAATCATCAGAGAAATGCAAATCAAAACTACAATGAGGTATCACCTCACACTGTTCAGAATGGCCATCATCAAAAACTCTACAAACAATAAATGCTGGAGGGAGTGTGGAGAAAAGGGAACCCTCTTGCACTATTGGTGGGAATGTAAATTGATACAACCACTATGGAGAACAGTATGGAGGTTCCTTAAAAAACTAAAAATAGAACTACGATATGACCCAGCCATCCCACTAATGTACCCTGAGAAAACCATAATTCAAAAAGAGTCATGTACCACAATGTTCACTGCAGCCCTATTCACAACAGCCAGGATGTGGAAGCAACCTAAGTGTCCATCGACAGATGAATGGATAAAGAAGATGTGGCACCTATATACAATGGAATATTACTCAGCCATAAAAAGGAATGAAATTGAGTTATTTGTAGTGAGGTGGATGGACCCAGAGTCTGTCATACAGAGTGAAGTAAGTCAGAAAGAGAAAAACAAATACCATATGTTAACACATATATATGGAATCTAAAAAATAAAAATGGTTCTGAAGGACCTAGGGGCAGAACAAGAATAAAGATGCAGACGTAGAGAATGGACTTGGGGACACGGGGAGGGGGAAGGATAAGCTGGGACAAAGTGAGAGAGTGGCATGGACATATATACACTACCAAATGTAAAACAGATAGCTAGTGGGAAGCAGCTGCATAGCACAGGGAGATCAGCTCGATGCTTTGTGACCACCTAGAGGGGTGGGATAGGGAGGGTGGGAGGGAGACGCAAGAGGGAGGGGATATGGGGATATATGTATATGTATAGCTGATTCACTTTGTTATACAGTAGAAACTAACACACCATTGTAAAGCAATTATACTCTAATAAAGATGTTTTTAAAAAAAGCTGTTTTATATATGGCACTTGCCTTCAGTCTAGTTTTACATTGTCTTTTATTGATGGTATCCACATCTTTTATTTGACTCATCTCACGGTTTAATATTTAGCTTATTGTACAAATATCTGAGCATTGGGTGGAGGGGTGGTTCTTCCCCACTTCAGAAATTTTGTTCCATGTGTCAGGAGTTCCTCTGGCTTCTCTCCTCCTACCCCCAACTGGGTCCTTCTCTTGTGGAAAAGGAGGACACAGTTGATTTGGGAGTTTGGAGAGATAAACTGGGTGTGTATGTCATCCCCTTGCTCTTTCCTCTCTTCCTTCTGAACTCAAGCTCCCCACAGAAATCATATTTTGCACTGTGCCTCTGTGGGTTTGGGGTTTGTCCCAGACCATGGTTGTGTGGCACTGGGTGATGTCAGCTTAATTTTAAGTTTCACTATTTGAAAGACATTCGTCCTAGAGATATGAGCTATATTATTTAATATCAGCTTGTATTTATAGTAAAGACTATATTTCTGTCCCTATCCATGTTATTCCTTCATTTTATAATTCAATTGGTACCAAACTGCAATGGGAAAGAGAGTTTCTATATACTAGACCACTCAAAAAATCTGAACAGAGAAATCAGAGGAACAATTATTCACAAACAAAACAGGAAAATTTCCCCTTTGTATAAACATCAGAATTTCAGAAAGAGCCCTACGGAAAAGGAAAATATAGGTCAGTAGTCCCATGAGAAGAAGTCAAAACAAACAAACATTTATCCTGCTGCATTTTGGAACATCTGTCTCTAATCTACCAAAAAAAAAAAAAAAAGGGTCCCTAATGGCATGGGGGTCATGTGAATAGGGGGCTAGGGAAATAAAGGTACAAGATAAAGGAAAAAGAAGATGACTCAAGTCCAAATGGGGAGAAAAGGTTATAGATTTGCCATATTTTGTGTTCAAAGTTGTTGATTTATCACAAACAATGGTACAGTTAGTAAGAATGATTTCTCTGAAGCCATAATGGCCGGATTCGAATCCTGGCTCAGCCTCTAGTAGTTTGGTCTTGGGCTTTTCATATGACCTTTCTGAGCTTAATTGCCTCTCTTGAATAAAACATGTATGTTTTATTCTCATTACTATGTAGAGTAATTGAGAAAGTTTATTGAAATATATGCAATCAAACATCATGCATGAACATGCTAGGGACTTATTAAATGTTGGATAGCAGCATTGTTGAGTAAGGTAGGATGGGTTTGTTAGTGGTCGTGTACTGAAAGAGAAGATGAAAAGATGTTCAGTGTAGCGTTTGTGATTTCTTATCATTGGGATATGATACATTCATGACCAAAACCAATAGTGAACTCAAAACATAAGACATAACAAGAAATATACCCACAATGTTGCAATCCTAATTTTCTTAAATGATGTTGCGATCCCAATTTTTGTAATGAAGTAATTATGTTTGGATTAAGAAAACGTGTTATAAAATTTGGTGGCATTCCACATCCCTACGACTTCACCTGCCCTGTCCACTTCTGCCTGGAATGTCTTATTTTCACTTTGTTATCTTTTTTTTTTTTGCGGTACGCGGGCCTCTCACTGCTGTGGCCTCTCCCGTTGCGGAGCACAGGCTCCGGACGCGCAGGCTCAGCGGCCATGGCTCACGGGCCCAGCCGCTCTGCAGCATGTGGGATCCTCCCGGACCGGGGCATGAACCCGTGTCCCCTGCATCGGCAGGCGGACTCTCAACCACTGCGCCACCAGGGAAGCCCCACTTCGTTATCTTTTATATGAGACCACGTCTCTGAAGCCTGGCCTAATATTATTAGAAATTGTTAAAGAAAATGCAAATCAGAAAATGAGAACAATTTCATTAAAGAATATTATTCTATGCATCATTTTCAGGTTAGTTTTTTCATTGGATTTGGTTTATGCCGCCAGTAGCAGTTTGTGAAAACTTAAGCTGTTTCTCCATAAACGCAGATACTTCACTGAATGTACCTGATTGACTTTGAAGCTAAATTACGACTGGAAAGCTAAATATGTGAAATGTGCCATGCATGCTATTATCTATGTAGACAAGACAAAAACATGCTCTGGAAACCACCAGGTTATGAAATAAAAGAAAACATTTTTGACTTTTCTCCAACATATAGATTATTACAGTATTGCACGTGTCTGTTCTTCTATTACCGTGCTGCTTCTTTCTGGTTAGTTTTAATTCTTCAGGTCCAAAGACTCTCTCTTGAAAGGATAAAGATACAATCTCCTCCAGCAGACATGTAAGATAAGTGCTTCATTCATTGCCTCCTGGAAGAGCACTTTAATTCCAAGCAGAAACACTTTTAAATATCTGTTGGACTTTAAAAACGCTTGAGGAAGCAAGTTATACTGAGAAAATTAATTGGAATAAATGACTTTTTTATTACACAAATGGATACACAGTTAATGATTCTAGTTGCTTCCTGTATTTTGAAAAGCTTGGATCCCAAGACCCTCAAAGATCCTCTAATATAGAGGAATTTTAACCTGGGGTCTGTAGAGTGTTGATAGATGGGCTTCTGATGGCCTATTATTCCTTCAATTAATACCTGAGAATTTACATGAGTTTGTGTGGCTGCATTTATGAATTTTCCCGGGAATATTCTGTCAGGAATTTGGCACATATTACAAAATTAAAAAGACAAGTGAACATAAAAATAAACAAAGAGGTTCAATACCACTAAATTATGAACCCATTGAGCCTACTGCTACTCAGCCCACTGGGTATTAGTGATGAAGTCCTGAAAAATATTAAGGAATCCAATTATTTCATAAATCATATGAGATTGATTTGCAAATCTCTAGCAGAATTCATACTGAAAGACAAATACCAATGGTATTAATTTTTATCTATAAACAAGTAAGTCTTTCCTATGTTCATAAAAGTTCCCTATTATAACTACATGGTAAGCTGCAAGTGTTTAATGTCATAATTCCAAAGCAAAATTACATATTTTTCTTCTTTGATTCCATCAGGTAACTGGTTATGACTGGAGAACTGAAGAGCAATTACTATACACACTTTTGAATTTGGGATAATTATTTAAACGTTAATTATGAAAATTAACAATCCAAGTGTCTCAACTATGAACTGCAGATTTGGCATGCAACATTCTCCCGTAGGCTTAAGGATTTGCTTGGGATAAAGTAAAAATGAAATTGCCTAGTATTCCAAGAATATAGACTCGGAAGGATAGTTTTTTCTCTCTCCCAGGAAAGCAGTGACTGGCATACTCACTGCTCTAAGCTTCAGTGAGAATAAAATTAAAAAGGAAGTGAGCTTCAAATCCCAGGCTTCTGGTTATAATAGCAATAACCACTTACATACTCTCCTTTCATAAATAACAATTCATGTAAACCATCAGGACTGTGTTTGACACACAGAACATAGCTAATATGCAATAAATAGTAGATTTTCTTGTCACCGTTAGATCATTCTCACAAAAACTGTATTGATTATTTAGCATTATTCTCATTTTATAAATGAAGAAACTGAAATTTAGGAATCTTAGGTAACTTTAAATAAAGCACAAAACTGAAAAGTCAAAGTCATGATATGAGCCTAGGCTGAAAGAAAAGTAACTTCAAGAGGAACAGACGTGGAGATAGAGGTTTGAACACATGAGGCTGGAGATGACTATTGGGCAACCAGTTACAGATGCTGAGTAGACGATTGGGCCTGGAATTAGAATATTTCACGTAGGTTGTAATGGAAGGGAAATGGTTGAAATCTAAAAAGGAGAATGAGGAGATTATGAGAAGATGACTGACAACAGAGTACTGGCAGATGCCAACACTGAAGATACTGACAGAAGAATATCTCATATACCACTTAAAGTAGGAAAAATTCAGAGACGTAAGAGAATGAACAAATGAACCAATATCAGAGATGCCAAAGGAAGTGATGTTTTGAAGAAGGGACTTCAGCATCCAGTGCTACAGAGAAGTCAAAGGAAAGAGAATGAATGGAGTCACTTGAAACTGGCAAACAGATCATTTTCCAGAGCAGTTCTAGTGGAGTGGCTGAGGGAGAGAGCATACTGCAGCTGATTTAAAAGAAAAATAGGCAATTTCATTGAGAATACTCTTTGTAGGAGGAGCTTGCTAATGACAGAAAGGAGAGAGGCTGGGGAGAAAAAAAGATGGAGAATACTCTCTCTGAGCTTATTCTTCCCTCACAGGAAGAGAAATGGACTTCAGCGTGTTGATAGACTGGAGGAGAGGCACATGAGAGAGACAATTTAAAGGGCAAGAGAGGATGAATCATCAACCAAACAAGCTCACGTATGAGACACAACGGATGAGTTCAAGAGCACAGGAGGGCAGATTAGCCTCTGTGCAGAGACACAGGGCTTTTTCTCAGAGGGTGGAGAGTAATACTACAGAAATAGAAGAGTCCATGATGTGGCAACAGGAGGGTCCCTGCTGTACAGCCTCCACTTCTGAGAAGAAAGAAGCCAGGAATTCGACAGTACTAGAATAGCAAGTTGGAAGGGAATGATTAAAATTTGGAATGGATGCTTTGGACATATGAGAGGTAGCTGACCAGAGATATATGAAGAATTGTTGAATAGCCCTTAGGGTGCATCTGAGGAGAAAGAAGGTAAATCTGCAAAGGTGTGTAATTCTTTCTCAAAGCACAGCAGTCAATGTGTAAGAACTGAAAAGGCAGAGAGATGTCAGACTGGTTACTTAGTGCTCAAAACTATCCTGAAGGAAAGCATTATTTCCTCTTTGCACGTGGGAAACAGATGCTTTACCTAAGTGATGCAGATAGCAATAGGCAAAGTTAATTTCTGATCTCACACCCTTTCATGTGTCCACACTCCCTGTGTGGGTAGTCATCCACCACGTGGGCCTACACCGACAGTTTTCAATAAGAGTGTTCAGCTTGCATGAAAAATAAATATTTACCCTGAAATCGGGCTTTCAATAAATATATGTTCCCAAGCAAAGGCTGGCTCTAAGGACAATGGAAATGTCATGCACTTTAGAAGGTTGGCAATATGTGTTTCTCTCTGTATGTACGTGTGTTTTAATTCTTTTGAAAAAATACAGCTAATGTACTGGAGCTTGCTTTGCCTTCAATATGGACTCCTTTTGTTCAGAGTTATGGGGGCATTAGCCATTTCCCTTTATCTGTAAAGAATATAGAAGTGAATATCTTTGGGTTTTAATCATCATTTTGTGGTTAAATCCAACCTAATGGATTAGGAGTGCTTTTGTCTCTCAAATCCATCCCATCTGATTCATTTTAAGATAATCTCAAAAATGGATTTTTAATTAGGAAAAGAAGATAGATTGTAATGTACCTTTGTTAAAAAGGATTGAAAGGGGGGTTGATGATTTCCTTAAAAATCAAATATGTAGTCAAAGTATTTTTGGCCATGACAGCCTCTGACATGCATAGGATTAGTGTGTTAGGCAGGATATGGGACACTAGCTCTTACAATAAACAATCCCCAAATTTCAGTGGTTCAAATTTTTTTCTTGCCCATATGAGAGGGAGGAGCTCTCCTCATGGCTCTTCTCCAGTGGTGACTCAGGACCCAGGCTCTTCCTGTGCACTATCCATTCCACATGGCCTCCGCAGTTGCCACTGAATGGAAAGAAAAGGCATGGGGGAGCATACGGATGAGTTTATGGCCAAGTTTTTTAGTGGAATGCAGTACGTCTGCCCCCATTTTATTGGTCAGAACCTAATCATATGAGCCCAATCTAACTGCAAGTGAGGCTTAGAAGTGCAGTCATCCTCTATGCCAAGGAAAATAAATAAGACTGACGTGCATCTAGTTAATCTTATCCACAGGTAGACTACTAGACCTCTTTTTATTCTATTATGATAAACATGAGCAAAATTTAAAGCTATACAGAGTATCTAACATTTCTGAGTGATTATGTGCACTAAACGGAATGAGTAATTATCAGTGACTTAGTTTTCATTACCTCTCTTGCTTATAAATTATCATATTCTATTTCAACTTGGACAGATTGGACAGTGAGAACCAGATGCTAAAAGAAAGAAATGGAACTTGGATTCTATATACCAAAGCCTAGGGATCCAAGAGCTTTACATGGAATCACAAGGACTAAAATGTTTTTTTCATGTTTAAGTATCACCTACATTTTAAAGTTTAAGGAATATTAGAGCTTTCTTATAGCCTTCAAACATGCTGCCGTCTACGTCAGAATGTTCTTTGCTTAGTTGCATCTCGTTCATCAAGTCTCAACTTAAGGAAACAGTCCCTGAAAGGATTAATCTTTTAACCCTATTTAAGTATCTGTCTCACTTTACTTTTTTTCTCTCCCAGCATCCTTTTTGCCTACTTACATCGAGGTGTAATTTTAAAGTGAGAAAGTACCACAAAGGGGAAAATCACATCTTCTCTACCTGGATGAAAGTAGGGTTGGTGTCAATATTATTCATTTATTCCTCTATACCCAGAATTTCCCACAGTGGCCAGCATTTTGTAGATGCTTGATAAATAAAAGAAATAATGAATTAATATGTTGACAAGTTTAATATAGTCCCTGGAACATAGTATTTTTCATTAATTGTACAATAATTACCAGTTAGGAAATCAATGTTTGGAAAAGTTAAGTAATTTATCTTGGGTACACACCTAGTAAATAATGAATTTCTGATTCAAAACCTGGGATTTTGTGCTACACAACATGGACAAGAATATTTATTCTGGTTTTCATGGTCTCTTTACAACGGTATGCTAAATGATGAGCCCTGGATCACTAATATGGTTGTTTATTAGCAGTAAATATGCCCAGACCTAGATGGTCCCGTGTGCTACTTCAACCTTCGCTTTAATGCTAAAACTACAAATGCAATTTGATTGATATTTAAATTTCAACTTTAAATGGGGCCAATTTGGGAAACACAGTTTATCTAGCACATGACTTGCTGTCACATCAAACTAGGTGTCTTTGTAAATCCTTACAATAGCCCTTTGTGGTCATTTTAAAGATGAAAAAAACTAAGGCTCAGAGAGTCTAACTTTGTGATCTTCGTAAATGTACAGGGTACGGTGGAGCTAGGATTCAAGCCCAAGTCTGCATCCAGAAGCCATGATTTTTATGATATGTAAGTACAGACTGTCTTGGATCCTTGCACCTGTCTCTGGTATTCACAAGGCTGAATGGTTTCGTTGGTATTTGGTGATTTAAGTCTGACATAGCAGAGACGTTTACCCAAATTTTGACATGCGTGAGGACATCTTGGGAGACAGAGAAAGATTTATCATCCATTTCCCCTTTTTGTATTTCTTCGCAGAAAACTTCTATTCGTGTTATCACGTTAGAGAAGCACAGGTAGTTGTGTGTGTTTCCATGTTTTTGTTTGGTGTTCATTGCATATTTCAGTCTTAAGGTGTAATAATACAATATAGGTCTTTCCGTTCCAAATATTGTTACTGAAACCTTAAAACAAACAGAGAAAAGCAGAACGATTTTCCATTTTCCTCTTGCATTTGGAGTTGTATGTTAGACAGGTGGTCCTAGTAACAAATGAGTCATTCTTGTGACCAAGAACCTGAAAATCATGAGGAATTAATAACCACGAGACTGCAGCTCATATCCCCAAAGAAAGGCTACAATGAGAGTTCCTGGAATTGTCAACTATTCATTTTACTCAATAGCCTCCCCCTTCTTTTTAGCAGCAGTTTCTCTTGTAAACTGGTTGTATATAAACACCACAGAGGTGAGACTCAGGATAAGAGAGATTAAAATAATTTAGGAAACTGTGGTAATAAAAATCACTTTTGTGTGTTTTCATTACATATTGACAACAGATTAAAATGAACTCATTGAAATGACTGTAACTATAGAATCGTAAGCATAGCCATTTTAAATCCATTTTGGAAAACATTTCTATTACATTCTTAGGGTAAGACATCTAAAAACTGTCTCTGCTCACCCATTTGACTGGGTTTTCACTGTGTTACTAGAATGAATTTATTAAATACATTTCTTTTTTTTTTTTTTTTGGTTGCACTGGGTCTTCATTGCTGTGCACAGGCTTTCTCTAGTTGCAGCGAGCGGCAGCTACTCTTTGTTGCAGTGCGCGGGCTTCTCATTGTGGTGACCTTTCTTGTTGCAGAGCACGGGCTCTAGGCATGTGGGCTTCAGTAGTTGTGGCACGCGGGGTTTAGTAGTTGCGGCACACGGGCTTAGTTGCTCTACAGCATGTGGGATCTTCCCAGACCAGGGCTCGAACCCGTGTCCTCTGCATTGGCAGGCGGATTCTTAACCACTGTGCCACCAGGGAAGCCCTTATTAAATACATTTACTAAACTATTATTTCATTAGCACCTGGTTCACAGACTTCCACTACAAATGCTATGCTTGAGGTGGGCTCAAAGGATAAAATAAAGTTTCTTCCTTAAGAATTTCACTATTTAATAGTGACACAAGAACAGGCCCGTGAACATACCTCTGTGGTTTTTTAAAATAGAAACCACTTTAAGTTAAATCAAGACAGCATAATGTGGTGCTAGGTGTGAATTCTGGGTCTGGCATTTACTTCTGTGTGACCTTGGGCAAGTAATTAAAACTTGCCGTGCCTCTGATATACCCTCAGAGTATATATGAGGGTATATCAGTAATTAAAGTAATTAAAACTTGCCTATATAGGCAAAGGAGAATAGGCAAAGGATATTTTTCACTGATGTTAGTCTTGGTCACCCGACCTGCTTTGGGTAAAGTACTGTTAGGAGACATAACATGAGCAGAGGCTTTAAATGAGCTGTGAGCTTGCCTTGGCCTCTCACACTTATGCCATCTGTCCTGCAGATCCAAGGTGAATGAACAAATAGGTGGAATAGGTCTGAACCGAGCCGCTGACTAGATCCAAACCCAGCAGAGTATCAGGGGGTATGCAGATTCTTGAACAATAAAATATAAGTTCGTGCTATAAGCCACCGAGATCTTGAGGTTGGTGGTTACACATCAAAAGGTTATGAATATCTTATGTATCAATATAAGAAAAAAATATTTTCAAATGAATAGACGGGACTGGTTCTCTTTTTTTGTTTAGAAAGTGGCATTTTCACAGCCTTTAGTTAATATCAATATGAGATCTTACTGATGCTGTCTGAGAGGCATAAGATGAAATTCAGCATGTGCAAAACAGATAGTTATCCAGCATCCCCAAGTTGTCAAAGCAAATTTAAGAGGGAAGATTTTTAAGAAACTTTTGGAAATCTAGACCTGGATCATTAAAATTTTATAAATAAATTTGATTCCAATTTGGGAACTATGTCTAACACTTCGGAGATGAAGATCTTTATGTGAACATGGGTGCTGTCTTAATTAACTGCCTCTAGGAAGCTTTTTCTTGCTTATTTGGAACGTTTTAATAAAATCAAGAAGAAACAGACAGAGTGCCTGTACTGATTATTAGAAAAGGATATCTTCCTGGACACAGTAGTTTTTGTTTTTTTTAAATTTCTAAACTATGCAACTTAACATGCCTAAGAGGTCCTTGGCATGTATCAATGAAAAGTCAGAGAAATTGTGTCATTTCTCCTTCAGTTTTACTCTTTTTCTCCTCCTGTTATCCAAGCACATAATAAAACATGAGGAGAATTTTTAAAAAGGAGAGAGAGGGAGAGATGAAGCATCCCCAAAGGTTAAAAATCAATGATCCTTTCACCGATGGGACTCCTGGGAAACCCACATACTTTGCTTTTAGCCAGGATCTCAGACTGCTTCTTGAATATTTGGTTTTTGATGATATAAATCAATAATTTCTTTAAGGGAGGTCCTCTAGGGACCAAGGGATGCTACCTTTGAAATAACTAATAATCTCGGCCACTGCAGGAAGGCTTCTAAGCATATTCTGTGATTATGCATTGCTATTTGACAGGCAAAAGTTAAATTTCAAGAATAATGATTTTCACTTTAAGATAGACTACCTTATCCAGGTTGGCAAAGGGGTGGAAAACAGGAGGTTAAAACAGATTTAACCAAAAGTCAAACCATATGGTGGATGCAGTGAATAATCTGAACATAAGTCAGAACACCATACTCCAAACTATTTTTGCAGTAACTACTTAGCGATACCGAGTGGCATTTAAGGTACAGTAAGGCAGCAAGCTACAAAATTAGCAAATATGCATGCAACAATCCCCTTTTTAAAAAGTACAGTTAGACTTAGTAAGGGTTAGTAAAATAGAAATAATATTTATTAGGAGGTTATCTCTGGGTTTAGAATTATGAGTGATTTTCATTTCCTGCTTTGTGCTCTTACTTTGTTTCTCATCAAATGTTCTATAATGAATATGTATATCTTTGTAATTAGATAGTATAATAAGTGCTACTTTAAAAAAAATTACCCCTAGAAAAAGTTTACTAAACCTCATCACTACTGACATTGGGGACTGGATAATTCCTTATGGTGAGGGACAGCCTGTGCACTGTGTTTAGCAGCATTTCTGGCCTCTGCTCAGTACAGGTCAATAGAACACTGTCCCACCCACACCTCAACACACATACACACACACACACGCACACACACGTTTGTGACATCCAGAAATGATGCCGAAATTCACCACATGCCCAGTGAGCAGGGCAAAGTGACCCCCAGTTGAGAATCAGTACCTTAAAGTACCCATATATGAATGAAATTGAAAAGTCCTTAAAGGTTGACCCTAAACTATAATACAGAACAGTAACTAATGATTATATATTTCTGATCTCTTAGTTAAAGATAAAATAAAGGCATTACATTCCGTCTCCCTGATGATTCTGAAGATAAGGCAGTCCTCAATAGGCAGAAATCAGCCTTTGTGGATCTAATTTTCTTCTTCATATGAGTTCACTGTTTTACTCCAGAAAGCCCAAATGATGTTGTAAGGTCTTTTGTTGTACACTAAAGATATTCCCATAGGACAGTGGGGCATGAGGATGTGGGGTTAGAGGCCACAAGTGCATGAACAACTATGCTCTCCTCCTTGAGTATTTATTTAATTACCTATAAAACACAGTTCCTGCGTCACAGGGAGATAAGGTTACTTGTCCAAGATTCCACAGCTAGATTTGAATTCTGGTTCTTATCCAAACTATTTAACCACAGAAGGCTTTCTCCATTGCCACCTCCTCGTATGAAAAATATGCACATTAATGATGTACTGCCCACCACACAGGGGTGCTATGATTTGTACACAAGCATATGCATGGAACCCTTCCTGGCACACTTCAAAGCATTAAAGACATATCAGGAAGTATTATGAACGACAGTATTATTGTTACTCTATGATAGAGGCATTTCTGCCTCTAAAGTTAGGAAAATATGCAGAACTTCAATCTGATTGCATATACAGAATTAGGAAATTGGATGAGAAAACAATTTTCAGTGAGGGCCAGTCATTGTTCTGGATAAATCCACATGTTTTGTTTCAAGAAATGTGCAGGTCAAATGTCCAAAATGAACAAACTTTCCTTAGTGGTACTTTGTGCAAATAAACGGGAATGTGGGAAAATGTACACCAGGGACCTGGGAACTGAAAGATGCGCAAATCACACTAGTTAACAGATGGTGGTGCCGTGGTGGTGGGAGGCTGAGGCTTCTAAAACTAAACACCATTATAAGATGCTTCCATCATTACCTCGCTTCTGCTCTAGAAATCTATTAACATAATGTGTTCGGCCCATCAAGTTAGTGTTATTATAATAAGCAACCATCCGATCCAATTAAACTATAGTTATAATATCACCTTGCATTTTAAGACTTTAAATCAGTGCTTTATGCCCTTATGGTATTTCTTTATTCTTAAAACAATTCTGTGAAGTACTCAGGGCAATTCAGTTGCCAGCATTTCAGTGCTTATTCGTGATAGACATACATCAGGGGCATACATCTGACATTCATGTCCTTCTGTACTATACTTCCCTCTGTAACTGCCATTGGCTGGGCAAGGACACTCAAACACAGGTCTGTAATACCCCAGGGCTTACTACTTACTTAAAGCGATGTTACAAATCTACCAGCCCAGTGAGTTGCATTCACTTGGCTGCATGTCACTAACAATCTCTCTGGCATTACCTTCATAGACCATGAGGAGATTTTAAGCAAGTTTTCCAGACCTTGATAAATGGAGCAGAATGGTCCTGGAGTGTGGCTCAGCGAAAGGTCATGAAAGGTGTGACAGTAGAAAGCTAGTACTAGATCTGGCTCTGGACCTCTTTTATTTCCTCCAGCAGATAATCCGCACTGTCAGCTCCAGGCTTTCACATGTGCTGTTCACTCTGTCTGGAGCCCCAAGCAACCCCCACCTCTGCACCCCTTTCTTACCCACCTTCACCTGAATGACATCTGCACATCATCAGGGTTCTACCTTCGAGGCTTTACTGCACATTCCCCGGCTCAGCTCCCAGGCCTGGGTTGGGTGTCCTATCTCTGTATGCTAGTCTCCTCTTTTCATAATATTTATAACCCTCTAGTGTAATTGCTGGTAATTTCATTTTCCAGAACAAACTGAAGGAATGAAAACTGTCTTGTTCTCCAATATTCTGCACAGTGTCTGTGCGAAGTGACAGACTTTGAATGTAGCAATTCAAATGACTCCAACACACATCCTAGTCCACTTCATTATCTGGCTTTCTGTATTCATCAGATCTTGCTGTTTAGAATAACACCCCCAAAATCTAGCGGTTTAAAACAACTATTCACTTAGTTCAGGCTTCTGTGGATCTACTGGTGATCACTCTGGTCTGGGCTGGCTCCGCTAATCCCTACTGGAATCCCTAACAGGTGAGCGGTTATCTCAGGTTAGCCTGGGATTCTTCCCTAGGTAGTTAGTTACAGGGTTCCCAAGAGCAGCAGAGACAGGAAGACCTTGATGTACAAGTTCTCACCTAGTCTCCATTTGCACCAGAGACATCCCATTGCCCACAGCGGGTCACATGACCCAGAAAATCCACGTAGGATTACCCAAGGATGTGGCAACAGTGAGATGTGAACAAATTAGGTGCCAGCACTGCAGCCTCACTACATTTCTGTTTCTCAATAAATCCTATAACTGATTATTACAGATACCCCTGTCTGCTAACATGAGAACCTTTTTTACTTTATCAAGTAATAAATACAACTATGACTGTGCTCATTAATACAATGATTTACTCTTGAGAGAAGTAGTGGTGGAGAAGAGGAGAGGAAATAAGATTTTGAGGCTGCTGGCTAAATATATTATGCATCTCCTACTAAGCCATTCTCCAGGAGCAGAGAGAACTCACTTCGCAAGATTTTAAAATAGAGTTGTTTGAGCTATCAAACAGGAAATATGTATGCTCCTTGAAATATGCTGATTCACTCATTCCCTTTTACTTGCCTCAGCCTCTTTCCTTAAGCCCTGATTACATAAGCTTGTGACAATAAAGTGAGCACTTCCAGCAGCGGTTTCTCGGTCACAAATTCCCCATACAACTTGTTTGGTAAAGCTGATTAAAAATAAAAGTGTGTTATTTTAACCGGCTTCCTCCCTTTCTCCACACATCCTAAATCCCTTTCATTATCTAGCTTTCCTTTCCCAAGAAATTACAGGGGGCATTTACAGCCGTAAGTCTCTTAAGCTAACCTCAACTGCCCATGTTAGCCTACATTCACAAGCTTATTTCAGAGAAGCCCCTGAAACACAGAAGGACGTGTTTACTAGAATGCGGCTCCCTGGGGATGAGCCAGGCACATCTGTAATTCTAAGGAGAGTGTAATGAGGAAAAACTGGTGGCATCCTGAATGGTTCACAGCTGTTCTGGAAGCTGATAAATAAGATACTCAACAGGAGACCCCTAATTGAAGCCAGTTTTTCTTAAGTGGATACACAATATGGTGCAAGACTGGGGGGTGGAACGCTGAGAGTGTTGTTCACGTGTAGCTTAGTTTGTCTTGTAAACAGTTCCAATTTCAAACAGTACTGCCTTCTTTGTTCAAACAGGGAAAAAAATGTCCACTTCATCAATTTTTTTTCACACTAGTTAGAGGCAAGCTAGCATTAGTTTTTCTGGTGTTTTTCTCTACAAAAACTCCCCTAGCTTGTAGCCTGTTTCTTCCTTTCTTTCTTTCTCTTTTTCGTTCTTCCTCTTTCTTCCATCCCTCCCTCCCTTCTTGCCTTCTTTCCTTTTTTTCCTTTTCTTTCTTTCTCCCCCTTGTGTTTTTTTTTTTCTACTTTCTTTCCTCCTTCTTTCCTTCTTTCAGTCCTTCCTATCTTTGGGGGTACCAGTTCTTCTGTGCTGGGATCAAAAGCATTTAATTCATTTTTCATTTTCAGACTCTGGCCATCCAACCCTAATGCTGGGATTTACCTGCTTGAAGATTCTGGCCTTATGGTCTTCTTAAAACAATATCTGTAATATTTTAATTTTCATCTAAGAAATGGCCAAGTAGCTTCTAGAAGAAGGTAAGAGATTTCCTATGCAGGGAAAAACTTTAATGGATTCCTTCTGAAATTGTATTATCACGAAAGCCACTGGAAGTAGCTTTCTTTTTCGGGGTGATATGCCTCCTTTGCAGCTGGGTAAGACATTGCCCTCATGAAAATTGCCCTCAGGCTCTACTACCCACCCTGGACCTTGACATTAGCACCATCCTCCAGCAGAGAGCTGTTAGCAAACTGGTTTACAAACTATACATTGAAAATAATAAATAAGCAATGGACCTAGAGATTATCATACAGAGTGAAGTTAAGTCAGAATGGTACAGATGAACTTATTTGCAAAGCAGAAATAGACTCACAGATTTAGAGAACAAACTTATGGTTATCAAGGCGGGAAGGGGTGGGGAGTAGGAAGAATCGGGAGATTGGGATTGACCTATATACACTACTATGTATAAAATAGATAACTAGGACTTCCCTGGTGGTGCAGTGGTTAAGAATCCGCCTGCCAATGCAGGGGACACGGGTTTGAGCCCTGGTCTGGGAAGATTCCACACTGCTGCAGAGAAACTAAGCCCATGTGCCACAACTACTGTGCCTGTGCTCTAGAGCTCCCAAGCCATAACTACTGAGCCTGTGTGCCACAACTACTGAAGCCCTCACATCTAGAGAAGCCCACAACAAGAGAAGCCACCACAATGAGAAGCCCGCACACAGCAGCAAAGACCCAACGCAGCCATAACTAAATAAATTTATTTTTTAAAAAAATAGATAACCAATGAGAACCTACTGTATAGCATAGGGAACTCTACTCAATGCTCTGTGGTGACCTAAATGGGAAGGAAATCTAAATAAGAGGGGACGTAGGTATATGTATAACTGATGCACTTTGCTGCACAGCAGAAACTAACACAACACTGTAAAGCAACTATAAAAACTCATAAAATAAATAAATAAATAATATATTACACTATGTAAAACTCACTATGCTCTTGCCTCCTGATGTTTAAGGAGTATGGGAAAACGGGACAAAAAAATCCAGAACTTTTCTAACAGAATACATGCTTTCCTTCCACAAATGGAGACTTTTACTAGCTCCCATTTTCATAAAGTAAGAAATCCCTCCCAGCATACGATGTTTTGCTTTTAGAAATATTAACTGCCACAGCAATACTTTTTTTCATTATGGGATGGTATCCACCCATTCTATCCAGAGCATTTCAACCCCTCATTCCTGCTAATGAGACACAGACTAAATCGCAGCACTGAAACTCCATGTGACAACAAGCACAGCTTCAACCATCTGGACCATGTTCTCCTCCCATAAATATAATTACTAGGATGACCCTATTTTCACACCTTAATGGCCCTCCAGTGCTCCATGACTGGGGTGGGAGTGGGGATTCCATTCTTCTACACATTTAGTGGCTTTTAGAATGTGGAGGCAGATTAGAGTCTCCAAGAGCAGGTATAACTCTTGAACATAAATGAGGATTCATGAGAGGTAAGAGTAGCATCCTTCTGACACTGATTCCTTTTTCCCAAGTTCCCATGTGAAATAGTGTATGGAAAGGTAGAGTAAAGTAAGACGATCTTTAAAGCAACAAGAGAGTCTACAGTGTCTATCCACTCACCAATCATCAAAGCATCATTTGCGGACCAGGTACCACTAAATGCTAAAGATAAAGAGATGAAGAAGATACTGCCTTGCCCTCAAAAGTTGCACAGTCCTGCGAACTACAGCCTGGAAACTAAGGTCAGAGGAGAAAAGAAAATGCCATCAAGTGCAGTTAGATCATCTTAACGGTCCTGCTAAGAGTAGCTCCTTCTGATTTGGGAGATAAGTTCTTTTACGGACAATCATAAATTTTAAGCAGGAAGTGCCTGTACCCCCGTTATCATACTTCATCCCCTGGGAACCACATGAGACATTTACTTAGATTAATCCATCTTAAATATTTACCCAAACTGATGACAACTTCTCTCCCACCTGGCTCAGTTCCATGGGAACATATTTATACCCTTATAAGGTCTTGACAGAAGGAAAGACAGAGAGTTCCGGATCCTGATGACTTCGGCATAATATTTTAGAAAAGATCACATTTCCAAGGATCATCGTGGACTGAAGGACATCAAGCTCTAACATTGACTTAGCTAGAGCCAGTCACCAACCCGCTGATACATGGAAGTTCAGACAGGTCTAGAAAAATGTTTCTGATAAAATAAAGTTGTAGTCATGACAGGCAAGGGATGAAAGAAAAGCCAGAGAGGGAGGGGTGGAGGGGTGGTGGGGTGGAGGGGTGGAGGGGTTCCTCTCCTGTATCAGTCATTAGCCACAAACATAATATTTCCCTCTTCTCTGAAGGCTACAGAGTATAGAAAGAGATTTTCCTTGATGCATTCTTCCCAACTAAAAATAATATATATACATTATAGTTGGATTTAGAGGAGCTAGGGCTCTTTGGCAGATTACTTTCAATAAAAACATTGCTTCATCTCTAAAATGAGAAAAAAAAATACTAGACTGCTTACCCCAACAATGAGTGAGGCTCAAATAAAACTGTCATCCTAATACATACTTGGTGGCTACGTATCAGGTGAACAATTTCTTTTAATACCATCAAGAGATCTATGGTAGACACATTATTATTATTCTCATCATAGATGAGGAATCTGAAGCTAGTAGAGAATAATATGCGTAAAGTTAACAGCTAATACGTGGCAATACAGATACTAGAACGCTACGCTTTATAAAGTTGCAGGAATCGGCTACACGAGGGCCACATTTTGCCTTTAACGAAACAATAAAGCAAATGTTGGCTCCACTTTCATTTTAACATCCTGCGATGAGTTAAAATTAAAATATGAACACAAGGGCATTTATTATTAATTGCACATTCATTCTTCATTTGGGTAGACATCATCAAAAGCCAAGTGGTGACTTCCTCATGCACTCATTTTTTATACTGTGTTTATAACTCTTTTAATAATGCAAATATTTATTATGGGCATCCCTGGAGAATCAAAGGTGCTCGGCGAAGGGACTTCTAAATATCACGATCCACTGCGGAGTAAAAACACCAGGATGCTTCTACTATTTAAAGGGTCAGAGTCACAGAGTCTGTCGAAAGGGTCACACAGCACAAAAACAAGGCAGAAGGTTATTCAGTTTCTGGAATAAAGTAGCAGCAGGTATAATCTTCACCAACAGAGAGAGAGGAGGCATGAGGAGAATTTCTCCAGGGTAAGCAAAACTACATCACAGGTCAGAAATGGCACCAAAGACAATTATTACACAGTGGACCTGAACACTATAAAAATTCAGCATTTCAAGTGTTATTTTCCATACAAAAAAAGTAATTCAATTTTAATAAACATTTGAGGGTTTCCTATATATAAAGCATCCTACTAGGTCCTGGGGACTTTTAAAATAAATAAATAAATATAGTCTTCTGCAAAAATCTTAGCCTAGTAATAGAAGCAGGCAAAGTGCAGTTCATTGAAGGACTTGTGTACTCTGCTAAGGATGTGGGACTTTATCCTGGAAGAAATGTTAGTTAAGCACCCAAAAGGCCATTTTTTAAAATCATGTAATTATCTGGTACAAAATGAAAAACAGAATGGAGTGGGCCAGACTAGACATACGGAATCCCCTTCGGAGATTGTTGCAATGGCCTGACCAAAACCTCATGAGGACTGTACTGCAGCAGTAGCCACAGGGATGCAGGAAACACAATGGATTTGAGATACTTTTGAGGTTAAAGGCAGCTAGAATTCATGGTTGATTGATGTGAGATATAAAACAGAAAAACACATTTAGAATGCCTGTAAGCTTTCTGTTTCAGGTGCCTGGGAAGATGATGTAGAGAAAAGATGGAGGTAAAGAATGGAGAAGAAATAGCAAATGGCTGGTTATTGGGAAAGATGTTGAACTCCACATTGGACTTCACTTCGATGTGCCTTGGGACATCCAAAAAAAGATATTCTGCAGATATTTTAGTATAACAAGTTATAACTTGTTCCAAAAATCCATTCCTTTAATATTTTTTCTAATTAATTGTTATAACTTTCATGAGCCTTATTAGCAAGAGGTCCACATCCTACCTCTTGAGCCTACTCTATTTTTTGAATCCTCTAAAAAATTTGAGAACTTAGGCCAAAGGAGATCAGTTACAGTCCCACATGCAGAGTAAAGGATATGGTTAGTTCACTACAGTTTGTTTCTCATGGCTGCATGATTTCCCTTAGTCCCCCTTGGCCTGAGAAATATTTTCCCACTGCCATAAAAGAGGTCTCTGAACAAGCCTGCAAGATGATTCCTTTTCCCCAAAGCTAAGCTTGTCAAAGGCTAATGCAAGTTGGGACTTCAAAAAACTAAAGAACTTCGATGTGCTCTGACATTCTCTACTTATTTCTCTCCAAGCCCAGTGGCACCAGGGTGACTCATTCCCAAAGAAATGATCACATTAGCTTCACAATGAGTCAAAACTGCCCTCCTCCAGGACCTCCAGGTGCATGAGCTGTTCCAGGTGATCCAGTCTACGTATCCCGTGTTCTCCTGATGTTTCTCTTTTTCCTTGACAATTATCTTGGTTGGGGCTATCCTTATTAACAGAAAACAACAGCTCTCTGTCAAGTTCAGAGAAGAGAGGGTAGCGTTTCGACCGCTTATCTCCCAAAAGTCAGTAAGACTGTTTCACAGCTTTGTATCTAGGGTCACAGAGAGTAACAACCATGATTAATTCAGAAAAATTCCAGATTCAACTGTAATGCCACAACAAGCACCCCTTATATTACTATTTTTATCATGAAGAGAGAGTAGACCTACCCCTAACAGGAAAACAGTATACACTTACACCATTGACATAGATCAGATGCTATTTCCCCTCTGAACAGAGGAGAGTTCTGTACAACTAGCTATTTGTTTATTCTACTACTATTTCTGCCAATAGACTTGCTGGCTAAGGAAGACTGTAGTTTCCCAGGTATGAGCCTGAAGAGAACATTCACCTCTGCTGCTCCCTTGTAGTCCAGCTCCCTCATCATACAATACATATATTGAATAACTAGAGGAACAAAGACTCTCTTTTAGTGAGCAGCTCTCTTGCTCCGGGCACTGTCCTCAATAGTCTGGAGTTGATGATAAAAGGCTTCCAAGAGATGTTTGTGCTTAAGAAGTAGAAGCTGGCTAGATTAAGAAGGGGGCACACTCTTTCCGAAAACTACCTGAATCTTAACAATTAAGGCAGCTCCATTCTTTTTTTATATATATATTTATTTTAATTTATTTATTTTTGGCTGCATTGGGTCTTCGCTGCTGCACGCGGGTTTTCTCTACTTGCGGCAAGCGGGGGCTACTCTTCATTGTGGTGCACGGGCTTCTCATTGTGGTGGCTTCTCTTGTTGCGGAGCATGGGCTCTAGGCACATGGGTTTCAGTAGTTGTGGCACGCAGGCTCAGTAGTTGTGTGGCTCACAGGCTGTAGAGCATAGGCTCAGTAGCTATGGCGCACGGGCTTAGTTGCTCCATGGCATGTGGCATCTTCTCGGACCAGGCAGGCAGATTCTTAACCACTGCGCCCCCAGGGAAGCCCAAGGCAGCTCCATTCTATCTTTCAGGAAAATATCCTCATGGTATAGACAGTAGAGTAATTCTTCACAGAAAAGGGGAAAATGGGCTTGTTAAATGTAGAATGTGTCTTGAAGGGATATTTCTTAGTGAGGCCTTTGGATTCTCAAACTACAGAGAAAAACACTGCAAAATAAAATTTCTAGAAGAAGGGTTAGCATACAATATTAATATTTGACATTTAAAGACTAAGACCCTTTCTTTCAATAAATACTCCATAAATCTCCCCGGCAAATCATCTCCATTTCCTGGATCTTCTTAATTGACACTTAGCTCTTCTATGAAGCTGTGTTCATGACTGCGGACCATCTGAGAGCATGGGCCTTCCATTCAAGTAATGTATTCTGTGCTGACTCTAATCTATCTTTAACAAAGCAACAGATTCCTATTTAAAACTATTCAGCTAAATACTCCAGAGATCAAATATAATTTCCTTCAGTTGCTCTCACACTGTCACAATTCTAATTATGACACTGCTGGGAATATTCGCTTTCTTAAAAAATGTAAAATGCAGCATAAACATTTATGAAGAAAATTATTGCAGGCATAACTATTCAAGGGTGCAGTGGTCTCTTTGTAACTCAGTTTCCTCAACCAGTGCCTTTTACACTTCATTTTATGGTCAGTGTGATGCTTCATTGAAAAAAGAATATTAAAAATAATTTATTAAGATTAAATTGCTTCTTCAGAAGGCACGATTTTATCTTTCTCATTTTACAAGAATCCTGTTTTAATTTGCCTCCTATGCCATCCCTAGCATGAATTTAAGGATTTAATGGAGTACAGATTGAAGGCTGATATTGATAAAATGATTAATTTTATATTTGAAGGATTGGTTTGTCTGATTTAGGAGAAAATTTCAAGGTCAATTATCCCTGGACTCTATTTAGTACAAAGTGCTGGCCAAATAGCAATTCTCATTCATCTCTTACCACTGAGAATTGGAAAAGACATCTTTGTGATGACTCTTGATACATTAAAGGTTAAAACTGGATAGAAATACTGTTGCCCATTCCACAAAGAGAAAACAGATGCTTTCATAACAAAGCTAATTCTTTAAAGTATTAATATCTTCATATATAGCTCTCTGAGTATGCACAACCATTTTGACCATGTATTCAGTAAACCCTACTTATTAACCATGCCATGTCTTATCTGTTGTCTGCTACATTCTGAGGACAGTTAGTGTGCTCTGTAATTGACATGCTTTGAGGTCTTCTGTGCATCCAAGTGGCTACATTCAAACACATAGCAACATGAGAACATGCTTCAGTGCTTGAAATAAAAGTAAATGAGATTTTATTTCAGGTTTTACTAAAAATGATTAACAAAATTATCAGAAACAAGGTTAACATAATGAAGCTAGAGTGAATACTCTGGGCACACAAAGTCCTAAGGTTTGTTTGTTTTATTTTGCCTTGACATAAGCTAAAAGCATGTGAATAATTTGAGGTCATTTCTAAAGTGACCTATATTCAGAAACAGTAAGGAATATATATATACAAACACACACATATATATACACATATATATATATGTATATATAGATAACTGAATCAGTTTGCTGTACACCTGAAACACTGTAAATCACTATACTTCATTTTTTTAAAAAATGGAGACAAAAAAAAAAGAAAGAAACAGTAAGGGAACCTAATCTAGAAGGATTTAAACAGATGGCCCCTAAATCCCAGGGACAGCAACGGATGTGTCTAAGTTTATGTAAAAAACAAGTGATAAAACTGGCCCAGAACTCAGATAAAGAAAATTTCAATTGAAAGTCCATCCCAACTCTAGAATTCCATGCTTTCCTTTTATTGCAGAGTGAGTGTTATCACAGGGAAAATAGTTCAGTAAGGAAGGTAAATTAGTTGTGCACATTAGTAGGAATTATTTAATATACATTTGTGATTCAGTAGATATGGAGAGAGAGAGAGAGAAGACAGAGAGAGAGAGAGAGAAACTTTTATATGCCAGGCAATGAGTCACTGCCTTTGAAGAAGCTTACAATCTATTAGAAGATAAAACAAGAACATATGAATTACAATGCTGTGTACAAAGTGCTCTAATGGGGAAATTTAGGATGATACAAGAGCACATGGACATGTCTCAACAGACAGCGTGATCACAAATAGATCTTAAGAGGAACTTATATCTAAACTCAAACTAAAAGGATGGGTTGGAGTTAACCAGAAAGGGGAAAAGGAGGGAAGAGTGTTTCACACACATGCAAAAGTCAGGGAACAACCATGCATAATGCATCTTTGATAAAGCATGGTATTGTGGATGAATCAGAGAATGAAGGCAAGAAAGGCAAGAGATAAGATCAGAAAAGAAAGAAAGCATTAGATTATGAGACCAGCAAACCATATTCAATAGCTTGGACATTATTCTGAAAGTAATGGTGGGCCATTCAAAGATTAGAGTACAGCAAGGCATTACCATATTTCACTTTCTGAAGAATTCCCTTATTGAAATGCAAAGAGTGCATTACAGGAAACTAGAGGTGGAAGGCAAGTCTTAAAATATACAAAGATGAATCTGAAGGCTGGTAAAGACATACAGGCATTCTTCTGATGGTGGTCTAGAAGAATCATGTCACTGTGGATATTCAAAAAAGGATTTGAAAATATATAGGGAAATAGAATGGACAGAACTCAACGATGTTTGTGGTAAGATGTTAAGAATGAAGTCCAAGATGGCAGAGTAGAAGGACGTGTTCTCACTCCCTCTTGCGAGAACACCAGATCACAACTAGCTGCTGGACAATCATTGACAGGAAGACACTGGAACTCACCAAAAAGATACCCCACATCCAAAGACAAAGGAGAAGCCACAACGAGATGGTAGGAGGGGCACAATCACAGTAAAATCAAAACCCATAACTGCTGGGTGGGTGACTCACAGACTGGAGAACACTTATACCACTAAAGTCCACCCACCGGAGTGAAGGTTCTGAGCCCCATGTCAGGCTTCCCAACCTAGGGGTCTGGCAACGGGAGGAGGAATTCCTAGAGAATCAGACTTTGAAGCCTACTGGGAATTGATTGCAGGACTTCGACAGGACTGGGGGAAACAGAGACTCCACTCTCAGAGGGCACACACAAAGTAGTGTGCATATCAGGACCCAGGGTAAGGAGCAGTGAACCCAGGGGAGAATGACCAGACCTACCTGCTAGTGTTGGAGGGTCTCCTGCAGAGGTGGCAGGGGGTGGGGGGAGCTGTGGCTCACCGTGGGGACAAGGACACTGGCAGCAGAAGTTCTGGGAAGTACTCCTTGGTGTGAGCCCTCCCAGAGTCTGTCATTAGCCCCACCAAAGAGCCCAGGTAGGCTCCAATGTTGGGTTGCCTCAGGCAAAACAACCAACAGAGAGGGAACTCAGCTCCACCCATCAACAGTCATTAGGATTAAAGTTTTACTGAGCTCTGTCCACCAGACCAACAGTCAGCTCTACCCACCACCAGTCCCTCCCATCAGGAAACTTACACAAGCCTCTTCCATAGCCTCATCCACCAGAGGGCAGACAGAAGAAGAAAGAAGAACTACAATCCTGCAGCCTGTGGAACAAAAACCACATTCACAGAAAGATAGACAAGATGAAAAGGTAGAGGGCTATGTACCACATGAAGGAACAAGATAAAACCCCAGAAAAACAACTAAATTAAGTGGAGATAGGCAACCTTCCAGAAAAGGAATTCAGAATAATGATAGTGAAGATGATCCACGACCTTGGAAAAAGAATGTAGGTAAAGATTGAGAATATGCAAGAAATGTTTAACAAAGACCTAGAAGAATTGAAGAACAAACAAAGAAAGATGAACAACACAATAACTGAAATGAAAACTACACTAGAGGGAATCAATAGCAGAATAACGGAGGCAGAAGAATGCATAAGTGACCTGGAAGACACAATGGCGGACTTCACTGCTGTGGAACAGAATAAAGAAAAAATAATGAAAAGAAATGAAGACAGCCTAACAGACCTCTGGGACATTAAACACAACTACATTCGCATTATAGGGGTCCCAGAAGGAGAAGAGAAAGAGAAAGGACCAGAGAAAATACTTGAAGAGATTATAGTCAAAAAGTTCCCTAACAAGGGAAAGGAAATAGCTACCCAAGTCCAGGAAGCACACTGAGTCCCATATAGGATAAACTCAAGGAGAAACACGCCGAGACACATAGTAATCAAATTGGCAAAAATTAAAGACAAAGAAAAATTATTGAAAGCAGCAAGTGAAAAACAAAAAATAACATACAAGGGAACTCCCATAAGGTTAACAGCTGATTTCTCAGCAGAAACTCTACAAGCCAGAAGGAGTGGCATGATATACTTAAAGTGATGAAAGGGAAGAAGCTACAACCTATATTACTCTACCCGGCAAGGATCTCATTCACATTCGATGGAGAAATCAAAAGCTTTGCAGACAAGCAAAAGCTAAGAGAACTCAGCACCACCACCAGCTCTACAACAAATGCTAAAGGAACTTCTCTAAGTGGGAAACACAAGAGAAGAAAAGGACCTACAAAAACAAACCCAAAACAATTAAGAAAATGGTCATAGGAACATACATATTGATATTTACCTTAAACGTGAATGGATTAAATGCTCCAACCAAAAGACACAGGTTTGCTGAATGGATACAAAAACAAGACCCATATATATGCTGTCTACAAGAGACCCACTTCAGACCTAGGGACACATACAGACTGAAAGTGAGGAGATGGAAAAAGATATTCTATGCAAATGAAATCAAAAGAAAGCTGGAGTAGCAATACTCATATCAGATAAAATAGACTTTAAAATAAAGAATGTTACAAGAGACAAGGAAGGACACTACATAATGATCAAGGGATCAATCCAAGAAGAAGATATAACAATTATAAATATATATGCACCCAACATAGAAGCACCTCAATACATAAGGCAACTGTTAACAGCTATAAAAGAGGAAATCACAGTAACACAATAATAGTAGGGGACTTTAACACCTCACTTACACCAATGGACAGATCATCCAAATTGAAAATAAAAACGGAAACAGAAGCTTTAAATGACACAATAGACCAGAGAGATTTAATTGATATTTACAGGACATTCCATCCAAAAAGAGCAGATTACACTTTCTTCTCAAGTGTGCATGGAACATTCTCCAGGATAGATCACATCTTGGGTCACAAATCAGGCCTCAGTAAACATAAGAAAACTGAAATCATATCAAGGGTCTTTTCTGACCACAACGCTATGAGATTAGAAATGAATTACAGGGAAAAAAACGTTAAAAACACAAACACATGGAGGCTAAACAATACGTTACTAAACAACCAAGAGATCACTGAAGAAATCAAAGAGGAAATCAAAAAATACCTAGACACAAATGACAATGAAAACACAATGATCCAAAACCTATGGGATGCAGCAAGAGCAGTCCTAAGAAGGAAGTTTATAGCTATACAAGCTTACCTCAGAAACAAGAAAAATCTCAAATATACAATCTAACCTTACACCTAAAGGAACTAGAGAAAGGAACAAACAAAACCCAAACTTAGCAGAAGGAAAGAAATCATAAAGATCAGAGCAGAAATAAATGAAATAGAAACAAAGAAAACAATAACAAAGATCAATAAAACTAAAAGCTGCTTCTTTGAGAAGATAAACAAAATTGATAAACCATTAGCCAGACTCATCAAGAAAAAGAGGGAGAGGACTCAAATCAATAAATTTAGAAATGAAAAAGGAGAAGTTACAACAGACACCACAGAAATACAAAGCATCCTAAGAGACTACTACAAGCAACTCTATGCCAATAAAATGGACAACCAGGAAAAAAATGGACAAATTCTTAGAAAGGTATAACCTTCCAAGACTGAACCAGGAAGAAACAGAAAATATGAACAGACCAATCACAAGTAATGAAATTGAAACTGTGATTAAAAATCTTCCAAAAATCAAAAGTCCAGGACCAGATGGCTTCACAGGTGAATTCTATCAAACAGTTAGAGAAGAGCTAACACCTATCCTTCTCAAACTCTTCCAAAAAATTGCAGAGGAAGGAACACTCCCAATCTCATTCAATGAGGCCACCATCACCCTGATACCAAAAACCGACAAAGATACTACAAAAAAAGAAAATTACAGATCAATATCACTGATGAATATAAATGCAAAAACACTCAACAAAATACTAGCAAACAGAATCCAACAACACATTAAAAGGATCATAAAACATGATCAAGTGGGATTTATCCAAGGGATTCAAGGATTCTTCAATATACGCAAATCAATCAATGTGATAAACCATATTAACAAACTGATGAAGAAAAACTATATGATCATCTCAATAGATGCAGAAAAAACTTCTGACAAAGTTCAACAACCATTTATGATAAAAACTCCCCAGAAAGTGGGCATAGAGGAAACCTACCTCAACATAATAAAGACTATATATGACAAACGCACACCCAACATCACTCTCAATGTTGAAAAACTGAAAGCATTTCCTCTAAGATCAGGAACAAGACAAGGATCTCCACTCTCACCATTATTCAAAATAGTTTTGGAAGTCCTAGCCAGGGCAATAAGAGAAGAAAAAGAAATAAAAGGAATACAAATTGGAAAAGAAGTAAAACTGTCACTGTTTGCAGATGACATGATACTATATATAGAGAATCCTAAAAATGCCACCAGAAAACTACTAGAGCTAATCAATGAATTTAGTAAAGTTGCAGGATACAAAATTTAATGCACAGAAATGTCTTGCATTCCTATACACTAATGATGAAAAATTTGAAAGAGAAATTATGGAAACACTCCCATTTACCATTGCAACAAAAAGAATAAAATACCTAGGAATAAACCTACCTTGGGAGACAAAAGACCTGTATGCAGAAAACTATAAGACACTGATGAAAGAAATTAAAGATGATACCAACAGATGGAGAGATATATACCATGTTCTTAGACTGGAAGAATCAACATTGTGAAAATGACTCTACTACCCAAAGCAATCTACAGATTCAATGCAATCCCTATCAAATTACCAATGGCATTTTTTACGGAACTAGAACAAATCATCTTAAAATTTGTATGAAGACACAAAAGACCCCAATAGCCAAAGCAGTCTTGAGGGAAAAAAACGGAGTTGGAAAAATCAGACTCCCTGACTTCAGACTATACTACAAAGCTACAGTAATCAAGACATTATGGTACTGGCACAAAACAGAAACACAGATCAATGGAACAAGATAGAAAGCCCAGAGATAAACCCAAGTACCTATGGTCAACTAATCTATGACAAAGGAGGCAAAGATATACAATGGAGAAAAGACAGTCTCTTCAATAAGTGGTGCTGGGAAAACGGAACAGCTACATGTAAGAGAATGAAATTAGAACACTCCCTAACACCATACACAAAATTAAACTCAAAATGGATTTGAGACTAAAATGTAAGACCGGACACCTTAAAACTCTTAGAGGAGGGCTTCCCTGGTGGCGCAGTTGTTGAGAGTCTGCCTGCCAATGCAGGGGACACGGGTCTGCGTCCGGTCTGGGAAGATCCCACATGCCGTGGAGTGGCTGGGCCTGTGAGCCATGGCCGCTGAGCCTGCGCCTCCAGAGCCTGTGCTCCGCAATGGGAGAGGCCACAACAGTGAGAGGCCCGAAAAAAAAAAAGGCAAAAAAACTCTTTGAGGAAAACATAGGAAGAACACTCTTTGACATAAATCACTGCAAGTTATTTTTTGATCCACCTCCTACAGTAATGGAAATAAAAACAAAAATAAAAAAATGGGACCTAATGAAACTTCAAAGCTTTTGCACAGCAAAGGAAACCATGAACAAGATGAAAAGACAACCCTCAGAATGGGAGAAAATATTTGCAAACGAATCAACAGACAAAGGATTAATCTCCAAAATATATAAACAGCTCATGCAGCTCAATATTTTTTTTTTTTGAATTATCTTTTTTTTTTTTTTTTTTTTTGTGGTACGTGGGCCTCTCACTGTTGTGGCCTCTCCTGTTGCAGAGCACAGGCTCTGGACACGCAGGCTCAGAGGCCATGGCTCACGGGCCCAGCCGCTCCACGGCATGTGGGATCTTCCCGGACCGGGGCACGAACCCGTGTCCCCTGCATTGGCAGGTGGACTCTCAACCACTGTGCCACCAGGGAAACCCAACAGCTCAATATTAAAGAAACAAACAACCCAATCCAAAAATGGACAGAAGACCTAAATAGACATTTCTCCAAAGAAGACATACAGATGGCCAAGAAGCACATGAAAAGCTGCTCAACATCACTTATTATTAGAGAAATGCAAATCAGAACTATCATGCAGTATCACCTCACACCGGTTAGCATGGGCATCTTCAGAAAATCTACAAACAACAAATGCTGGAGAGGATGTGGAGAAAAGGGAACCCTCTTGCACTGTTGGTGGGAATGTAAATTGATACAGCCACTGTGGAGAACAGTATGGAGGTTCCTTAAAAAACTAAAACTAGAATTACCATATGATCCAGCAATCCCACTACTGGGCATATACCCTGAGAAAACCATAATTCAAAAAGATGCACGCACCCCAATGTTCACTGCAGCACTATTTACAATAGCCAGGTCATGGAAGCAACCTAAATGCCCATCAACAGATGAATGGATAAAGAAGTTGTGGTACATATATACAATGGAATATTACTCAGCCATAAAAAGGAACGAAATTGAGTCATTTGTTGAGACATGGATGGACCTAGAGACTGTCATACAGAGTGAAGTAAGTCAGAAAGAGAAAAATATCGTATATTAACGCATGTATGTGGAACCTAGAATAATGGTACAGATGAACTGGTTTGCGGGGCAGAAGTTGAGACACAGATGTAGAGAACAAACGTATGGACACCAAGGGGGGAAAACCGCGGTGCGGTGGGGATGGTGGTGTGCTGAATTGGGCGATAGGGATTGACACGTATACACTGATGTGTATAAAACTGATGACTAATAACCTGCAGTATAAACAAACAAAACAACTAATACTAAACTTTCTTTGGGTTATTCGTATGGCAATATGTTAATATAAATGTTTCTGACATTACATGAAATTTCTAAAAATCTTATATGTTCTGGTATAATGTTATAAGTCATAATTCTACTTATTACTTTGAAATGTATATCTCAGCAATAACTAAATTTCCTTGTCAACTGCATTATTATGAACTTTCATCACATCTTTAACCGTGGTCATTTTTAAGTCTTTTGTCATTTACAGACAGTTCTGGGTGTACTCTGATGCTTTTGCAAAAATGTTCCTATAAAAGGGTTTCATCTTCAAGGAATTCATGGAAAAGACTCTGACAAGTACAGGTTTCTGGTAACTGACTATACTGCTGAACTGAATGAAAAAGCATTTTCAGAACTCTAATGGAAAACTCATGAATTCATAAAAGTGCTAACAAAAAATCAAGATGAAAAAAAAATTAATTACATGGGACTGAGTGAACTGATGAAGATGATTATAATTTTTGTGACTTTCTGTTTGAATAAAAAAAATAAAAAATCCCACAAGGACTCAGAGGCAAAAAATATACAAATCAATTTTCACTGCAAAATAAAGGAGCTGTTACAGTGGAGTATTACTGGACTGAATGTCAATATTATGACATAGTATGAGTGTGTTTCGTGTTTGGTAATTGCAATCATTGTTGCTTTTGTTGTGGTGATCCAAAAAAAAAAAAAGAGAATGGACTTAAGGACACAGGGAGGGGGAAGCATAATCTGGGATGAAGTGAGAGAGTAGCATGGACATATATACACTACCAAATGTAAAACAGATAGCTAGTTGGAAGCAGCCACATTGCACAGGGCGATCAGCTCGGTGCTTTGCGACCACCTAGAAGGGAGGGATTGGGAGGGTGGAATGGAGACACAAGAGGGAGGGGATATGGCAATATACGTATACATATAGCTGATTCACTTTGTTACACAGCAGAAATTAACACACCATTGTAAAGCAATTATACTCCAATAAAGATGTTAAAAAATGTTAAAAAAAAAAAAAAAAGAAAAGAAGAATGAAGTCCAAGTTTGTTGACTGTGCAAATGGAAGATGACCAGACCATCCACTGCATCCAGCATGGCTGGAAGAAGAGCTATTTTCTAGGACAATTAATGAGCTCAGTAATTGACATGTTTTGTTTGAGGTCCTTTGTGCATCCAGGTAGCTCCATATCCAGTGGGCAGCTGGAGGTACACGTACAAAACTCATTACAGAAATCTGAGCAGGAAATAATGACTCAGAAATGACCAAAATCAGTAGTCAAGAAAAATCGGAGTGTCTGCAGATTGGGATGAGAAGATAGCTAACTGCAGATACTTGAGGAACCATACATGAGGCAGCCAACTTCAGTTTTTCAGAAAAATCACTTTTTTTTTTTTAATGATGTTCCCTACAGAAAAGATTCTCTAGACATCAAATCTAAAGATAAATATTCCAGCTCAATTCGCGCATTGGTCTAATTAGTGATGCTACTCTTGAAAAAAAAATCTCTTGTGGGAGAAAGGGGTTAAAAACGATGCAGAATGCTGGGATCTAATTTGACGCCTGGATTTAATGCATGTGACAGCTTACAGAAGTTAAATGGCCCTCTTAAGGCTCAGTTGCCTTCTCTATAAAAGAGAATAATAACCCATAATTCAGAAAATGGTTGTGAAGATTAAGGTTTGTTACAACTGGTACAGTTGGAATCACTTCACATAGTATTGATACCTGGAGCATAATAGGAGTTAAATAAATGTTAGTTACCATTCTTTCATTAGTTTATTCAGATGCATCAAATAAATTAGTAAAACATACATAATGGGCAGAACAACCAGAAAGTTATTTATTTTTGTATGTATAAAGAAATAATTTTTAAAATTAGATTCAATCTTATTTGTTGAATCAGTTTCCCCATATATGAAGAATATTTGCTTTTTACTCTGGCTCCTAAAGAGAAATTGTCTATTTATATTCAGGGCTGACTTGGTTTCATGAGCCATAATAGAGTCAGTTTTTTTTGCAGTTCATTGACTTGGGCATTGGTAAGCCAAATCACCCAGTAAAGTACCATGGTCTGGTTATTTAAATTGCACAGATATAGCTCAACTAAAAAAATGAAATAAAATTGCATTCTGGATTACATAATTGGATTTGCCATTTTACATTTTGATTGTTTTGCTATAGGTTTGAGATTGGTATTGCCAACAAATGAACATAACTGCCATTCAATTTAAAATGCTGAAAAATGAAAATATGTTATTTTGTGTGGTCCAGCTTATGCACAGTAAATTCAGGATACTAATTACAAGGCTTTAACAGTAAGAATAACTTAGTTAAAGGTTCACTGCTTCTCAGTGACCCAAGTCCTGGATTAGAGGAAGTCATTTCCAAAAAGATACTAGTCAGTGATTCTCTAATCTTTCTGTTGATAGAACTATTGGAAATTCTGATGATCTGCAGAACATCATAAATTATAAAATGTTAAACTTAAAAATAATTTAAAACATTATTCCTTTTTAATCAGATACTATCCTATATTAGTGGGAGGTGGTACACATGTGGTTAAGGTCACAAGTTCTGAAATCAGACTGCATTTCACAAATGGGGAAACTGAAACAGATAAAATAAGCTCCTTGCCCAAGGTTACATAGTTATGAAGTGGCAAAGCCAAAATTCAAGCTCAGTCAATACTAATAGCTACTATGTCAAAAATTATTTGTAAGATTTATTAATTTAAGTCATGGAAAATGTCTAGCACAGTGCCTGGCTATTGATATCTATTGACCATTTACTGACATGGACAAGACATTGTACATACCAATATTTTAACAAATAAAAGAGGAAGAATACAAGTGAGGAAATTTCATTTACTGTATTAATTGTCCTGAAATTTTGGAAATGTTTTATTTTGTTTAGTGGCAGAATGGCATTGCTGGTATATTTCATATGTGTTACCAGTGTGGGACGTTAATGCTGTTTGATGGAGAGAGTGAGTTATAGAGAGAAACTGCCTGGAATCTAATCATAGAACTGACATTTAATAGCTGTGTGACCTTGACAAGTTATATAACCTCTCTGGGCTTCAGTTGTAAAATGAAGATAATTATAATACTAACCTGGAGAGGATTAAATGAGCTAATAGTGTATACAATAGTTTCTGGAATTAATAGAGACTCAATTAATTTCATCTATTGCTATTATTACTTTTTCCAGAGAAGTCCTCACACAGTGGAGAAACATTGTAAATTCAAAGAACCATTTTTCAATACCAATATATAATACATGTACATATAAAATCAGAAAACTAATTTTCTACTGTGAATAAATCACAGAATTTAAAACTCAGGCTATTTTTATATTTTTCAAATTAGAACTTAAAATAATACACTATATTTTTCAAATTAGAATTTAAAAGAATACACTAACTCTTTTGTGAGGGCAATAATGATAAAGAAAGAAATTCTAAAAGGTGCAAATGATATTATAAAGAAAAAAAGTAGAATTGCAAGTACATTCTAACCTGAAAACACACACACACACACACACACAATTTTGCATTTTATGTCTCCCTCTCAGGAACTCTTTTCTCCTAATTTTTCATATGTCTGCTTTTTCCTTATCCTTCAAGTCTTGCTTGAATATCACTTTCTCAGAGAGAACATCCCTGACACCCCGTTTAGAAAAAACTTCCTTCTTTAATTCCTAATCAAGCTTCCATCCTGTATATTTCCTCCATAACAATATTGTAATAACAATATGTAATTATGTTATTTGTTTTCTCTTATCCCTACTAGAATAAAAACTCAAGAGTGAGATTTCTCTACACTGTGTCACTGCTCATTCATTAGCTGCCTAATCTGCTATTTGGTACATACTGGCACTTAAAAAATATTTGTTGACTACATTAATAAAGGGCATAATATTTTTATATTCCACTGGCATTTGATGCTTTATCTACAGAAAGATCAAATAATAATTTGGCCCTGAATTCATCAAATACAAACTTTGGATATTTCTGCTTAGCCCCCAGTAGACTTCTTGGCTTGCAGGAAACTCAGGAACTGGGAGAAATGGGATGGGCAGGGACCCACAGGGACAGAGAGAAGAGCCCCCTGCCTTGAGAGAGGTAGTGTGGCCACACGAGGGAGTTCCAAGTCTACAGGCACTGGGATAATTAGAGCCTCTATTAGCTCCTGCCTGACCCTATTGAAATAGACTCTTAAGTGGTCTCTTTGTCTCAACTTCCTCCACATGACTACAGACAGGTCTTTCTGAAATAGAAATCTTACCAAGTTTGCTTGGTTAGGGTTCTGCAGAGTCTCCACAAAGCTTTCTGAATAAAGAACAAGACTTGTGGCAGAAACATCAGGATGAACCTTCTTTGTCAGGTTGCAAATTCTCCAATCTTTTCTTTCACAGCTTCTCCATGGACTCAGAATCAATATGACAGATGCACTGGGTGCAAGGTTTGCAATTCCAAGAACTTCCCTCTCTCTCTCATTTATCCGTGGTTTTGCACTTCTCATTCTTCTGCCTGGAATATTCACCTTTATCTTTCAAAACTTGTTTAAGTACTTCAGGTTCCGAACGGAATACTGCACACAGACATCTGTCCTTATGTGTGGCTGCAGATACACTTCCTCTCTTTTCTTCATAGCCATCCTTTGGATATATATCAATTGGATGAAATACACACACATACACAAGGCCCAGACACGTTTATTAAGAACAAGCACTAGGCCTCTGAAAAAAGAGTCAAAAAATTCATATTCAGAAGTAGAAATATGGTCCTGCCACAACATAATCTGTACTACCTTCCTGGTTATCAGTTGAGATAGTATTTTTACATTACTATGTAGAGGGCTAATTTCCTTTTTTAAAATGTTAGCTTTCCGATTACACCCTGAGGCCCCTCGGGAATTTTCACTGGAGTCATCTATCCCTTGATGGTCACTCCCTAGTTACAATACACAAAAAATGTTAGAAGCTTCAAAATTAGTATGGTTATTGTCATCATTAGTTTTGTTGTTTCTTAAGTGGGTTCAAATTTTTGGATAGGACAGTCTTCTGTAGTTTCTGCAGATGAAAAAAGCCAGGACAAAGACTTTGCTATGTATTCATATTTCAATATTCAGTTATTGGGGAACCACATATAAGTCACTGTATTGTATATGAACCAGGAAACTGGAGAGGGAGATGGAGGAAGCAGAAGAAATGACCACATGGCAACACATGTGATGTTGTATATGTGTCTGTGTATATTCATAAACTATGTACATGAACTCTGTTAATGCAAAAACTGGACAAAAATTACATATACATATAGTTTATACATACTTATACAGTTTATTCTTGCTATTTGCTGTTTTTTTAGGTTCCTGTGCGCCTCTTGCCACAACGTTTTCATTAACTGATTAATACATAACTTGTTGGATGTGCATTTCTATTTAAAGATATCTTATTTAATATACATTGTTGATTGATTAACATTGAACACACAGCCAACAGCTCTATAACTCAAGCCTGAATAAAGCATATCTAACACATGTATTTTCTCTGAAAGGCAGATCCCAAACTTCTTGCCTTTGGGAACACTAGACAGCACTTCAGCACTAACCTTGGGGCAATCTTACACAGTGAAATCACCAACAAAAGGCACAAAAATGTGGAAAATGTGGCACTAAACAGACCACAGAAAGGACTTGTTTACAGTAGGAAAGCTGAAACAAGAAGGCAGAGTTGTTGCCTTGTTCAGCCTCGGCTGGGAATGTACACACTGGGTGACTCAAGGTTCTGTTGCTACTTAGAGCATGTGTATGTCCACAAATGACAGATAAAGCACCTCAAGTGTTGATTTGGGGGTTACAAATATATTTTAATGAGTAAATCAATTCACAAATATAGAATTTTGAATAATGAGAATCGACATATTTGTATGTGTTAATATATAGATCTTCTACATGAATGAAATCTATAGGGTCAATGTTCATCTTGTATACTATTTGCTCGACATATATGAGAAGCTAATAAGTATTAAAATCAAAAATAGAAATAAACATGTCTTTTCCAGGTAATCTGTTTATTCATGGTCCTTGAAATGGTGGCTAGAGCCTTTTTTTCAAAGAGATCAGGTTTCTATCACTCTTTCTTTTAAAATGTGTAACACCATTGCTTTTTTTAATGATAAAGCTATATATTATCATTAGTAAAATATAGAAAAAAATTCAAGAAATACAAAGTACAAATCACCAGCCTTCCTATGACGAGATAAAGATCATTAAATATGATGCATTTCTTCTCAGTGTTTTTTTTAATGCAATGCATATATAGGTGTGTAAACATCTTTTAAAATAAAATTGGAATTATACTGTTTTCCAGCCTGCTTTTTTTTTTAAATTAATGCTATATCAACATCCCCCTCATCATGTATTTCAGCTTTATATTCCTTCCCTCCCGATCTTTCTTTTCAGAAGGACACACCCATCTGAGATTGCTAAATGCACCGTAGGCTCTGTAAGCTGCTGCCTTAGCTGAATAAATGCAGATGATGGCCTCTCCTAGGGAGACTTAGAAGAAAAAATACAGACTGTAGTGCTTGACTTTTTTCTTTAATTTTTGTATTCCTTAAGAGATTCTCATTTAGCTAAAAAAGGAATCATTTCCAAAGGTGCAAGGAAGCTTACCCTAAAATAGATTACCTATATCATAATTGACCTTTGCATAAATGCATGCATTTCACAGCACTTCAGCTCAATCAAATTTCCTAGGCAGACATATTCACACAATTTAAACACCAGAGTTAAAGTTTTAAAATGTACATTTTAGTAACTCTCCAAAAGCCAAAATTTTCAATCTCCACGTTCAATCTCTCATGACATTATTGTTTTCCAATACAATGAGAGTTAATGATGGACTTTTCTGTCGTTATGAATTACAAAAGATATTTTGTGCTGGAAGTAAGGAGCAATTCCCATTCTTTTGTTCTCTTAGATGTTGCATGATTATCTTACAACAGGCAGTTACTAAGCAAAATTAATCAACTGTAAAAATATATAAAACTATCATAGCAAAATTCTCAGATAGGCTCAATTGATACTTAAAATTCCCAATTTTTCTTTTCTAATATTTTATTCTTTCCCCTAACAAGAAGAAACTACATAGTTGCAAAACCAAAGAAAACTGAGGTAATTATGAACAATTAAATGAATTGAGTCCATTTCTTAAGATACCATAACACATACATAATTTGTTTATTATGTGAAAGGAATTAACTAACTCATAAGAAAGTGTTATACAGGGAAAAATTTATGTCATACACTGACACATTCTAGATTCTTTGAATGCCTTTTAAATCACCATGTTGTCATTAGGTAATTGTTGAAATTAAGCTAATTTTAGGCTGTTATTCCCAAAATATATCCAAAAAGTTAATCATTAAAAGTTATTTAAATATCGAAATGAATTAAATTAACATGGGAGTCACTTCTATTAACTATATATTAAAATAAGTGTTATTGAATATTTCTGGTCCCCCTCCAAAAGTGAAAAACAATACTGTTAATGCATTTAAAAGTATTTAAAATCTTGTTGTAAGTGGCATAGCCCTAGACTTTAGCTCAACAGAACTGGGTTCAAAACCAAACTGGAAACTTTCAATTCAACAAACACTGATTTTCTTTGTTTCTAGAAGCCTTCTTGATCTTCTCAAGACACACTTTCATCATCATTGGCTCTTACAAAAGGTTTCTACCCACTCAGTGCAAGTATTTGCTCTTTGTCCTGGGGCATTCCTGCATAAAGGACGGTTTTAATCCACAATTTTTCCAAAAAAATCTACAAATCAAACTGACACTCATGGATCCTAAGTCATTATCAGTGTGCTATATACCAAGTGTTGCCTTTACTCCCAGAAGAACAGGAGGCAAAGTGTACCACAAATCATAATATTTAACATTTACTGGGTTCTTATCGAATTTGGATCTTCTCCCTAAGCAGTTTATACACATTGTCTCACTCCGTGCTCACAAAATCCATACAAGATAATTATCAGTAGTGTGCCTCTTTGGGGCAGTAACTTAAAACTGCAAACCTTAGTTTTTTCATATATAAAATGGGAGCTAACTAGTAAGTTAGCTGATTAGGTAGTACTAAGTGAGAGAGACAGGATTCAAATCTAGGATAGTAGGTTCTACTCCCAAGCTTGAACTCAACCTACCTTAGTCTTCAACACTTTCAAGTCCTTGGGTTGGGCAAGTAAGCAACCTGCCAGTTTTCAAATTTATCAAGACATAATGTTAGTCACTTTACAGGGATATTGACAGGATTAAATTCCATGCAGTGTGTGGATCACAAATCAGTTCATGTGGTACATCTTTGGAGCTTCACAAATGTTAATCCCTTTACATAAAGATTTAGGCTATTAGTATCAAGACTGTAGTTAGCAAACTAACTGGACATGTGGCATAACAAGTATGTGTGCTCCACATGGTAAAAACACAACCAAATATTTCAGTTCAATAGCACCTTTGCACACTAGGTTATATGTATGTTCAACACAGCTACTGGCCAACTATAAAAGGGTTGAAGTGACTGGAAATGGTTGTATGTCACAGAGCATCATGTTGACAGTAGGCAAAAATTGCACCACAGTTGAACAGGCAAGGAAGACTTTAAGACTATTATAATAAGAGAGAGAAACCAAAGCTCAACTGGAGCTCAACTCCACTGAAACAGGGTGGGAGGATTTTTAAGTGCTAGGTGAGAGGGAGAACCTGGGCCATCTGCGTTTGATAACTGGCTTTACCCAAAAGAAAAGTAGATATTCTCATCTTTGTGACAGGGAGTAGTTTTACAACTTGGAGTAAGGCATCCACTGAAGTTAGACTCCCACCCGCTACAGAACCTGTCAGATAGGGATATTATATCCCTTGATGCTTACATTTCAAAGAGATGGTTCGCTGGTCCTTGAGAAAGACATCCTCGGGTTGTAAAACTGGCAAGAGGCTTTTAAAAAGATTTACATGTAGCTCAAAGAGGCGGAGAAAGAACTTACAATTACAAGTTTTCCAAAGTAAATGCTCTAAGAAAGGGGAGGTCAGGGCCTAGAGTTAGGAAGAAGACTGTCTAAAGTTCAGTCAAACTAACTTTTCTGGCCATCTGGATCAGGATAACACCAACGAAGGTGGGATGGGTGATGGGCAGCAGCTCCACCTTCTCCCCATATCCCACAACTTCATGGCACTGCATTTTATGCACCATCTTTTCTACTCTTGTTTCCATATCAGATACTTCTAACAAACAAGTAGAGAGAGAATCTAACAAGCAATTTCAGATGAGGAGAAAAATAAACAATCTGAAGAGCCTGATTTACTTACACAGTTACTGAGGTTCTTAAATCAGTTAATTACACAGCAAATTGGCGTCAAATTTAGGTTTAGAACATACACTTTCGTGCTTGTTATTCAATACCACAATGACATCCATGAAAATATTCCAAAAAGGCATCAAGAGATAAATGAAGTATGTATTAAACAAGCAATAGAAATAGTTAAGCGAAAGTTTTTTTATGTTTTTCTAAAAAAATCTATACTAAGCGCCTCTCCCACCAGCATGTTAATTTATGGCAATATTTAGTCTGGTGTGTAAGCTTCATCTTATTATATTTCAGTTAAGGAAGAATCTCCTTATTTTCTGAATTGTGTTGACTAGAAGTCTCCTATGGAGTCAGTCTTGTCAGTTGGTTTATTAGTTAATTAAGTGTCATTTTATACCTTACATTCTAAATTCCAGGCACCCAAAAGAGCTCACCCTAAGATTCTCTTCTCCATCAGGTATCTGCATAATTAGTCTCATTTCAAATACCTATTATTCAAGGCACAATAGAACAGAACAATTAATTTGGACCACATGCAATTATGCTGAAAGGTCAGGTGCTACCCATAATAAAACTCTGTTCAAAAGTATGTTTGGGGAGAGCATTAACATGGTTATCCAGGAGACTTTAAGAGGCATAAAATCTCCAAATGCAATTAAATGGGTTGTAAAGTAATCACTTGCAATTTTTCATTTTTAAAGCAGGAGACATTTTTGAATGTTGTGCAAAATGAATACTTCTAAGACCAATCAAACTTGGGAGAATTTACATCAAGAGGTGACAAATTCATACCCTAAAGGAGAAAGCACATTTGGCCTGCATCTTCCTGTATGAGTTTCAAGTTATAAAGAGCTTTCATGGAGCAGTTATTAAAAACCCCTCAAATATAGTTAATAATGAAAGTGCTGGCTTTATCCATCTTGGGTAATTTGAGCTACATAGCCATAAAAGCTACAGTTAGAAGTAGGGATGTGAGTTATAAGGTATCCCCAGTACCCAAATGTCCATGAATTTATAATTCTGTGTTCTTCAACAATATTATGTTTCCCTGTTAAATACGAATTTTTGAAGTATATTTCTCTCCAGAGGACGTGGCAGAGATACCTCTGTCACTATTAAAGGTATATGTATATTTTACAGCTCTAGGCAGGTCTATAAAAAGATTTTGCTGATAAAAGAGAAAAATCGTGGAAGGACAAAAAGGCAAAAAAGTACCAAAAAGTACACTGTTTACTTTAAGAGTTGACAACAAAATGCTTTTCTCCACACCAACCAATTATAACATACATCTAGACATAAACAACATTTTGGTTTAAGAATAAATAAGAAATATTTACAACATGAGTGATGGGAGTATTATTTATTTCTTAGCCACAAAAAGACAGTACATCTGGAATTTTTACAGCTTTACACTTCAAGAAATGCAACTGCATTAAACATGTATGTATTACGGAATGTATTAGTGGTTGTGTGAGATAAAAGCATGATTAAGGCACAGTCATTACGTCAGTGATTTTCCTTTAGAATGGAAATATTGAGAGTGCATTTGCACCCCTTATAAAGATTTGCACTCTGAAATTAGATCTCAATTTCAATGTTGGTCCAATTTTTTACTAGTTCAATGATTTTGGGCAAGTTCCTTAAGCTCTGTGTGCCTCGATTTTCACAGCTGTAAAATGATAATTTAAATAATACTACCAGGTACTTTCAATTGCTAGTGACAGGACAGTTAGCTCAAACGTGCTGAAGCAAAAGGAACATTTATTTGCTCATATAACCAAAACGCAGAGGGAAGAGTAGAATTGTCCTTGAGAAAGACTAGAACCTAGGACTCAGAATCCTATAAATTTTAGAATTCGGAAGTCCATCCCTTTATTCATAATTACTACATTCTCATCAGGACGATTTGTCTCTTTCTGTTTCTCAACCCTAGTGGTGTTTTTAGAGCTCCTGTTCCACTAAAATAAAGAAATGAACCTGTTTTTTAAAAACAAAATTTGATACCAATGTTACTATTTATTTAGAAGAGGTCCATGTAAATAACCTGAAAGTTACTCTTCACTAGGCTCATGGTAAATCCATCTCATACTGAATCATAAGCTCTTTAAGAGCAGAGAATTTTGCTTTTTAACCTATGTAACTCATTTTTTATTTTCTAAGTAAAGTCTGAATAAATGCCTGCAGTGTGTGTGTGTGTGTGTGTGTGTGTGTGTGTGTGTGTGTGTGTGTGTGTGTGTGTGTGTGTGTGTGAAGCATCCTGGCCATATCAGTCCCCGGATGAAAACGTCTCAGTCATTCTATTTCACAGATTACAAAATCTAATCTCATTAGCACAGCATTCAAGGTCCTTTTCAACCTGCCCTACAGTCTACCTTTTCACCCCTACACCCGCTTCGCACACTGTTTACTTCAGTTGCATCTAATTAACTGACATTTTCAAGGACCTGGACCCTTCTCCACCTCCAAAGTTATTTTGAGCAGCTCCTTCTCCTTCATGTGATTTCTCCCATTTCTGCATTTCAGAAGTCCTCCCCATCCTCTGGGACCCAGCTCAAATACCATCCCCATCATAAAGTGTTCTCTCTGACCTGCCTATTCATAAGTTATTTGAACAGACATACTTAGTACCTACATTATCCCAAGTGTTTGAGATAAAATGATGAATAAGATACACTTCCTCCTTTGAGGAACTCACAGTTTAATGGGACAGATTCTTCTATTACAATGGGATAGGATCAGATGGAGCTATCTATGGAGTACAAAGGAGCCAACCCAATCAGGACTAGGGAAAGCAGACCTTGGAAAGGTTCCCTGAAGGCTGTGCTGCCCAGTGTGCAACAGCGGATTTCCTTTTACTACGTTCCTATTAAATTCCATAAAAGACACCCAGTGAGGGTCTGCAGTGCTGCTAGATGTCCCCATGTTTGGCTTTTTTATTAAAATATTAGTAATAACTAATAATAATAACAATAAAAACAAACTTGTCAGTTTTGCCAGTCACTGTACAATTGCCTTCTATAGATTAGCTTATTTAATCTTCACAGCTGCATCTCTATGAAGAAATACTAAGCCATCACTGTAATTTTACCTTACATGTTGGTAGGTAGGCTGGTCTTAGAGAAAACAGTCAAGAAGAGATGGTGACTGGCTCAGGGAAGGTCATATGAACCAATCTAGACCAATCAGATTTCATCCCTGATGTTTTTGTGGAATTCACAAGCCTCCAAGGCTTTTCTTAGGCTATTTCATCTGCCTGGAAGACCATCTATCTCTGCTTCATCCACTTGGTAAATTCCTGCTCATTTTTCAAAATGTCACTCATGATTTATTCTCAGAGCTTCCCACACACTGTTCATGTCTTCCTTTTTTGACCATTGGTGTTTCTTAAACCCATCTCCACTATGGCACTTCCCATAATGTGTTAGTTGCTCAAATACTGTACACTAAAATGTGGTCTACTTGAAGGTAGGGCCCATGGCTTATTTATCTTTTTATGGCCAGTGTTAATTCCAGTGCCTAACATATATTTATTAAATGAACAAATGAATGGACAGATGAATAAATGAATGACATTTATAAGGTTGGGTTGGATACAATTCCCTATAACATTTATCAGCAATAACTAGGTTCCCAGCTGAATGTTGCCTCCTATTAATTTGACAGGACGCCTTGGGTTATTTTCTCATTTATTCCCCACATGTTGACTGCTGTGGACTACCCAACACTCATCGTTTTTCTATTTGTCTATGTTACATTGTAAAATATCACAATTGTTACACAGGATTATATATAAAGTAAATAAACAACAAGGATCTACTGTATAGCACAGGGAATTATATTCAATATCTTGTAATAACCTATAATGGGAAAGAATCTGAAAAAAATATGAATCACTTCACTGTATACGTGAAACTAATGCAACACTGTAAATTAACTATACTTCAATTTTAAAAAGATTAAAAAAAGAGAGATATCAAAGTTTGTAATACAAAATAAAAATCACAATCGTTAGTATATTCCTGCTGAGGTTTGTCATTAATTCCACCCAATTGTGAAATAGCTGCATTGAGAGAAGAATAGTGGCCTCATCCTGAGTCCCTCCACTAACTTCCTCAGGAAAATATTAGAGACTTGGTGCACTATCTCATCTAACAACAAACTTAGGAGATAAGATGTCAGAATCATGGGCTTTTATCTGTGTCTCATTTCCTGAGTGTGGAAGAGAACATCTGGATTATTCCGAATGAAAGACAGTGAAGTAGATGTCTCTGACACTTGAATCCACCGTATAGGAGTTTCTTAGCAATGATAATCCTGTCACAGCTGTTAGAATTTATTCCTTTATCCATGTGACATTTTAACAGGAGACAAATCCAAGTTGTTATAAACAGATAAAAACCATTCAATCCAAAATGGCTCGTATTAGCAACTTCATCAAGCTAACAAGCCTTGTTTCTGAAAACCTGTAAATGTTATTCTTGTGCATTCGATTTTTTTTCCCCTCTACAAAGCCAAACCTGATTCAGGCTTTTGTCCTATGAAACTGCCAGCTTAAAATGTTTATTTAATTACATCCTAGGACGAGAGAGATGGAAATATCCAGCCATTTAACCAGCTAAGTGATGGAGAAAAAGGTTGGGTGCCTGTTATTTGCTTGATTTTAGTGTTCTCTCAGTACCAGTGGCCTTAGGATCAAAGAGGAGAGGGAGCCATGGAAATTGAGGAATAAATTGGATGGATATTTGGAAAAGGCATTTTAGTCGGAGGAGAATAAGAGATTTCAAGTAAATTACTAGTTTATATATATATATTTCCCAGATGATTCTGAATTCTTTATTTGAACTGACATGGGTTGGATAAATATATTGCTCTCCTCCTTGCCTGGTACAAAGAAGAAACAGACAGAAAAGGTGTGAGATTTAAACAGTATATGAAGAATAAATGCACGCTAGAGGAAAGCCTGCAGTTCCTAGGTCTATACTGTTGAAGCATCTATGGATACATATTTCCAGCCCTTTATTACACTTCCACTGTATTCTTAGTTCTCCTCCCCTGGTGGGTAAGTGCTCAGCTAATGGAACAAAGATGCTTGTTGAATGAATTACAAGGAAAAATTTTTCTCCCCTTTGGATAGGCAGGCCAGTTTTCAAACCAAAAGCAGAGCAAGAAAAACTATTGTAAAAACAATACAATAAAATGACATGGCCGGACATCACTAAAAAGAAGAAATGCCCAGTTCGTGGGGAGTTGTCATGGTAGGCATTTATTCCTGGGTACCATTTAGGCTTCCCAGGCAAAATGTGCTTACACTGAAAAATAGTCACTTGAGATTTTCTGACTACACTGAGCAGAAGGATGAGTTGAAGTTAAGGCCAATGAGAAAGGTGGTACCAGGTCAGGCAATCATCAATCTGCTTGTTTCCAGGTTGTCCTTTGGAAACAATGGTATCCACTATTCCCTGGCTTAGGACTTCAGTCATATTATGTTTTATGCCAAATCATGGACAGAAAGCAGCTGACTACCAATCTCTCCAAGGAACTATGTAGTGCCCCTGGGCTACCAGAGGCCCTGCAAAGCCAGGTTGGTTCAAAGAGAGTGGTGTCCAGATTAGTTGTGTCAACATTTGATTAAACATGATTTTAAGGGTAAATTGAATACATAAAACATGTAAAGTGAAGACATGGATCTGGTTGATTTTTGAGTTAAAGAGACCAACAACCCACACCTTTACCCCTTCTTTCCTCCCTGAGGGAAGCCATGCAAACACTAGGCATATTTAAACTCCCTAAATTATATCGGCTGTGAAAACTTTACTGTACAAAGGGTCCATATTTATAATGAAGACTAATATAATGAGAGGACAACTGGACTGACACAAAAGACCAGAGTTTAAGTTCTGGCTCTAACATGAACCTGACAGTACACAGGAACCACTGTAAGAATCCTAGATAAATATATGTAAGGCAGCCATGCTCACCTTTATTTTCAATTTTTCTCTTTCCCACCATAAAATTTACTCTCATTTTCTCAAATGTTGAGTGATTTAGGCAAGATCACAAAACCAGCAAGTGATCCAAACAAGACAACACCCTGATCTTGCCCATGGAAGCCAGGTACTCATCACAGAATATCCACCTATATCATAATATTCATAAATGCTTATTCAACACTTATCTTGGAAGAGAAGAAGACCTTGATTTGGAAGCTTTATTTCATAAAAGAAACAAAAAGGAAAGAAGGCAGGGAGGGACGGAGGAGAAAGAAAAGAAAAGAAAGAAAGAAAGAAAAGAGGAAAGAAGGAAAGGAAGAAAGAAAGAAGGAAAAAGAAAGAAAGAAAGAGAAAGGAAGGAAGGGAGGGAGGGAATTAAAAGGGGAGGCAGCCATCAGGGGCTTCAGAAGCTTGTCACATAGCCCAGGTTGACGTGTACACATATGGCAGAGATTGGAGAGGGTCTAACCTACACACATCCCTGGCAAATGGAATCTGGCTGCACAAACAAAGGAGATGCAATAAAGCCCAGTAGAAAGTATAAGGCAGAGCAGACTTAAATATGGCCTAATGTTCGAATGTACTCCTGAGCCCGCCCACAAATCCACTGCCAGAGAATAAAAGCTTTGCTAGTTCAAGTGTCTGAGCACAACCTCTGGCCAATTTCTGACGGCTCACCAAGCTATGCAGACATAGGGGCACCCCCTAGGAATCAAACAAAAACAAAAGAAAAATAGAAAACTAAGCAGAGGCATCAGTGGCCACACATTACAGGAAAGACTTCACAGATTTCATTTAGGCAAGTTACTAAGCAAAGAACAACAATTCTCAAAGGGAAAAAAGAACCCAGAGTCGTTACAATATATTACCTAAAATGTTCAGTATTCAGCAAAAGATCATGAAACATGCAAAGAAATAAGTGTGACTCATAAAAAAAACAAAGCAGTCAATAGAAATTGTCAGTAAGTGTCAGTAAGATACTGGATTTAGCAAAGATGCCAAAGACGTTGTTAAATATGTTCAAACTACATGAAACCATGCTTAAATAATTAAAGGAAAGTATGACAATAACTCAGTAAATAAAGAATCTCAATAAAAAGAGTTAAAATCAGTTAAAAATGGAAATTCTGGAGTTGAAAACTCAATAACATTAACCTACAGATCAAAGAAGTTCAGTGATAAGATAAACATAAAAAGATCCTTATCCAGACATATCATAATCACACAGAGAAAATCTTGAAAGCATTAAAAGAAAACGACTCATCACAGAGCAAAATTTATAGATCTAAATACATACGTAAGAAGAGAATAAAGTTATCAAATCTTTTAAGAAACTATAAAAACAAAAGCAAATTAAATCCAAAGCAAGTAGAAGAAAATAATAATAGATCACAGTAGAAATCAATAAAATACAATGCATAAAAACAATAGAGAAAGTGAATGAAACCAAAACTATTTTTTAAAAGATCACTTTACTTACACAAACTGACCAAGAAAATAAGGGAGAAGATTCAAGTTACCAAATTAGGAATGAATGAAAGAATATCATTAATGAGCCTATAGAAATTAAAAGGTTATAAGGAAATATTACCAACAACTTTATTTCAACAACTTAGACAACTCAGACAAAATAAACAAATTCCTAGAAAGCTTAAAATTACCAAAACTGATTCAAGAAAAAATATACAATTTGAATAAGACAATAATGTATAAATAAATTGAATTAATCACTTAAAAACCTTCCCACAAAGAAAAGCACAGAAAGTTTCACTGGCAAATTCTATCAAATATTTAAAGAAAATAACACAAATTATTTCAGCAAATAGAAAAGAAGCAAGCACTTCTATCTCATTCTCTGGAACCAGTGTTAGCTTTCATTAAAGCCAAACAAATACATCAAAAGAAAATCAGTATTCTTTATGAATGTAAACACAAAAATCCTTAATAGTCCCAAACTGTATTCAACAACATATAAAAATGTTGATATACTATGACTGAGACTTACCCCAGAAATATAAGGTTGACTTGATATCCAAATTTTACTTAATGTGTTATACCATATTAATAGAATAATGGACAAAAGTCACATGATCATCTCAATAGATGCAGGAAAGACATTTGACAAGATTTCTGGGGAACGTTAACTATGAGTTTCTGAGATGATAAAGGGGATAGAGGATATCACATTGAATGGCAGATTGACAAACTGGACCTAAAAGGGGTGAAGTGGAAAATGTCCTTATATACAGTGACAACGTGCAGTTTTGAAAGGCACAGGTGAGGTCTACCTCAGAATGGGAGACAGCTGGTTAGGTTACTACCATTCCTGGATGGCACAGTGATGGGAGATGCGGATCCATTAAGCCTAGTCGTGGAAGTCCTTCCTCATTTCACAAGTCTTCACAGCTCCCTACTCACAAATCCATCCCAGAACTGGTCTCAGGTGACGCTAAGCCAGAATTCCAGACTCTCAAGTATTGGTATTATCCTTTTCTCCCCATTTCTACTTCTGTGACTGCTACACTGTTATTTTCTTTCTGTCCAGCTTTACTGAGGTATAATGGACAAATAAAAGTGGTACACATTTAGGGTGAACAAGGTGATGACTTACTACACATGTATGTAATGTGAAATGATGACCACAGTCAAGTTGATTAAGACATCCATCACCTCACATAGTTACCATTCCTTTTTCTTGCTGTTTGTTTGTTTTGTTAACTGCCACCACCAAGTATAGACTGCAGACAGTCTCTTCTGACTCCTTTTCTTTAGTAAGCATACACTGTAGAATGTCTTAGCACCAATTCAAGTTTTCTCATTTACGAAGTATTTAAAGAACATACTTTAAATGTATGTAGATAGCCTCATCCACCAGAGGGCAGACAGCAGAAGCAAGAAGAACTACACTCCTGCAGCCTGGGGAACAAAAACCACATTCACAGAAAGACAGACAAGATGAAAAGGCAGAGGGCTATGTACCAGATGAAGGAACAAGATAAAACCCCAGAAAAACAACTAAATGAAAGGGAGATAGGCAACCTTACAGAAAAGGAATTCAGAATAATGATAGTGAAGATGATCCAGGACCTCGGAAAAAGAATGGAGGCAAAGATCGAGAAGATACAAGAAATGTTTAACAAACACCTAGAAGAATTAAAGAACAAACAAACAGAGATGAACAATACAATAACTGAAATGAAAACTGCACTAGAAGGAATCAATAGCAGAATAACGGAGGCAGAAGAATGCATAAGTGACCTGGAAGACAGAATGGTGGAATTCACTGCTGCGGAAAAGAATAAAGAAAAAGGAATGAAGAGAAAGGGAAACAGCCTAACAGACCTCTGGGACAACATTAAACGCAACAACATTCGCATTATAGGGGTCCCAGAAAGAGAAGAGAGAGAGAAAGGACCCGAGAAAATATTTGAAGAGATTATATACGCAAATTTCCCTAACATGGGAAAGGAAATAGCCACCAAAGTCCAGGAAGTGCAGCAAGGCCCATACAGAATAAACCCAAGGAGAAACACGCTGAGACACATAGTAATCAAGTTGACAAAAATTAAAGACAAAGAAAAATTATTAAAAACAACAAGGGAAAAACGACGAATAACATACAAGGGAACTCCCCTAAGGTTAACAGCTGATTTCTCAGCAGAAACTCTACAAGCCAGAAGGGAGTGGCATGATATACTTAAAGTGATGAAAGGGAATAAGCTACAACCAATATTACTCTACCCGGCAAGGATCTCATTCACATTAGATGGAGAAATGAAAACCTTTACAGACCAGCGAAAGCTAAGAGAATTCAGCACCACCAAACCAGCTCTACAACAAATGCTAAAGGAACTTCTCTAAGTGGGAAACACAAGAGAAGAAAAGGACCTATAAAAACAAACCCAAAACAATTAAGAAAATGGTCATAGGAACGTACATAACGATAATTACCTTAAATGTGAATGGATTAAATGCTCCAACCAAAAGACACAGGCTCACTGAATGGATACAAAAACAAGACCCATATACATGCTGTCTACAAGAGACCCACTTCAGACCTAGGGACACATACAGACTGAAAGTGAGGGGATGGAAAAAGATATTCCATGCAAATGGAAATCAAAAGAAAGCTGGAGTAGCTATACTCATATCAGATAAAAAAGACTTTAAAATAAAGAATGTTACAAGAGACAAGGAAGGACACTACATGATGATCAAGGGATCAATCCAAGAAGAAGATATAATAATTATAAATATATACGCACCCAACACAGGAGCACCTCAATACATAAGGCAACTGCTAACAGCTATAAAAGAGGAAATTGACAGTAACAAAATAATAGTGGGGGAATTTAACACCTCACTTACACCAATGGACAGATCATCCAAAATGTAAATAAATAAGGAAAGAGAAGCTTTAAATGACACAATAGACCAGAGAGATTTAACTGATATTTACAGGACATTCCATCCAAAAGAGCAGATTACACTTTCTTCTCAAGTGTGCATGGAACATTCTCCAGGATAGATCACCATCTTGCGTCACAAATCAAGCCTCAGTAAATTTAAGAAAAGTGAAATCATATCAAGCATCTTTTCTGACCACAACACTATGAGATTAGAAATGAATTACAGGGAAAAAAAAACGTGAAAAACACATGAAGGCTAAACAATACGTTACTAAATAACCAAGAGATCACTGAAGAAACCAAAGAGGAAATCAAAAAATACCTAGACACAAATGACAATGAAAACATGACAATCCAAAACCTATGGGATGCAGCAAAAGTAGTACTAAGAGGGAAGTTTATAGCTATACAAGCCTACCTCAAGAAACAAGAAAAATCTCAAGTAATTAATCTAACCTTACACCTAAAGACACTAGAGAAAGAAGAACAAACAAAACCCTAAATTAACAGAGGAGAGAACAGAGCAGAAATAGATTAAATAGAAACAAAGAAAACAACAGCAAAGATCAATAAAACTAAAAGCTGGTTCTCTAAGAAGATAAACAAAATTGATAATCCATTAGCCAGACTCATCAAGAAAAAGAGGGAGAGGACTCAAATCAATAAATTTAGAAATGAAAAAGGAGAAGTTACAACAGACACCACAGAAATGCAAAGCATCCTAAGAGACTACTACAAGCAACTCTATGCCAATAAAATGGACAACCTGGAAGAAATGAACAAATTCTTAGAATGGTATAACCTTCCAAGACTGAACCAGGAAGAAACAGAAAATATGAACAGACCAATCACAAGTAATGAAATTGAAACTGTGATTAAAAATCTTCCAACAAACAAAAGTCCAGGACCAGATGGCTTCATAGGTGAATTCTATCAAACATTTAGAGAAGAGCTAACACCTATCCTTCTCAAACTCTTCCAAAAAATTGCAGAAGAAGAAACACTCCCAAACTCATTCTATGAGGTCACCATCACCCCGATACCAAAACCCGACAGAGATACTACAAAAAAAGAAAATTACAGACCAATATCACTGATGAATATAGATGCAAAAATCCTCAACAGAAGACTAACAAACAGAATCCAACAACACATTAGAAGGGTCATACACCATGATCAAGTGGGATTTAACGCAGGGATGCAAGGATTCTTCAATACATGCAAATCGATCAATGTAATATAGCATATTAACAAACTGAAAAAGAAAAAACATATGATCATCTAAATAGATGCAGAAAAAGCATTTGACAAAATTCAACAACCATTTATGATAATAACTCTCCAGAAAGTGGGCATAGAGGGAACCTACCTCAACATAATAAAGGCCACATACGACAAACCCACAGCAAACATAGCTCTCAATGGTGAAAAACTGAAAGCATTTCCTCTAAGATCAGGAACAAGACAAGGATCTCCACTCTCACCACTATTATTCAAAATAGTTTTGGAAGTATTAGCCATGGCAATCAGATAAGAAAAAGAAATGAACGGAATACAAATTGGAAAAGAAGAAGTAAAACTGTCACTGTTTGCAGATGACATGACACTATACATAGAGAATCCTAAAAGTGCCACCAGAAAACTACTAGAGCTAATCAATGAATTTAGTAAAGCTGCAGAATACAAAATTAATGCACAGAAATCTCTTGCATTCCTATACACTAATGATGAAAAATCTGAAAGAGAAATTAAGGAAACACTCCCATTTATCACTGCAACAAAAAAAATAAAATACATAGGAATAAACCTACCTAGGGAGACAAAAGACCTGTATGCAGAAAACTATAAGACACTGATGAAAGAAATTAAAGATGATACCAACAGATGGAGAGATATACCATATTCTTGGATTGGAAGAATCAATATTGTGAAAATGACTCTACTACCCAAAGCAATCTACAGATTCAATGCAGTCCCTATCAAATTATCCATGGCATTTTTTACGGAACTAGAACAAAAAATCTAAAAATTTGTATGGAGACAGAAAAGACCCCGAATAGCCAAAGCAGTCTTGAGGGGAAAAAATGGAGTGGGAGGAATCAGACTCCCTGACATCAGGCTATACTACAAAGCTACAGTAATCAAGACAATATGGTACTGGCACAAAAACAGAAACATAGATCTATAGAACAAGATAGAAAGCCCAGAGGTAAACCCACGCACCTATGGTCAACTATTCTATGAAAAAGGAGGCACAATGGAGAAAAGACAGTCTCTTCAATAAGTGGTGCTGGAAAAACTAGACAGCTACATGTAAAAGAATGAAATTAGAACACTCCCTAACACCATACACAAAAATAAACTCAAAATGGATTCAAGAGCTAAATGTAAGACCGGACACTATAAAACTCTTAGTGGAAAACATAGGAAGAACACTCTTTGACATAAATCACTGCAAGTTCTTTTTTGATTCACCTCCTAGAGTAATGGAAATAAAAACAAAAATAAACAAATGGGACCTAATGAATCCTCAAAGCTTTTGCACAGCAAACGAAACCATAAACAAGACAAAAAGACAACCCTCAGAATGGGAGACAATATTTGCAAATGAATCAATGGACAAAGGGTTAATCTACAAGATATATAAACATTTCATGCAGCTCAATATGAGAAAAACAAACAACCCAATCCAAAAATGGGCAGAAGACCTAAACAGACATTTCTCCAAAGAAGACATACAGATGGCCAAGAAGCACATGAAAAGCTGCTCAACATCACTAATTATTAGAGAAATGCAAATCAAAACTACAATGAGGTATCACCTCACACCAGTTAGAATGGGCATCATCAGAAAATCTACACACAACAAATGCTGGAGAGGATGTGGAGAAAAGGGAACCCTCTTGCACTGTTGGTGGGAATGTAAATTGATACAGCCACTGTGGAGAACAGTATGGAGGTTCCTTAAAAAACTAAAACTAGAATTACCATATGATCCAGCAATCCCACTACTGGGCATATACCCAGAGAAAACCATAATTCAAAAAGACACATGCACCCCAGTGTTCACTGCAGCACTATTTACAATAGCCAGGTCATGGAAGCAACCTAAATGCCCATCGACAGACGAATCGATAAAGAAGATGTGGTACATATATACAATGGAATATTACCCAGCCATAAAAAGGAATGAAATTGGGTCATCTGTTGAGACGTGGAAGGATCTAGAGACTGTGATACAGTGTGAAGTAAGTCAGAAAGAGAAAAACAAATATCATATATTTACGCATCTATGTGAAACCTAGAAAAATGGTACAGATGAACCAGTTTGCAGGGCAGAAACTGAGACACAGATGTAGAGAACAAACCTATGGACACCAAGGGGGGACAGCGGCAGGGGCATCGGGGTGGTAGTGTGACGAATTGGGAGATTGGGATTGACATGTATACACTGATGTGTATAAAACTGATGACTAATAAGAACCTGCTGTGTAAATAAATAAATAAATAAAATCACCAAGAACCTTTTCACTGTCACACCCGCAGGCATACATTTCTTTCTTTCGCTGGATAACTTTCGCTGGACCTCATATTAGCCTTCATTTCCTAAAGGAATGAGTTGTCCCTCTCACTTCTCACCAAGTGTGGGTCAGATACCACTCCTGTGTGCTCCTGCAGCACCCTGAGCCCCCATGTCAGATCCCTAATTCACTGAAATGTATCTTAGGCTCCTGTTGGAAAGTCCATATATTCGTGTTGTATCCCCTGTACTGAGCCCAGTGCCTGGCATGGGACAAGTATTCAACTAATGTTTATTGAATGAATGAATGAATTTACTGTATTAATCTTTGAATGTATTACCCTTTCATTTAAGTATGCATACATTTATATTTAAATAAATAAAGTACATACTGATGTATGACGCTATGAATTTGACTTATTACCGGTTGTGTGACCTTAAACCCTCTAAGCCTCAGTCTCCATATCTATGAGATGATGTTTATAATAATAGTACCTGCCTGAAAGATCTGTTGGGAAGATTAATTGGAATAATGTATATAAATGCAAAACACATAATGTGACACTAGTAAGAGTTAAATTAATTTTAGTTATTTAGTTATTAGGTATCATATTAGTCCCTGAATGTTAAAACTTTATACATGGTCTTTATGTGCCTTTATATTCTGTTCTGAACCTTTCTTTTCATATCCATCTCTTACTATATATCTACATTCATCCTGAACCCCAGGCTAATTGAACTACTCAATCTTGCTTGGATAGTGTGTAACACAACTGTATGGAAAATACTATGGCATCAATAAAGTTAAACAGTTTCTTACATGTTACTTTGCATTGAGCAAAATGTAATTATTAAAGTGATTTAAAGATACCATGAATTTTTGACAGTTGTCTCCTCAGGGGTCTAGCTTGATGCGATATTAAAATATATTTCATTATATCTCGTGGAAATTCAAGAGGAATGCTCTTTGCAATTCAAAAGGGACAAAAATCTCAGAATAAAAATTCATTTTCAATCCCTGCAGAGTTCATTATGAACAACAGAGTGCTCGAAATTAAAACATTTAAATGTATTTAATAAGGTTCTATAATGGAATGACATTTATGTTTGGATAGATTCTCTAGTCTCTCTCCCTCTTTCTCTTTTATCCTTCCAAATTCTATGCTTAGGGAAAAAGTGAACTGCTGATGTGATTTAATTGGTTAATTATGACTGGATTCCCCAGCAAAGTGGAGAGTTAAAGCAATTATCTAGATTATTAAAGTTTAGAAAGCTTTCCCCTCCACTATCTTGATATTCCAGTCAAAGTGGGTTGCGATTTTACATTAATTGAGACCAAACTCTTTCTAGTTGTGGGAAGGTGCATGCCTGGAGAATAAAACTGCAGTATTTTGGCCAGAATTAATTGAATCAGAAGAGGAAATTAAGGCAACTTGGAAAGCTGCTTAAATTTTTAGTATTTTTCATCCCTCCTCATATACTGTACTTTAAACCTAACTATTACTGAAAAAAATACTTTTGTCTAATCATCCATAGAAGTAGTTTAAGGCCATGTGCCAATACAGCTTATGGTATTTGTTCTGAAACGTTAAAAAAAACAAGGTTTTGAAATTTTGTAAGATCTCACTATATATTTAATAGAACTATTAGCATCAAACATATACTAGTAAAAAAAAAAAAAGCTTTAATATTGACCATACTTCATCCCCAGTGTCTTGGCATAAAGGTACATTGGTCAACTTTGGACACAAAATCTTTCTATGCCATATTCCACCTCTAAATTATTTATCTTCATGCAACTGGAGAAATTTAAGCATAAACCTAATCCAATGAATAAGATGTATGTACTTTCATTTCCCTGTCCTACTTTTATTATATATCATTTGTAGTATATTATTTTTAAACAGAAAAAATAAACTTCAGTAATCAGATTATGATCACTAGAATTTGAAATAATCTACACAAACTCTTTATCCTGGTTAGTTTCTTTTAAGTCCCCCAAATTATGGTTTAAGTAAAGCTAAACTTAATTTAAAGAAAAAAAAAGAGATTATACACATGCCTGGTAGTTATGATTTGCCAGTCTGTACCTCATGTAACCAAATGTTATTACACACACACACACACACACACACACACACACATTCTATTATTGGTCAGTACTCTTAATTGTTGTGAGAAGTTCAGGGACAGATTTTAGGTCAGACTTCTGAATCACAGTCTCACCTAGAATTGTCTTTCTCACTTACCGTCTCTTGACTCTACCTTCTACTGTGCTAGTTTCACAGTCAGACAGGCTGCTACTTCATGGTGGGTTCTGGAAACTCTAGGTTTACAAAATTTTGTTTCAGTAACCCCTGAGTAAAAACAGGTGCCTAATTTAAATAGCACCAACAGGAGTTCCAATATTAAATCCTACTGACCTGATTTAGTTTCCAATTTCTATTACCCAACCAATCACTTGTGTCCAGAAAGATGTAAGACATGTCTGACCTGGATTGGGTTATATGTTCACTCCTAGACCTGACATCGCAATGAATTTTGCTCAAAACCTTCTGTGTTAGTCAGACTGGCCTGATTATCCTGCAGTAACAAAGACTTTAAAACCATGACTTGACTGAGGGAGGAAGAAATTTTCCTCTAATTTTCCAGGTTCTTCTGGCTGGTCTAAGTATTAAAATGACATGAGACAGATTAATAGGAGAAAATCAAACAAAACCTTAATAGCATATATTCATGGGAGAGACCATGGAAAACTGAGTAACTCACCAAAATAGCCAAAGACCCCACCTTAAGTACCATCTTCAGCTAAAGACACAAAAGGATGCTGAGGGTAGTGGTTTGGGACATCACAGGGGAGGAAAGTAATTCACATGGAAATGGAAAAGCAAATGTTTGGTAAATAACTGCTGGGCCCTGCAGAGACAATGCGACACAGAGTGTACCCTGATCTCTAGGCCCTGCCTAGAGTTTCCTCCACCACCCCTAGCCCATATTCTTTCAGATATCTCTGGTGATAGCGCTATTCCAGAAACCCTCTATGTACATTCTTTTAGACAGGAGGAAGTTCAAAGTTTCTTCCTGAGTCTGCTGCACCTTGAGTGTTTTCAGCTTGAAAAAATCCTCAAGCCAAAGAGACATTTAAGGTGGCAAGCTTTGCTCCCCTACACTTGCAGCAACAAAGATTTATTTCTCTTTCACGTTGGTTATCAGCTATGGGTAGACTGTGGCTATTTCCGCCCATGTGTCTTCTCCATTCCAGGATGTAGGCTGAAGGAGCAACTACTATTTAGGACATGCCAGCCCAAGGTAGAAGATAAAGGGAAAGACATTTCGTGCTTGTAAATGATTCTTTTAAGTTTCTACCTGGCACTGGCATATGTTACTTCTGCTCACATTTTATTGGCTGAAGCAAGATACACAGCAGAGCCTAAGAATGGAACAGCTCTCCCACAGAAAGGAACTACAATACAATCTACCACTTACTTAGTTAAAGAGTACGCAAAGCTTCATTCCCCAAGGAGATTTCCAACAGGAAAACAACAGATTTCCACTACAATCATTTACTCTCATAGTTTCAAGCTCCAACTGAACTTTCTATGCAGAGTATCTCTCTATCCCAAGAGACCTAACATTAAGGTCATCTATGTGAAAGATTAGTCAGAATGTTGGGCAAACCTTCCAGACTGGATAGGGTGATGTGCAGTAGCATTAAAACATGGGGGGAGGGCTTCCCTGCTGGCGCAGTGGTTGAGAGTCCGCCTGCCGATGCAGGAGACACGGGTTCGTGCTCCTGTCCGGGAAGATCCCACGTGCCGCGAGCAGCTGGGCCCGTGGGCCGTGGCCGCTGGGCCTGCGTGTCCCGAGCCTGTGCTCCGCAACGGGAGAGTCCGCGACAGTGAGAGGCCCGCGTACCGCAAAAACAAAAAAACAAAACAAACAAAAAACAAACAAAAAAATAAAACATGGGGGGAAAAGATGCACTTTTGAAGTCATTTTCAAGCAAAATGGGGAAGACCCAGAGTGGATAATCGGACAGCAAAACTTAAAAGATGGGTTGAGACAGGGCAGAGGTAGACCCGCATAGCTTGATTTAGCAATGGGGGGACAATAAATGAAAAACGCAAGGTGAAAACAGGAAGAATGGCACATTCAGGACTAAACTCCAATATTTTGTTAAGTTTTGAAGAATCTTGGCCCATTTTAGCACTTCTTTAGGGTAAACAAAACATTATAAAAGCAGCATGTTTTCCAGATTCTCTAAAACATTTTCCTTGAACCCAGTGACTACTCTTCTCCATGTATTTGATCTCTAACTAGTTAATCTAATTGATTGGTGTCCAAGATCTAATTGGTTTAATGGATCTATGTATCTAACTGATTCAGCTCTGTTTATCACATGCAGTAGAACCTTTTTCATAAATTAGCTGCACCATATGCAAATAAGGCTGCTTCAAGACTCTAATTTTTTCTGTTTTTCTATTTTTTTAATCCTTGTACCAATACCACACTGTCTTGCTTATTATAGCTAGAAAATTTTTATCAAAAATGGCACACAGATTAATTTAAGCATTGGTCCAATTCGTTATTCCCACAAAGGGAAATTGCCTATAATTAAAGAACTAAACAACAGCAGGCATACCGTCCATGTATTGCCAAAGAAGACACTCATGCCTAACAGCAAAGGTTTTAGCAGGGCAGAAATTTGACTGTGACAGCTCTCCACTTAGAAGTCATAACAATGTGACCACCAAGCTCCAGGGTTACCATGCTAATTTGGTGATGAAAGAAAGCACTCTTAAGGAGAAAAATAGTCTTTCTGTTCTTGCAACTGATTGCTGATGGTGTATACATCAGAAAATAATTAAGACTGGCCAAATTGAAAAGGAAAATTAAAAATAAACAAATTCTTTTCTCAATGGGACCAATAATTAAAGAACCACACAGTTTGCTCTGCTACCTGCATTATCCATATTTCATGGTCAAAACTTTTAAGGGGGCTTCCCTGGTGGCGCAGTGGTTGAGAGTATGCCTCAGCGGAGCGGCTGAGCCCGTGAGCCATGGCCGCTGAGCCTGTGCGTCCGGAGCCTGTGCTCCGCAACGGGAGAGGCCACAACAGTGAGAGGCCCGCGTACCACACACACACACACACAAAAAAACAATAAAACAACTTTTGAGGGCTTTTAGCACTTTCAGCTGTTTTCCAACTGATCTGATACTTCTAAGGAGTTATATATTTCTGAGATGAATTTTTTATTTGTTTTTGATTGCCAACAGACTGCAAACAATAATACTTTAAAACACCTGAGTCAACTGGAATAGTTTTTTTCAGTGCTTCTCAAACTTTAAAGTGCATACGATTCACCGGAGGATTGTGTCACAATTCAGATTCTGATTCAGTAGGTCTGGAATGGGACATAAGATTATGCATTACCTACAAGCTGGTCTGATGTTAATGACTTTCTACATCTTTTGTCTCTAACTCATAATAAGGACTCTCTGAATATCTTTTTAACTGAGTGAATGAATTAAAAATTAAATTCATGCAGGCTATATAATGTATTTTTACAAACAGGAGGTGGAATATACAGATAATTCAAGTCTTTCCTTTCTCCACAAACTATTATTTAGAAGAAACTTGGAAGGTCATTTTATTTAGACAGAATAGAAAGTAAGCGAATACAAACAAAATAGTTACAGAATAAGACAGCACAATGCCAGGGCACACAGTATTGTTCACCCGTGTTGTACTCATTGTTCTTGATTTTATTTAGTCTACAGGCAAAATCTACCCATATTGTCTGTATTTCTTAACTGTCCAAAGTCTTTCTACTGTTGCTACATTTTTATTTCCCTTGGACCTTAATTTTTTAAATTGTTGCATTACCGTTTCCTTCCACTGTTCAATAGATAACACTCTGTCTTTGAGCAGATGCTTCAAAGGATGGCTCCCTAGTTCGTTTAGAAAGACATACTAAGTCTTTTTTCCAGTTTTATTAGGAAATAAGTGATATTCATCATTGTATATGTTTAAGATGTACAGCATGATGATTTAAATTACATATATTTTGAAACGATGCCCACAATAGGTTCAGCTAACATGTACCTTCTCATATGGATACAATAAAAAGAAAGAAGAAAAGAAAAACTAAAAAATATTTTCTCCTTGTGATGAGAACTCTCAGGGGTTTACTCTCTTAACAACTTTCCTGTATAGCACACATCAGTGTTACCTATAGTCATCATGTTGGACAGGACATCCCTAGTACTGGTTTACCTTATAACTGGAAGTTTGTACTTTTTAAACACCTTCCTCTAATGCCTCCCTCCCCTCTGCCTCTCGTAACCACAAGTCTGATATCTTTTTGTATCTTTTCTTTTTGATATCTTTTTTTTTAGATTCTATAAGTGAGATCATATAGTATTTGTCTTTCTCTGCCTGACATTTCAATTAGCATAACGTCTTCAAGGTTCATTCATGTCATCGCAATTGGTAGAATTTCCTCATTTTTTATGGCTGAATAATATTCCATTGTACATTATACCACAACTTCTTTATTCATTTATCCATCAATGGATACTCTTAGTATATCCCAAATGTCACCTGGTTTATAGTCAGATAAACCACTGTTCATCTGAAATTCAGATTTAACTGGGTGTCTTGTATTTTTATTTGCTAAATCTGGGAAATTCCGAAAGAATGCATCCCTAGCTAATTGTGATGTCTGCTTAACTGTGTGCTGTTTTGATCATTTGTGCAGATCATTCACAGCAACAGATCATACAAGGGACATCACAAGGTGTGACAGTAAAGTCTATGCTTATCAAGACCAGAAATCCTCTGACATTTTTTGCAGTCTTTGAAAAGGTCCAGATGGTACAATAAAGAGCTTCAGCAGGATGGAGAAAAAGCCTGGTCTGATAGTCCCACAGCAGATGGCCTGCTTACTGCACCAAACTTCCAAGTTGTTGATGCCAGAAAGAACTGGGTTTGATTTCTGTAACCGCAGTTAAAAGCCATGGACCAGTTACTTGATCCCAGTGTTTTATATTGTTTAAGTAGGTTACAAATAGACTGTAGAAAGAGACTGGGTACGTTCAAACCCTGACTCTGCCGTTTAATAGGTCTAAACCCATAGGCAAATAGTTTGCTTTTTCTGTACCTCAGTTTCCACATCTGTAAAATTATGATAATAATAGTAACAAATAATTTTAGGGGTGATGCAGATTGAAAGCAGTCGTGCATGTCAAGTTAGGATGTTGTACCTGGCATGTAAAAGGGAAGGACACTTATTGTGCTTGTTCACAATTAACCGAAGCTGACATACATCAACTGATGGCAATTTAAGACTCCTGTAGACAACATCGGCTTTTCTTCATGCTGTTCCCTCCGCCACCATATTACACCCTACCTAACCCACTTCTGACTGATTTCTATTTGTACGGCATGACCTGGTTCAGGTAGGCCTCCTGCAGGAAGCCTTCCTTGATACCTGCTTTTGCTACTAGCCTGACAGCCATATGGTTTGGGCATGATAATGTTATCATGCCTCCATCCCTAGATGCAAGCTCCTTGAAGACAGAGACTGTTTTATCAGCTCTCTAATTTCAGTGCCTAGGAAATTTCGTGGAATATCATCATATAAGAACAAATGTTTGGTGAATGAATGACACTGACTGTCCCATATATAGAAGTAATTTTAAGTCATAAATAATGATACTAAAGATATTAACAATAACAACTACGTCAACTTACATATGCCAGATACTGTACTCAGAGCCTCACATTTAATTCCCGTAAACTATCCCATGGGACTGCCATTATTATTATCCCACTTTACAGGTGAAGAAAATGACGCGTTGAAAGGGTAAGTGATTTTTCCAAATTCCCCTAGTTAGAACAATGAAGACCTAATATTAGAATAAACTGAAAAGTCACTACATCCAGGCCTCAAGTGAATAAATTTCCATTTATTGGAATCTCAGCTCTAACAATCAAGGGAAAGACCAAAAGGAAACCTGGTTGATAAAGACACTGGATTCCAAACAGAACAAGTCTTTCTTGCTAGAGGTGGAGAATGCCACCAATGCCTGTATTGAGGCTACCTGGATTCCAGGTTTGGGGGACTCCAACAGATGGCCTTTCTATTTGCCTTCATCTAATCAGGAATCAAGGAAGGATGGGTTTGCTGAATCCTGCTATCTGCTTACTCGCCTTCAAACACCTACATGTGTTTTTTATTTCATCTCTGAGTATCTTTGGGCTTCTCTATGTATCTATCAATTTTCAAAAGAAACACTTCCTCGTAAGTAATGCTTACCTATTTAAAAAGGTATTCTTTCTTCTTTCACTTTGAATCTTAGTTTTGTTTCCTTCAAACTCCTTGTGAAGTTCCAAACTCTAAGAAGAAAGCAATATTCCATCTTGCAGCCTCACAGGCACTGTACTATAGATAAATCAATCTGTGCTTATGGGTAGCCTCTCTACTTTTGCCTGCAACTGACAATATTTTACAAAAATTAAATCCCAGTCCTTCCTCCAGTTTTTCCAAATCATTGGTGAAGTGACCTTCAGCCCACTTGAATGATACTACTACACCATCTCCAAACAAAGACCCGTGTGTACACTCAGGGGAACACACACACAGATAAAAACACACACTTCTCTCTTAATCCCCCATCACTGTTTGCCGTGGTAAAAATCACGGCATCTCAAGGTATCTAGTGTTATATATCCCCAAAGTTCCATGGTATGGATTCTAGCACCTGATTTTCTTGCAGGAAAAGCACAGCTTAGGTATAGAATATTGTAGGCCTTTTTTTTGAAGTCAACTGCTGAATTCCCCAATTCCATAGGGAAATAGACCTAGTTAATAGTCAAAAGGAACAAAAGGTGATTCAACAATATTTTTGCCTTTCTATACCTGCCAGAACATTTCCTAATCTCTTTTTTCTTTTTCTTTTTTTTTTTTTAGTCACCAACTTTGCTTTATAAATAAATACCATATAGTCATTGCTGCTAACTTTATACGATTACAGTGAATACAGTATTCATAATTTAAACTTTCAAGGTTTTGAATGCTTCTCATCTCCAAAGTGTTATTTTTTTTCCTTAAGACATGCCTCTGCTTGCTCTGATCTGGTGCTGAAACAACTAAATATAGGAGTAGGGAAAGCAGGCAGTGCTTCATTACTATGCTGTAGAGCAGGGCTTCTCAATCTCAGCACTGCTGACATTTTGTACTGGATAATTATTTGTTGTGGGGACTGTCCTATGTAGGATGTTTAGCAGCATCCTTGGCATCTCTCCACTAAACACCAATAGCATTTCCCCCAGTTGTAACATCCAAAAACTCTCCAGATATTACCAAGTGCCCCCCGAGCCCACCCCGGAGAAGCAAAAATTGCACCTGGTTAAGAATCACTGCTGTGGAGGGAAAAAATAGGGAACCAATGTCTGATGAGCATAAGCATGTACCAAGTACTTTATCTATATTTTATAGTCCTACTCTTCCCAACAACACTCTAAGATAAGCATAATGTCCCTGCTTTACAGATGGAGAAACTGATATTCCAACTAATGCAATAATATGCCTATAGGCTTACCATTCAAAACCAACAGAGATGACTGAGTCTGACTAAATCCTCTACTCTCTCCTCTACTCTCTGCTACCTAAAAAATTTGCCTACCATCTCAAGAGAGCCACCCACCATCTCAGTGATTCTAAATCCATTTCTCCTGCCAAGATACACTTGGCAAGAAAAACTCCCATCATCACCAGTAAATTTTGCTGTAATTCTACACCTTTCTCCCTTAGTCAAAAGGATGTCTCAGAGTTGCAATGTTAGAGCACATTTAAAACTAACTATAATAACATCAGCTTCAAATATATAATGTAAATTAATCCTTAACTAAATTTTAATAACCTTTAGTTCAAACAGCGTCTGTGCCCCATCTTAATCTTTTCGAGAATTCTTGCTGATGAAGGATTCATATTTGATACTAAACCAAATAGAAATCAGTGTAGGAACTTTATCAATGAAAGGTTTCCTAGAACATTCTACTGAAGGGTGTTTTGAAAATCTGACGCAGTGGCTTCCTACCTTCCACATCCCACAAACTGAAGACTTTGTCAATCTAAGCAACTGACAAAATGTGTTCAACAGAACTCTAGACTGATCCATGGGATATCAATAAATGTTAATTTTTAAAAAATCTTAGATAAGGGTTTTTGGGTAATTACTGAAAACAGCAATAGTAAACATAGTTCATCTTTTTGTGTTATATGAGCATTTAAGAGGAATATATACTGTACTATGTGTCCCAAACTGATTTGACCACAGATTTCCCTTTGCCCATACTCTGAAGGAATTAGTGCTTTGAAGAATACATTTTGCGAAAGACTGTATTGTATTTTCTCTTCTAAAGAGTTTATATTTTGTTCTGAATGCAATCCTCTAGAGCTCTCTGTCCCTAATTTTTCTAGCTATTTTTATGGCAATTTTATGCACTTATTCTGTTTTATCAAATATTTTAAATAACAGAATATAAGTCACTTTTGGCTCAGCCATCATCTGTGAAACCTTTGAAAAATCAGACATAAAGCATAGTGTATCCTTTTCAGACAAACAGGGTACATAATGTTCAAACTCCAGTACCAAGGAAGAACGCTTGCTGTCATCCTTCCCATTTTCAGTCGACAGTTTCTCCAGCAGAAACCCCACCTCCACATACCTACAAGATGTAGGCAGATATAGTACCAGTCAAAACTCATCTTGGCCAGAGCAGATAAGTTATCGTGAAAAGATATGGAGATTAATTCTGTAAACACATTCAAATGGTTTAATACCCATCTCCACTTACATTTCACCTTCACTGACACAAATGAATGATAAGGGCTTATGAAAGCATGAACAGAGAATTTACACCTCAACACAGGCATTTCTATTCAAAAAGGGTACTAAGAGGATAACCAACCAGTTAGTACTAACCAGCATGAAGAAGAGCCACATCAAGTCAACAAATTTTAAGCCCCTATGAACACAGAGCTTCATATTTAGAGAGGTATGTACTTTGTGGTGAGCCCTGAGTCACTCACCTAGGCCTGTGCATTCCTCCTCCCTGGTTGAGGCAGGGTACAGAAGGTGATAAATAGCATTACTCAATTCCACAGAAAGACTTTTCTACTGTAACAATAATAGAAACTCAGTTTTCTTTGCCTAGATCTCTATGTCTTTGTTACTGCATCTTACAACTATGGCTGGCTGGATGTTCACTCAATCTGGAAGGGTTTGTCTGCTTAGAATATGAACTATGTGGTATGGCAGGGGATTATTTATTTAATAAGAATGAATTATTTACTTGAGTAAATTATTACTTGAGACAGTAACAGCATTATGACTGGTACACCCTCAATGTCACTACTATGGAAAGCAATAATGAATATCAAATGATTTTTTTTTGGTCAGGTGCATTATACTGTGTTTATCACATACACTTAGTCTTTAATCCCCTTATGGTTATGATGATGTAATATGCTAATCCTACTATTCATATGATGAAACTGAAGCATAGAGCAGGTAAGTACTGCCCAAAGTTATATAGTCATTAAGGGTCTGAGATACAGCATAACTTTAGAGCCTGTTTCCTGAATCACGACTTGATCCCAATAATAGGCAGTTAGACATTGTTCATGAATTTAGTGGCCAGAGTAGAATGGCTTCATATTTTTAATGAGCAATTTGTAAAAAGAAATAAAAGAAAATTTAAAAGTTCATTTACAAGAAGAGTAAAACCCTAACACTAGAAAGAGGGAGAGAAGTGATTTGATTAGTAAAACCTTAGCTGATTTTGAAATAAAGATTAAGGATGGGAGGCCTTACGGTGAGCACATTAGAAATGGTAATGTCAGCTCTAGACCTTGCCTGCCTCTACGTGTGTATCTTGGAAGTCACTTCTTTACTCTGGCTGCCTACTAGTAATAATAATAATAACAATAATAATAGTAATAATAAATTGCTTGTTCTAGAAATATGCCCCTAATTGCTTTCCACGATGTTTTTGGACCTATACTCCTAGAGAAAGAATATGGAAAAAATTTCATCATTCAGGAGTGATTTGTAGTGTAATCCCCAAATTCAACTTGCCAAAAACAACACAGAAATCTCAATTTCCATTGCAATTTTAAATTAATCGTAACTTTGGTAAGTCAAGCCTTAATTCAATTCTTCATCTATTCAGGATTCTCTTTCCTGTAACTTCAGACCCACTTTCCATTGCTGTTCCTTCTCATCAGTGATTAAGCAGGTCTCCTTCTCTCATCTATCAGTCTTCTTCCTTGATTCTGACTCTACCTTTACCATCACATACTTTCTCTCCTCTCTCACTTGTCCAAACTTCCCAGAAGAATTGTCTACACTCACTGTCCACATGTCCTAAGCCTTCCTGCATCCCTCAAACCTCCATTATCATGTATTTCATTGTTCTAATGAAGCACTTTTTCCAAAGGTCACCAATGGCTTTCTAACTGAAATGCCCAACAGAGTTTTTACTATTCTCACCCTTCTCATCCTTCTTATATTGGGAGACTATTTTTCCTTTCTGTGTTTCACAGTCTCTTCTGTTCCACCATCTCCAAATCACTGAAGTCCTAGGAATATACACACTGAACAGAGCCTCTGGTGAGGGCCTCTGAAATCTATATCCCAACTCAGACTTCTACCAACTTGCCACGCTTACTCTGCTCGAGTATTTGCTACAGATATGCAAACAGACTTTTGCAAAACCTCCCATTTTTCCTACACTTTCCTGTAATTTTTGTCAGCTCCATCCCTCTTGTGAATGAAACCAGAAATCCAGTAGTTCCCCCTTGCTGCCTGGCTATTACTTTCCCATACTTCAGCTAATAAGTCTTGATTTTATTTCCATCATATTTCTCAAAGTTTTGTCTTCTTTACCATCTTAATTTCCATTGCCTTATTTCAGGTTAGTCATCATTTCTACCCTAAACCACAAATTGTTCTGTCTCCAGGCAAGCTCCTCTTTTTCCTCATCAGGTTTTCTAAAACCATCTGTAAGTCTGGAGAAGCAGAGGGAGCTAGAAGCTACTGGGTTTCCATGACACAAGTGTTTTTGAGAAGGTGATGAAATCTATGGGAAGGTTTCAAGCATAACAGTCATATGATCACAGTTATCTTTTATTCTCACCACTCTGTGCCTCACACTTCACACTCCGGCAACAGAAAATGCACAGTGATGTTTTCCAACTTCATGGCTGTGCTGGTTATTTTATTTTGGTCCCTCCAGTTTCATTCTTCACCCTTCTCTTGCTTCAGAAGAACTGGGTTCCAGTACCCTTTGGCTTTTTGCTGGACTTTTTCCTACTGGGAATTCCAGAACATCAGAGAGCTGGAGGAGAGGGAAGTCAGGGTATTTATTTCCTTGGCTTCTTCCCAAACAGGCCACGGTTTGGCACTGGCTGTGTTTCTCTAATGTAGGGCAATATTTCTCTTTGGAGCCTTGCTCAGTTTAGGTAATTGCTCCTTCCTCTTGTCCTTTCAAACATAAGAGTGGTAACAGCTTCCAGCTTTACTTGACCTGAGTATGCTTCATCATTCCTTATTGATTTTCCTTAACTGTTTATTTAGATTCATAAATAATTCCTTCATTAAAATCTCTTTGATCACCCCTACTGAGTGTGCTGCCTGCTGAGACCCTGACCTTTACAGTGCCTTTATATGGCCTTCTAATATCCACCCTCTGACACTCATCTTAACCTGAGAAATCGCAAAGGTTATCTGGAAGGAAAAATCTTTGAAATAACATGCCGAGTGTCTTCTGATCTCTCTATAGTTGTACTTATCACTTATTACTTTAAGATCTATTTCCTCTACTGGAAGGTGAAATTGTTTAAGTCAAAGTTACAAGCAGGTGATATTTCTTCTGTATACTCTGTTTCTCACTGTCTCATGCCTAGCAAATTCTGGTTGAATAAATAAATGAGTTATTGACAAATGTTTGGATCAGATTCCCAGGTTGTAATGACCTCAATTGATATTGTCCTCCTGTCATATAATACCTCCTGCTGTTTTATCTCAGGCCTCATTAATTGGACATCTCTGTGATAATGGGCATTCATCTTTAAACTGAAACTATTGCTGGACTATTAAGTGGATATTAATCATTTATATATTGGTATGAATTAATTTAATAAAAATTGCTCTGTTAAACTTTAACTCATATCTGCTCTAATGTTAGAATTAAAAAATCAGTTGGGCTTAGGCAATAATTATTTGGTGCCATTGAGCACTTAGAAGTCTAGGTAAAACACAGTGGAGTATTTAAGTGATGGTACAACAGTCAACAATTAACCCATATTTCTGAACACTGGAATAGAAGATCACAGGAAATTGAGCAAAGGTACTAAACTTTGGGAGCTCTGACAGATAGTTTAATTTTCATCTACTACAAAATATTTCATATTTGATTCAGGAAAAACAGACCACTTACCTTTTTCTCCTCCTCAACTTGTACTTTTTCTTTTTGCCTTTATGCCTTTTTGCTTTATTTGTTAGTAGTTAATAAAGTGTGAAGTCTTTGTTCCTCCTATTATAAAGAACGTTTTAAAAACCCAACCCATTTATAAATTGAACTGCTTATAGTTTTATTTGTTAGAGGAGGACAGATGGGAACTACAATATCCTTCTGTCCACTTCCCCAGTGAGGTTTCATATTTTAACCTAAATGTGCCTTTTAGCTTCGTGTAGTACATGATTCTTCTTTTGGCCTGGGTAGTGAGATGTTGGATATTAAACCAACTCAGTTTAATAAACATCAATCGAGTACATTACATGGTAAGTAATGTGGATACAAAGAGGGAGCTCCACTTGGTGATCTTTTGATATCTAATGCCTAGATCATAGTGTATACTTTTTTGGGGGGGAGGGGGCTGCGTTGGGTCTTCATTGCTGTGTGTGGGCTTTCTCTAGTTGCGGCAAGCAGAGGCTACTCTTCATTGTAGTGCATGGGCTTCTCATTGCAGTGTCTTCTCTTGTTGTGGAGCACAGGCTCTAGGCACGTGGGCTTCAACAGTTGTGGCGCACAGGCTCCAGTAGTTGTGGCACACAGGCTCAGTAGTTGTGGCTCACAGGCTGTAGAGCGCAGGCTCAGTAGCTGTGGCACACAGGTTTAGTTGCTCTGCGGCATGTGGGATCTTCCCAGACCAGGGCTTGAACCCATGTCCCCTGCATTGGCAGACGGATTCTTAACCACTGTGCCACCAGGGAAGCCCCATACTTAATAAAGGTTCAGTGTGTTTTACTGACTTCACCAGAGGAAAAAGTAGAAAGGAAAATGTCTAAAGTATCTAGAATCATCTAAGATCTTCAGGAGAGGCAGCCCCCATTGTTAGAGAAACAAATATTCTTACTGTCCTTGGGACCCCAGGCTGCCCTCATTAAAAGTACACAGGAGGGCTTCCCTGGTGGCGCAGTGGTTGAGAGTCCACCTGCCGATGCAGGGGACACGGGTTCGTGCCCCGGTCCGGGAAGATCCCACATGCCGCAGAGCGGCTGGGCCCATGAGCCATGGCCGCTGAGCCTGCGCGTCCGGAGCCTGTGCTCCGCAACAGGAGAGGCCACAACAGTGAGAGGCCTGCGTACCAAAAAAAAAAAACAAAAACAAAGTACACAGGAAATTTTATGGAGATTTGGGGGATGCACACCAGGGTTGGATAATTTCCCAACCTTATGTAACCACATTGTACTCGATAAGCCATTTTGTCGAACTTCTATGAAATCCTTCTATTTCGTCTTGGCATAGCATGTGTTTATTTTACAAAATGGATTTTTTTTTTCATGTAGGATTTGGAATTCATGGCTAGACTATGATAAAGAATATAATGATTCAAGTCAGCTGGACTCTGTGTTATTGTGATATTTGGGTTTGGTCACAGAAAGCTTTGAGCATCTCCATCAATTAGAAGTCTTTCTTTTATGGAGGGAGGTGGTGGGTAGAACGAATGGGCAGATTATTGCCTACCAGACTATAAAGGCGAAAGAGCCATGCTTTCTAATAGAATCACCAAAACAGCTTTTAGAAAAGATAGTATATTTTTCCCGTTGTGCAGACTTTTGAACTTGCTGAGGAGCCCAACTGTTTAGCCTGTGTGGAGGCTGAAATATCAGCAGCTTCGAATGACAATGAAGTCACAATTGGGAAGGCGTTAAAATAGGAACCACTTGAAGCAAGTGGCAAACAGAAATCAATCAGCGTTGTTATTTTTTGCTTCTCCTGGAGAGCTAGCAAGGCCATGCATGAAGACAGTGGCAAAAATTTGCCTTTGAAAAATCTCACTATAATTATCTGTCTAATGGCATAGTGTAACTCCCATTCAAGGAAAGGGCAACATCACCTCTGGGTGTCAGGTCCTACATTTCATGATACCTATTAATCATTATAATGGCTGTAATACCACTGTGCCTCTGTCTTGTGCTTTGGCTTTTACACTGCATTTTTAGACATTACATCATGGAGAAGCAGTGTGTCAGAGTGAAAGAAGCATGAGACAGTGTATGGCAGACACTGATTTCAATTCCAACTCTGCTGTGTAAGCCTAGGTAACCTTAAGCAAATTGCCTAACGTCCCTATGGCTCCTTGGCTGTAAAGTGAGGATGACGATGATACTCATCTTAAGGGTCATTGTGAAGGTTATAAATAATGTCTGTAAGGTACCCTTAATGTATTAAGTGCTAAATAAAGAATAACCATTATTATTACTAGTATTGTCAGATCCTCAGAATTAACTCTAAACTTAGGGAATATATAAAATATTCAAAAATAAATGAAAAGAAACTGGTTTCTATAGGGTAGCAGTACTTGCCTCAGATAACACAAATGGTTAGTAAAAGTATCAGAATTCCGATATAGGACTTTCATGTCCTAGTTCTGAGTCCTTAGAAAATCAGTATCTTAAATGCCCTTTCCCGTTAGGAGAATACTGACAGTAAGAGCAGTTGTTACAAGAGAATGAGGACACAGATAGTTTTTCATCCACCTTTCATTTCTGAATATGTATTTTTTTTTATGTTATTAGGGTAAACAACCATACTACATATCCCAAAACAGGTCCAATTTCCATGTATTACTACACCATTTAACCCAACAATGATGTTAGACAAATAAGTTACTATATCTGTATAAAGCACACCAACATGCACACACACACACACACACACACACACATTCGGGGAAGGGGGAGAGCATTGAGTTTAAGCCCTTTGATTCATCAGGGAGAAATTGTATTTGTTTAGAAAAAATGATCTATATCAAATTACACCCTCTGCTCACCACAGAGTGCTGGGCCAAATTAAGCCGTATAGTATATCTTAGAAATACATGCTATCTTGAGAAGGCAAGTGCCATATGTTGCATTTTCCCTCAGTTAAATAACATTTTTTGGTCTCTAATGATATCAGTAAATTGAATAACTAAAATTGCAAACATAGGCAACAGGGTGGAGTGAGGGGTTGGGAGGAAGCTACTGAGGATCTTCTTAAATTATTGATTTACAAAGTCCACGGATATCAAATCATTATTTTGTTACCTGATGGATCTGCAGGTCTTGCACAACTAAAGATCTTTTAAGCAGCAGGACTGATGCTTTAAGTTGGGAAAGAGTATATCAATAAAGGTCATTGAAAAATGGGCAGAAGACCTAAATAGACACTTCTCAAAGAAGATATACAAACTGCCAACAAACACATGAAACAATGCTCAACATCATTAATCATTAGAGAAATTCAAATCAAAACTACAATGAGATATCATCTCACACCAGTCAGAATGGCCATCATCAAAAAATCTAGAAACAATAAATGCTGGAGAGGGTGTGGAGAAAAGGGAACACTCTTGCACTGTTGGTGGGAAGGTAAATTGATACAGCCACTATGGAGAACAACAACAAAAAAAAAACTACAAATAGAACTACCATCGACCCAGCAATCCCACTACTGGGCATATACCCTGAGAAAACCATAATTCAAAGAGTCATGTACCAATATGTTCATTGCAGCTCTATTTATAATAGCCAGGACATGGAAGCAACCTAAGTGTCCATCAACAGATGAATGGATAAAGAAGATGTGGCACATATATACAATGGAATATTACTCAGCCATAAAAAGAAATGAAACTGAGTTATTTGTAGTGAGGTGGATGGACCTAGAGTCTGTCATACAGAGTGAAGTAAGTCAGAAAGAGAAAAACAAATACCGTATGCTAACACATATATATGGAATCTAAGAAAAGAAAAAAAAGTCATGAAGAACCTAGGGGTAAGACGGGAATAAAGACACAGACCTACTAGAGAACGGACTTGAGGATACGGGGAGGGGGAAGGGTAAGCTGGGACAAAGTGAGAGAGTGGCATGGACATATACACACTATCAAATGTAAAATAGATAGCTAGCGGGAAGCAGCCACATAGCACAGGGAGATCAGCTCGGTGGTTTGTGACCACCTAGAGGGGTGGGATAGGAGGGTGGGAGGGAGGGAGACACAAGAGGGAGGAGATATGGGAACATATGTATATGTGTAACTGATTCACTTTGTTACAAAGCAGAAACTAACACACCATTGTAAAGCAATTATACTCCAATAAAGATGTTTTAAAAAAATTAAAAATAAAATAAAATAAATACAGTCACTGTGACAATATGATTTATTCAAATATAATGCAAATGCAAGCAGTCAGTTTTTACATTCCAGAATAAATGGCAGGTATTTTTTATTTATATTTAGGTTCCTCAAAGAAACATTGTTTGAAATGTTTCACTATTTATCGTTGTTTTTAGAGATGAAAGGAACCAATTTATTTACCTTCCATGATCATTTCTAACTGTAGGGACCTACAGCAAAAATCAATTGGTTAGTAAAATAGTTAATTGACTAAGTGCTTGTTGTGATGGGCCAAAAGCACAGACAGTGCACAACCAAAGTATGGGTGCTTAATTAAAATGGGGCTGGTCGTCCTTAATGAAGTTCTGCTGTGTACATAGGAATTAATGCTGGAAAGACATCTGTATTTATTATTATATTGCAGAGTGGAAGCAAATTAAAGTAGCCCAATTAGGCCTTTGTCTTAATGTTCTCCACATCTGGGCACTTGTGGCTAGCATAGCAGTTACAAGAAATTCTAAAAATCATTGTTTCTTAAAATGTGAGAAGCCATTAGTTATACATTTCACATTCTAATATGGTATATGAAATATAAACTGGGACAAATTAGCTAATATTCTAATTTTTAAATGATTTTATAAATGATGTTTTTGTTACAGATAGATGGAGATGAGGTGTTAGACCTGGTGTGGCAAAACTTGTGTGTATGAAAGATTTTGCAAATTTACTCTTTTCAATAAAATAGGAGAACATCCGCAAATGACAACTAACCTTGCCTCTTTCTTCATACATTATCAGCCATATTATGGCAATATGAGTGATTTTTCCCTACAAATGGAAAAATTCTGACTTATTGGAGGAAACAGGAGTTCTTTCTGGTTTTTTTTTTACCATGTCTGTAACTTTTAAATTTTTAAAATCAGTTTTGTTATGGTAAAATTTACATATGATAAGTTTCACCAATTATGGTGTTCAACTTCAGTTCTTTCAGCAGCATTACTGAGGTATAATTGACATACAATTAGCTCTGCACATATTTAAAATGTACATTTGGATAAGTACACATCTCTGAAGCCATTACCACAATCAAGATAAATATATCAATCACAAACAAAAATTTACTTATCCGTTTTGTAATCACATCTCCAAGCCCTCACCTCACCCCACCACATTCTCAGTCAACCACCAATATACTTTCTATCACTGTAGATGGGTCTGTACAGGCATACCTTGGAGGAATTGCAGGTTCAGTTCCACATCACTGCAATAATGCGAATATCTCAATAAAGCAAGTCACATGAAATTTTGGGGGTTTCCCAGTGCATATAAAAGTTATGTTTACACTACACTGTAGTCTATTAAGTGTGCAATAGCATTATGTCTAAAAAAATGTACATACCTTAATTTAAAAATTGCCCCAAAATGCTAACTATTATCTGACAGCGGAGGGTTGCTACAAATCTTCAATTTATAAAAAATGCACTACCTGCAAAACACAATAAAGCAAAGCACAATAAAACAAGGTATGCTTATATTTTTAGAATTTGAAGTGATTGAAATCATATGGTATGTAGTCTTTGTTTGGCTTCTTTCACAACATAATTACTTTTATATTCACCCATGTTGTTGCATGCATCATTAGTTCATTTCTTTTCATTGCTGCATAGTTTCTCATTTTATGGACCACATTTTTCATCCATTCACCTGAATGGGATTTTGGTCTGTTCTGTTTTTAACACTTTGACTATTACAGGTAAAACTGCTATGAACATTTGAGAATAAGTCTTTGAATGGATACATGCTTTCATTTCTCCTGAGTAAATATCTAGGAACGAAATGTCTGAGTCATGTGGAAGGTACATGTTTAATAATTTTAAAAGCTGTCAAACTGTTTTCCAATGTGGCTGTACCACTTTAACTTGACATTCCCACTACAGTCTATAAGAAATCCAGTTGCTCACCTTCTTCCCAACATTTGTGCAGTAGCATCTCATTGTGATTGTTGTTCCCTAATAATTAATATTGAGCATGTTTTCATGTAATTATTTGATATATGTATACCTCCTTTGGTGAGGAATCTGTTCAATTTTTCTCATTTTTATTGGGTTGTTTGTTTTGATATTACTGGGTTTTTGAGAGTTTTTGTATATTCTGGATACAAGTCCTTTTTTCAGATATGAGATTTTCTAGTATTTCCCCTCTGTCTGGATTACCTTTTCATTCTCCTAATAATAGTGTCTTTCAAACCAAAAGTTTTTAATTTTAATAAAGTCTAAATTATCATTTTAAAAAAATTTTATGGATCATAATTTTGGTATTGCATCTAGTAAATCTTTTCCTGACCCAAGGTCACAAGATTTCCTCCTATCGTTTTTTTTCTAGAAGTTCTATAGTTTTCAATTTTTCACTTAAATCTATGATCCATTTGTTAAACTTTTGTATTGTATTTTGTTGTCAAAAATAAATTGACCATATGTGTAAGGGTCTATTTCTGGACTCTATTCTACTCAGTTGATCTACTTGTCTATTATAATGGCAGTGCCATGCTGTCTTCATTATTATATCTTTATAATAAATGTTAAACCCAGGAAGCAAAAAGTCTCCCAACATTGTTTTTCTTCAAAATTCCTTCAAAGAATTTTTAACATTTTCATTTAAATTTTAGAATATGTATATCAATTTCTACCAAAAAAAGACTTCTGGGACTTTTATTAAGATTGCAATGAAGGTATATCAGTTTGGGAAAATTGTCATCATAACTATATTGAGTTTCCAATCCATTTATTTAGTTCATCTTTAGTTTATCTCAGCAATGTTTTGTAGTTTTCAGTGTACAGATCTTTAATATCTCTTGTCAGACTTACTCTAAGTATTTAATGTTTCTGATACTATTGTAAGTGGTTTTGGTTTTTTTATCTCAATTTCTGATTCATTGCTAATACATAAAAGTACAACTGATTTTCGTACATTGATCCTCTATCCTGCATCTTTGTTAAATTCAATTGTTAGTACTGTAGGTTTTTTACATTTTCCATTCCATTTTCTACATAGATTACAACATCTTCTGCAACAAAAGACAGTTTTACCTCTTCTTTTCCAATACGGATGGCTTTTCAAATTTCTTGCCTTGTTGCACTGGCTAGATCCTCCAAATATATAACGTTGAATGGAAGTGGTGAGAGCAAATATTCTTGCTTTGTTCCTGATTAAAGGGGAAAGTATTCAATCTTTCACCATTAAGTATTATAGAACTGCAGGGTTTTGGTAGAGGCCCTTTATCAAGTTAAGGATGTTCCAATTGATTTCAAGTTTACTTAGAGTTTTTATCAGGAATGGATGTTGGCTTACTTCAAATATTTTTTGCATGTATTGAGATGATCATGTTCTTTTCTTTTTTCATTTGTTAAAAAGGTAACTTACATTGATTTTTAAATATTAATGTAAGCATGCACTCCTGGAATAAACTCCACTTTGGTCATAATGTATTATACTTTTATACACTGTTGGATTCAATTTGCTAAATTTTAAAGAATTTTTAATTCTATATTCATGAAGTAGATTGCTTCGTAGCTTTCTTTTCTTACAATGGGTTTTTCTGGGTTTGTTATGAGGGTAATGTTGACCTCATAGAATGTGTCGGAACATTTTCCTTCTTCTTCAAATTTCTGGAAGACCTTGGGTAGAATCATTATTAATTCTTCCTCCCTAGTGAAGCCATCTGGGCCTTGAAGTGATCTTTGTAAAAAACTTTCTTCTACAAATTCAATTTCTTTTACAGATACAGGCTTACTCACGTTATTTATTTCTTCTTGAATTAACTTTGGTAGGTTGTGTCTTTTAAGGGATTTACTCATTTCATTTACGTTGTCAAATTTATAGTGATAAAGGTGGTCATAATACTCCCTTATTATCCCTTCAACATTTGTAGTAATATCTGTAGTGATACTATTCGCTTATTCTCACCTTTGGTGATTCTGCTTGCCTTGTTCTCAATAAGAAATCCACTTCCACCCTTACCTTCATTTCTATATATATAATTTTTCTTTTAAGGTTCTTCCCTTTATCACTGGTTTTAAGCAACTTGATTATCATGTGCGTTGGTATAATATTCTTCATGTTTCTTGTGTTTGAGGTTCATTGAGCTTCTTGGTATTATGGCTTTAGAATTTGTATGTATCATGTATTGTATATTTAGAACTTATATACATTTGGAGTCCCAGAAAGTGAGGAGGTATAGAAAATTATTTGAAGAAACAGTGGGAACAGTTTTCTTTCTAGTTTGATAGAAATTCTAAATATAGAATTTTTTGTATACATATGTATACACACACACACATATATATCTCCTTGAAATTTTCCCAGAGCTTACTGAGGCACTGTTTCTTTTTTTAGCCTTTTCTTCTATGTTTCATTTTACACAGTTTGCATTACTATATCTTTGAGTACACTAATATTTTCTCACAATTTCTAACCTGCTATTGCTCCTATCCATTTATTTCAGACACAGTAATTTTTATTTGTTTTATTTCAAGTTTTGTATTTTCCACATCTTTACTAATATGCTCAACCTTTCCTCTAGTTTCTTGAACATTTGGAATTCAGTTATGCTGTTTTAATGTCTTTGTCTGCCACTAATTATGGGTAGAATTTTTTTGCATGCCTGGTAAATTTTAATTGGATACCAAACATTGTGAATTTTACCTTGTTTGTGCTGAATAGTTTTTGTATTCCTATAAACATATTAAAGCTTTGTTCTGATACATAGATAAATTACTTGGAAACACTCTCATACTTTTGGGTCTTGCTCCACTACATAAATTATTATCATGCTAGTAAAAAGAGTTGAATGAGAGTGTCTATCAAGCTGGAAGCCTTGGCAAGTCTTATGTGCTCTAGAGGGGGAAGATAAGCCATATAAAGTTTCAAGGCCTTGCCACCTGAGTAAAATGTTAGGAATCCAGTGGTCAGGAGCATTCTGGGATATCCCCTCCAAAGGATTAAATATTACACCTGGTATCTTACTCCATAAAAAAGGAAACAGAACACCTAGTGGGCTTCTTTGGGTTCTAGAGACAACATGTTCATTATTTGGGACTACTACTCTTATCCATATACCAAGTGTCGCAAAAGGCTGTCATCTTTGAATAGGGACCAGAGCGTGAAAGGACTGTGCAGGAAGCTGAGGATGCAGTGTAAAAAGCTCTGCCCCTTGGGATATTTAAGCCAGGAGGATATATGGTTTTAGAGGCACTGGTGAAAAAGATGCTGTGGAGGTTTATGACAAGCCCCCAAGTGAATAATCACAATGAAGACCCCTAAGTTTCTGGAGTAGGGCCATGCCAACTGAAGAAAAGAATTGCATAACTTTTTGAAGGAAAAAACTCTGGCATGCTTCTAGGCTCTGGTAGAGAGAAAAAATGCTTGATGATGGTGTAACATTGTCTGTACAATCAGAATGTCCATCATGAGCTAGGTTCTGTCAGACCCACAAAGTATTAAGATAAGACAGGCTAAGCAAAAATACATTGTGATATTGAAATGATACATTCAGGACTGAGAACAATCTAAACCAGAGCGCATAAACAAGCTACCCATCTGTCAACCCAGATCTCCTAGGATCTACCAGAGCTCAAGTTCCTGACCAATAGCCAGATGGGGGTTTCCATTAAGACCAGTTGCATCTTATAATGAAAAAAGTTTAAAAGAGATAAAATTAGACAACTGTCAATGGCAATCAAGTTATAGAAAGTTTTTTAAAAGATGTATAAGTGTGATTTTGATTATTTGCAAAGAGAATTCTATGAAAATAACTGAATCAATGCTCACAATAAGTTAATTTAAGCTTTTTGACAAAGATTTCAGTGGAAAGGGAAAGGTTCTAACATTCCACATTCATGATGAAGCACCAATTATGTGCCAGAACCTATGCTAGGCATCTGGTATCTCCTATCTCACTGAATCCACAAAACTAATCCTAAGAGACAACTATCATTACCACTCATTTGAAGACAAGTTGATTTTCAAAAAATAAGCAACCCATCTATTGGGTGGGCCAAAAAGAGCCTTCAGTATTTAAATAAAAATAAAAGTCACGTTTTTCATTTTCACCAAGAATTTTATTGAACAATGTAGTCACCCTTTTGTTCCACTACCTTCTGCCATTTTTCAGGCAATTTCATAATTCCATATTTCCAAAACTTTTTATCTTTTTGAGCAAAGAATTGTTCCAGGCGCCTTTTACAGTCTTCCAGGGAATTGAAATTTTTTCCATTAAGAGAATTTTGTAAAGACAAGTAAATGGTAATCTGAAGGTGCAATGTCTGGCGAGTATGGTGGAACTTCCCTGCCAAACTGTGACAGTTTTTGCCTGGTCATCAAAGAAACATGCGGTCTTGTGTTATCCTGATGGAATATTGTACAATTTCTGTTGACTAAGTCCAGACGCTCTTCAAGGAGTGCTGCTTTCAGTTGGTCTAACTGGAAGCAGTAATTGTTGGAATTAATCATTTGGTTTTCCAGAAGCAGTTCATAATAGAGGACTCCCTTCCAATCCCACCATATACACAACATCACTTTCTTTGCATGAAGACCGGACTTTGGTGTGGTTGGTGGTGGTCCATTTCACTTGCCCCATGATCTCTTCTATTCCACATTGTTGTACAGTGTCCACTTTTCATAGCCTGTCACAATTTGTTTTAAAAACGGAACTTTTTTTTTCGTTTCAGTAGAGAATCACATGTAGAAACACGGTCGAGATTTCTTTCGCTTAACTTATGTGGAACCCAAACATCAAAACAATGAACATAACCAAGCTGGTGCAAATGATTTTCAACACCTGATTTGGATATTTTGAGTATGTCAGCTATCTCCCATGTAGTATAATGTTCATGGTTCTCAATTATTGTTTCGATTTGATCGCTATCAACTTCAAACTGGTCTACCTGACCATGGGGTACCTGTCCAGCAAGAAATCTCCAGCATGAAACTCTGCAAACCACTTTTAACATGTTTGATCAGTCACAGCACCTTCTCCATACACTGCACAAATCTTTTTGTACATTTCAGTTGCGGTTTTACCCTTCTTGAAATGATAAAGCATAATATGCCAAAATGTTGCTTTTTTTCCTTCCATCTTCAAAAATGGCTACACAAAATTCACCAATTTTGATGTCTTTTTTTTTAAATGCACACTGATATGACAGCTGTCACATACAATCTAACAAAACTGTTTCAAATGAAGTTAAAGACAACTAAGTGCTACTAGAGCCATCTTACGGAAAAAACGAATGAACCTTTTGGCCAACCCAATAAATATACACAGAACATTGTTAAATTAGGAGGAAAACTCTGCCTTTAAAATAAAATTTTCCTGTACACCATTCAAGTTAGCAAAGCAAGAATAGTTAACATATAGTATCATATGTAGAGAATGCTCTACAACAGCAAGTAGAGAATTTGTTGCCAGGATTCAGAGACCAGGATTTCCTAAGGAATTTCCCCTGAGTCTCCAACTCACTAGTAACCATTGACTCAGGCACTGAACCTGATACCAACAGAAAAGAACCCTTCAGTCATCAAACAATAGGGCCAGCCATCCTTAGACTCCTGATCACACACAGCCAAGACTGTGACTGCACTGTGGCTCTTCAGAATTCTGCTGGGTGAAAGCATGTCTAAATGCACGTGTCTTCTGGTATCTCATTACAGTATAGCTCTCTGCCAATCTTCCGTGGTCTAGTCTCAGTTTGCAGGCCCTACCTCTGCCTCGGGAGAAACTGGATGAGAATCAGCAAGTTCACTGGGAGGAAGAAAGTTTATAGTAGCAGAAGATAAACAAAACAGATCAGGAAAAGGGGAGGGGAAAGGTTTTCTGCATGTATATTATACATATAGTATTCTCTTTACTAGTTGAATTCTGTTCACTTAATAAGTTATATATATAATAATATAAATAAATTACACACACATACATACACACATACACATGCAAGTACAAGGTTTAATTGGGAATGAGATATTTCATTGCATTCTAAGGCTTTCCCATTGTTATCCCAGCCTGCATTCTTCTCCTCCAATCATCCTAATAACTACTATAGATTAATCTTCAATAGATTATTAATTAAGATAATCATGACTTCTTTATTTGTGTATTTCCCATAGAACGTAGAGCTCTGTCATGTGTGATTTGTTTAATGCATGTTTTTAGAACAAAATTAAAGGTTCTAGAAAATGAAGTCATCACATCTACATTATTGTGGAATTTGAAAGTTGAGAACTTCCTTACAGACTTTTTAGTACAAATTTTCATACTTTATGATGGTGGAGAATTGGTACTTAATTGATTTGCACAAGATCACAGAACCAGGTATCAGCAAAACTAATTCTGTTAACAAATATTAAGCAAGTACCTACTATGTAATAAGGCCTGGGATTATAATGAAGGTCTTCCATTACCTAATTTAGTACTCTTTCCAAAATACCTAGGAACTAGTTTTCAATTACTCTTAATATAATATAAGCTCCAAAGGAGGGATTTTGTTCTGTTCACTTCTGTATCACCAGCAAATTGAGCAGTGCCTGGCATCTGAATATTTAATGAGTATTTGAAGAATAAGTTGATGAACCATCAATTTTCAGACTACGTAAATATTTTTGATGATCTACAAGTTACTGAAGAATCTTATCAGTTCACATTTGGGAATGTCAGTGATTACAATTCAAAGATTGTAGAATTCTGATCAAGTGTGTTTCCCTTTCTCATAAAAAATGTCATACGTACGGGAAGAAGAGTTTCAGCTATGTGTGCTTTGTGATTGCACTCAATATAAGCAAGAGTTTATTCTTTCTTTTTCAAAAAACGTTCATGTTTGGGTTGAATTTTTTGTTTCCTTCCCTTGTTTGGGCACAGTGTAAACACAGCTAGAATCTATAATTGGCCATGCTATCGCTGACCCCTCATTTACCCAATGGAACATCAGCTTTATGAAAGTAGGTTTGCTTTTCATGTTCACAGTAGTGTGTTGAGTTTTCTAAAATGAGGCTCTTGCAAGCCATTATCAATGAGAAATAGTAAAAGGCTACTGGGGACCAGGTTTGTACTGCTTCTTTTTAAGACTTTTTACAAAGGTATACTTGGGAATGCTGTTTTTCAAAATCCTGTCCTGACAAGTTAAGTACTAGCAGTTCTTTGTTGAAAGATGTTTCATCTTTTTTTTTTTTCTTTCTTTTTCTATTTAGGAAAGTTTTCTTCCTCTGAGATAGCCTCCTTTGGTCTGTAATATGCCTATTATATGGCAGGCAGAAATTCACATATTCACTCTCCACCACCCTCCTTTATTCTGAACACAGGAAAATTGTTAGCTATACATACTGCTTGAGTCTGAAGACACGTCACATTCTTCACGTTTCAGTAATACTGATTCACCATTCACAAACATTTCCTGAGTACCTAACATATGCAAAGAGACTACATAGGAGGCTGCAGAGAGGAATCAACCCTTAAAATCATGGTATAGGTACAGTAGAAATGATTTTTACTGCCTGCCTTCTATATTCCAAACACTGAGTGAACCTCTGACATTATATAATTTAATATTTTTAAAAAAACATACAGTAGGCACTAAGATTGCTATTCTTAAAAAGAGGTAAGTGAGACTTGATAAGATTAAATAGCTTTCCAGGGACTTCCCTGGCAGTCCAGTGGTTATGACTCCGTGCTTCCCCTGCAGGGGGCATGGGTTCAATCCCTGGTCAGGGAACAAAGATCCTGCAAGCTGGGCAACATGACCAAAGGAAAAAAAAAAAAAAAAATGCTTTCCAAAGGTCACACATAGATAGAAGACAGTATACTCTGATTTCAAACTGGTCTTCTTGCCCATAATCCTCATGCTCTTCCTATTCTAAAAAACTTTAAACTCTTTAAAACTTTACAAATCAAATTTGGGAAATAAATTAAATGTACAAATAAAATATAAAATTAAATTATTAAAACAATTAATTTTAATTTATAAATTATACATTTATGAATTATTATGATGAAAACTGTTTAATTGATCCTGATAATTAAAACCCCATGGCTTTGGGGGCTGATAAAGCTACTTATAAAGGTTAGACTGGGCAAGATTTTGGACACACCAATGAGAAAGAGAACACTGCCTGGGAATTACATCCAAGCAAGCTTCAGGCCCCAGTCTTCGGTAAAGTGAAGAAGTATATTCTACCAGAGGTTTTCAAACTGGGCACCTCAGAGCACTACTTTCTACAGAGGGCTCTCAGGGGCCCAGAAGGAAACCAACTGCTATAATACTCTGAGCCCTCCCGTTCCTGTCCATCCACCCCCAGAACACACCTCCAAATGGAACAGTTGCACTTTGATCAGTCTAATGTATTGGATTTCCACTCAAGATTATCTTTAAAGAAAATATTCAACTTCTAACGAATAGCCACTTGAGTCTAAGTTTTAGCATCTAAGGCCTCTTCAGATTCTGTGATTCTAAGGCCAAGATAAGTAGTAAAATACGTCTAGAGCACCAATGACAAATTCATGTTTCATCAGGGGCCAGGCAGGACCAATAAACTTGGAGGAAAAAAAAAAAAAAAAAAAACCTGGTTAGAGATTATACAGGTAATGCTATTCTGCAGAAACCTGAAATTGTATGCCCTACTTTAAAATTTTTGAACTTTTAAGGTTGTTTTTTTTTTTTGTCTTTAACACTGTGCTGACAAACAAGTCTATATTTCTAACATGTGACTCCCAGTCTAGAAATCGCTAGAATGAGAAACTCTGTCCAAGAAGAACTCTGAATTAGAGAAACTGTGAAGGGGAGGGTTATGTTCATATAGACCACCTAGGTTTGAATGAGCACCATTATTATTTCATTCAAGAAGAACCTAATGATGACTTAAAATGCAACTGTGGTGTGTGAACCTTGTACCCAGATGTCCACATTGCAGAAAGCTGAGAAAACTGATCAAAAACAAACAAAAGCAAAACTATGACCATTCATTTGCCCTTAATTTCCTCATATATAAAATAGACTCTAAGTATGCCGAGCTGTTCCACTACGACTGTCCGGCTTATGGGATCTCTCTCCTCAGTTGTGATCCTGGATGGGTTATTTTCAAATAATAGGTCACAGACTTTCCACACTATCTTTTGCTAAGGATGAAGAGTGTGCATGTGACACACACACACACACACACACACACACACACATGAGGTGGATATGGTAAGACTTAATCCCTGCTGTTCATTGTTCACTGCATCAAAAGGGAGCCTGCCAGCCACTTCTCTGTGAATGCACTAGTCTCAGAGCAGGGTCAAGAAGAGCCTTCTTCCTCTGGCTCCCAGCATTAGCTGTCTTATGTTTGACACTTCGTGCTGAGAGGCCTTACTTGGCTGGAAGCTCTGTACTAACTCAGCTCAGTCTGATGAGCCACCTGGAAGAACCAAGCTGAAGCTGTCTTGAAACTGCAAAAAGAGCCAGAGGGTCAGTGTAGTCAGTTTGTAAAGAATCAACCTGGCTAATGAAGGTGCCAGGAAAGTCTAACTCACTAATGTAAGGCTGTCTTTTGATCCTGCAGGAGAAAGGAATTAACACTTTTATTTTACAGTAAATGTGCTTAGTAACGCTGAATCTAATCCTTTGTTCCATTTTATTCCACCTTGGAATAGAAGTTTGCACAGAGCTCCAAAGGATGGGTAGGATTATCCCGAGATAATAAAGCAGAATGGTCTCAGAGGGATAGGGACACTGTGAGAAAAGTTGTGAGGAGAGTCAAAAGTATGTTTGGGAAGTGTTTAGGTGGGAAGAGTCAGAAAATACATCACTTACCATTGCTTAGTCCTACAGCATAATGAGACTCACAACACAGAGCTATTGTTGAGTAAATTAGATACAGCAAGGCAAGTGTTCACAGTGTTCTTGGTTCATACTAAGTGCTTAGTAAATACTGGTTATAATTTCTTGCAATATTATTATTATTGGAAAGAAAAGCTTTAACAACACACTAACAATATTAACCTTTTATAAAGCTTCTGAGGTAAGAGTGCTTTATATATGTTAAATTATTTAATCTACATACAACCATGCAAGATAGATGATGAGGAAACCAAGGTAGAGAGAGGTGAAACAACATACCAAGATTACTCAACGGGTAAGCAGACAGTCAGAATTCAAACCAAGGCAATATGCTACTGAATCCATGTTTTGATCACCATGCCTTACTGTTTCTTCACATCTTGAAAGGCCAGGAATGTCATGTTAGGAATATTCATTTCATTCTTTCTTTTGTTTTTTAATTTAATTTTATTTATTTTTATACAGCAGGCTCTTATTAGTTATCTATTTTATACATATTAGTGTATATATGTCAATCCCAGTCTTCCAATTCATCCCACCACCACCCCACGCCTGCTTTCCCCCTTGGTGTCCATACGTTTGTTCTCTACGTCTGTGTCTCTATTTCTGCCTTGCAAACCACTTCATCTGCACCATTTTTCTACCTTCCACATATATGTGTTAATATACAATTTTTTTTTCTTTTTCTGACTTACTTCACTCTTTCTGACAGTCTCTAGGTCAATCCACATCTCTACAAATTACCCAATTTTGTTCCTTTATATAGCTGAGTAATATTCCATTGTATATATGTACCATATCTTCTTTACCCATCCGTCTGTCGATGGGCATTTAGGTTGCTTCCATGACCTGGCTATTGAAAACAGTGCTGCAATGAACATTGGGGTGCATGTGTCTTTTTGAATTATGTTTTCTCTGGTTATATGTCCAGTAGTAAGATTGCTGGGTCATATGGTAATTCTATTTTTAGTTTTTTAAGGAACCTCCATACTGTTCTCCATAGTGGTTGAATCAATTTACATTCCCACCAACAGTGCAAGAGGGATTCCTTTTCTCCACATCCTCTCCAGCATTTGTTGCCTGTAGATTTTCTGATGATGCCCATTCTAACTGGTGTGAGGTGATACCTCATTGTAGTTTTGATTTGCATTTCTCTAATAATTAGTGATGTTGAGCAGCTTTTCAATGTGCTTCTTGGCCACCTGTATGTCCTCTATGGAAAAATGTCTAAGTCTTCTGCCCATTTTTGGATTGGCTTGTTTTTCTAATACTGAGCTGCATACGCTGCTTATATATTTTGGAGATTAATCCTTTGTCTGTTGATTCGTTTGCAAATATTTTCTCCCATTCTGAGGGTTGTCTTTTTGTCTTGTTTATGGTTTCCTTTGCTGTGAAAAAGCTTTTAAGGTTCATTAGGTCCCATTTGTTTATTTTTGTTTTTATTTTCATTACTCTAGGAGGTGGATCAAAAAAGATCTTACTGTGATTTATGTCAAAGAGTGTTCGTTCTTCCTATGTTTTCCTCGAAGAGTTTTATAGTGTCCAGTCTTATATTTATGTCTTTAATCTATTTTGAGTTTATTTTTCTGTATGGTGTTAGGGAGTGTTCTAATTTCATTCTTTTACATGTAGCTATCCAGTTTACCCAGCACCACTTATTGAAGAGGCTGTCTTTTCTCCATTGTATATCCTTGGCCTTCTTTGTCATAGATTATTTGACCATAGGTGCGTAGGTTTATCACTAGACTTTCTATCTTGTTCCACTGAACTATATTTCTGTTTTTGTGCCAGTACCATACTGTCTTGATTACTGCAGCACTATAGGATAGTCTGAAGTCAGGGAGCCTGATTCCTCCAGCTCCATTTTTCTTTCTCAACATTGCTTTGGCTATTTGGGGTCTTTCGTGTTTCCATACAAATTGTGAAATTTTTTGCTCTAGTTCTGTGAAAAATGCCATTGGTAGTTTGATAGGGATTGCACTGAATCTGTACATTGCTTTGGGTAGTATAGTCATTTTCATGATATTGATGCTTCCAATCCAAGAACATGGTATATCTCTCCATCTGTTCGTGTTGTCTTTGATTTCTTTCACCAGTGTCTTATAGTTTTCTGAGTACAGGTCTTTTACCTACTTACGTAGGTTTATTCCTAGGTATTTTATTATTTTTGTTGCAATGGTAAATGTTTCCTTAATTTCTCTTTCTGACCTTTCGTTGTTAGTGTATAGGAATGCAAGAGATTTCTGTGCATTAATTTTGTATCTTGCAACTTTACAAAATTCATCAAATAGCTCTAATAGTTTTCTGGTGGCATCTTTAGGATTCTCTATGTATAGTATCATGTAATCTGCCAACAGTGACAGTTTTACTACTTCTTTTGCAATTTATATTCCTTTTTTTTTTCTTCTCTGATTGTCATGGCTAGGACTTCCAAAACTATGTTGAATAACAGTGGCGAGAGTGGACATCCTCGTCATGTTCCTGATCTTATAGGAAATGCTTTCAGTTTTTCACCACTGAGAATGATGTTTGCTGTGGGTCTGTCGTATATGGCCTTTATTAGTTGAGGTAGGTTCCCTTTATGCTCACTTTCTGCAGAGTTTTTATCATAAATTGGTGTTGAATTTTTTCAAAAGCTTTTTCTGCATCTATTGAGATGATCATATAGTTTTTATTCTTTAATTTGTTAATATGGTGTATCACATTGATTGATTTGCGTATATTGAAGAATCCTTGCATCCCTGAGATAAATCCCACTTGATCACATACTTCTAATGTGTTGTTGGATTCTGTTTGCTAGTATTCTGTTGAGGATTTTTGCATCTATATTCATCAGTGATATTGGTCTGTAATTTTCTTTTTTTTGTAGTATCTTTGTCTGGTTTTGGTATCAGGGTAATGGTGGCCTCGTAGAATGAGTTTGGGAGTGTTCTTTCCTCTGCAATTTTTTAGAAGAGTTTGAGAAGGATGGGTGTTAGCTCTTCTCTAAATTTTTGATAGAATTCACCTGTGAAGCCATCTGTTTCTGGACTTTTTGTTTGTTGGAAGATTTTTAATCACAGTTTCAATTTCATTAACCTGTGATTGGTCTGTTCATATTTTCTATTTCCTCCTGGTTCAGTCTTGAAAGGTTATTCCTTTCTAAGAATTTGTCCTTTTCTTCCAGGTTGTATATTTTATTGGCATAGAATTTCTTGTAGTAGTCTCTTATGATGTTTTGTATTTCTGCACTGTCCGTTGTAACTTCTCCTTTTTCATTTCTAATTCTATTGATTTGAGTTCTATTGATTTGAGTCTCCCTCTTTTTCTTGATGAGTCTGGCTAATGGTTTATCAATTTTATCTTCTCAAAGAACCAGCTTTTAGTTTTATTGATCTTCACTACTGTTTTCTTTGTTTCTATTTCATTTATTTCTGCTCTGATCTTTATGATTTCTTTCCTTCTACTAACATTGGGTTTGGTTTGCTCTTCTTCCTCTAGTTCCTTTAGGTGTAAGGTTAGATAGTTTATTCAAGATTTTTCTTGTTTCTTGAGGTAGGACTGTATTGCTATAAACTTCCCTCTTATAACCGCTTTTGCTGCATCCAATAGGTTTTGTATCGTCATGTTTTTGTTGTCATTTGTCTCTAGGTATTTTTTGATTACTTCAGTGATCTCTCGATTATTTAGTAACATATTGTTTAGCCTCCATATTTTTGAGTTTTTTAAGTTTTTTCCCCTGTAATTGATTTCTAATCTCATAGCGTTGTGGTCGGATATGATGTTTGATATGATTTCAACTTTCTTATATTTACCGAGGCTTGATTGGTGACCCAAGATGTGATCTATCCTGGAGAATGTTCCATGTGCGCTTGAGAAGAAAGTGCATTCTGCTGTTTTCGGATGGAATGTCCCATAAATATCAATTAAATCTATCTGGCCTTTTTTATCGTTTAAACCTTGTGTTTCCTTATTAACTTTCTGTCTGGATGATCTGTCCATTGGTGTAAGTGAGGTGTTAAAGTCCCCCACTATTATTGTGTTACTGTTGGTTTCCTTTTTTATAGCTGTTAGCATTTGCCTTATGTATTGTGGTGCTCCTATGTTGGGTGCATATATATTTCTAATGGTTATATCTTCTTCTTGGATTGATCCCTTGATCATTATGTAGTGTCCTTCCTTGTCTCGTTGCATTATTTTAAAGTCTATTTTATCTGATATTGAGTACTGCTACTCCAGCTTTTTTTTAAGTTCCATTTGCATAGAATATCTTTTTCCATCCCTTCACTTTCAGTCTGTATGTGACCCTAGGTCTGAAGTGGGTCTCTCGTAGACAGCATATATATGGGTCTTGTTTTTGTATCCGTTCAGCAAGCCTCTGTCTTTTGGTTGGAGCATTTGATCCATTCACGTTTAAGGTGATTATTGATATGTATGTTCCTATTACCATTTTCTTAAATGTTTTGGTTTGTTTTTGTAGGTCCTTTTCTTCTCTTGTGTTTCCCACTTAGAGAAGTTCCTTTAGCGTTTGTTGTAGAGCTGGTTTGGTGGTGCTGGTTTGGTGGTCTCTTAGCTTTTGCTTGTCTGTAAAGCTTTTGATTTCTCTGTCGAATCTGAATGAGATCCTTGCAGGGTAGAGTAATCTTGGTTGTAGGTTCTTCCCTTTCATCACTGTAAATATATCATGCCACTCCCTTCTGGCTTGTAGAGTTTCTGCTGAGAAATCAGCAGTTAACCTTATGGGAGTTCCCTTGTATGTTATGTCATTTTTCCCTTGTTGCTTTAATAATTTTTGTCTTTAATTTTTGTCAATTTGATTACTATGTTTCTCAGCATGTTTCTCCATGGGTTTATCCTTCCTGGGATTCTCTGTGCTTCCTGGACTTGGGTGGCTATTTCCTTTCCCATGTTAGGGAAGTTTTCGACTATAATCTCTTCAAATATTTTCTTGGGTCCTTTCTCTCTCTCTTCTCCTTCTGGGACCCCTATAATGTGAATGTTGGTGTGTTTAATGTTGTCCCAGAGGTCTGTTAGGCTGTCTTCATTTCTTTTCATCCTTCTTTCTTTATTCTGTTCTGTGGCAGTGAATTCCACCATTCTGTCTTCCCTTTCACTTATCCATTCTTCTGCCTCAGTTATTCTGCTATTGATTCCTTCTAGTATAGTTTTCATTTCACTTATCGTATTGTTCATCTCTGTTTGTTTGTTCTTTAATTCTTCTAGGTCTTTGTTAAACATTTCTTGCATCTTCTCAATCTTTGCCTCCATTCTTTTTCCGAGGTCCTGGATCATCTTCACTCTCATTATTCTGAATTCTTTTTCTGGAAGGTTGCCTATCTCCACTTCATTTAATTATTTTTCTGGGATTTTATCTTGTTCCTTCATCTCGTACATAGTCCTCTGCCTTTTCATTTTGTCTGTCTTTCTGTGTATGTGGCTTTCGTTCCACAGGCTGCAGAACTGTAGTTCTTCTTACTTCTGCTGTCTGCCCTCCGGTGGATGAGGCTATCTAAGAGGCATGTGTAAGCTTCCTGATGGAAGGGACTGGTGGTGGGTAGAGCTGGGTGCTACTCTGGTGGGCAGAGCTCAGTAAAACTATAATGTGCTTGTCTGCTGATGGGCAGGGCTGAGTTCCCTCCCTGTTGGTTGTTTGGCCTGAGCTGACCCAGCACTGGAGCCTACAGTCTCTTTGTTGGGGCTAATGGCGGACTCCGGTAGGGCTCATGCCAATGAGTACTTCCCAGAACTTCTGCTGCCAGTGTCCTTGTCCTTGCGGTGAGCCGCAGCCATCCCCCTACCTCTGCAGGAGACCCTCCAACACTAGCAGGTAGGTCTGGTTCAGTCTCCTATGGGGTCAATGCACCTTCCCCCGGGGCCTGATGCGCACGCTACTTTGTGTGCCCCTCCAAGAGTGGAGTCTCTGTTTCCCCCAGTCCTCTCCAAGTTCTGTAATCAAATATCACTAGGCTTCAAAGTCTGATTCTCTGGGAATTCCTCCTCCCGTTGCCGGACCCCCAGGTTTGGAAGCCTGACATGGAGCTCAGAACCTTCACCCCAGTGGGTGGACTTCTGTGGTATAACTGTTCTGCAGTTTGTGAGTCACCCACCCAGCAGTTATGGGATTTGATGTTATTGTGATTATGCCTCCCCTACCATCTCATTGCAGCTTCTCCTTTGTCTTTGGATGTGGGATATCTTTTTTGGTAAGTTCCAGTGTCTTCCTGTCGATGATTGTTCTGCAGTTAGTTGTGATTCCAGTGCTCTCGCAAGAGGGCGTGAATGCATGTCCTTCTACTCTGCCATCTTCTCATTCTTTCTTCAAGGAGAAGCTCTTTATGGTTTTTGAGGGAACTGAAATAGCCAAACCATGCCAAAGGAGGAATCACTAGAGAGAGAGAGACTACAGATATCAGAATCTCTTAGGAGGTTATTGAAAGGCAAGAGAAGGCACTGATCGAAGGCAGTGATGAGATGGAACCAGAAAGAAGGAAACATAACAGAACCAATGCAACTGATGTGAGGTGTGAGAGACACAGGAGAATCTCAGAGAGCTCTGAAGCTTGAGTTGGGCAAAGAGAAGGAGTGTCTCCCCAAAATATATGTCCAAGTCCTAACTCTGTGAATATGATCTTATTTGGAAAAAGGGCTTTTAAAGTGGTAATTAAGAATCTTGAGATGAGATCATCCTGGATATAGGATCTAGATCCAAAATCCCATACTGGATCTAGTGACCAATGTCCATATGAGAGAAAGGAGAGGGAGATGTGAGACAAAGAGACACAAGGGGAAAGGCCAGGTTAAGATTCATAAGAAGATGGAGGCAGAGAATGGTTTCATGTAGCCCCAAGTCAAGGAATGCCTCTAGCCACCAGAAACTGGATGAGGCAAGGAAGGAACCTCCCCCTAGAGCCTCCAGAGGGAGCTCAGCCCTGCTGATACTTTGATTACAGATGTCTGGACTTACAACTCCAAGAAAATAAAATTCTGTTGTTTTAAGCCAACAAGTTTGTGTGATTTGTTACTAGGAGACTAATACAACGCACAGTTTGCAAAGGACTTGCATCCAAAGTACATGTTCTTTTAGCTGTATCATTAAGAGACAAACAACCAATGGAAACATTGGCAAAATACTTGAAAAAGAAATCCACAGGGTGGGAGGGAGACACAAGAGGGAGGCGATATGAGGATATATGTATATGTATAGCTGATTTACTTTGTTATAAAGCAGAAACTAACACACCATTGTACAGCAATTATACTCCAATAAAGATGTTAAAAAAAAAAAGAAATCCATGTAACATGGTACATAAGTGACCAGTAGATACATGAAAAGATGCTCAACTTCTTTTGTCTTCAGGAAAATTAAAATTAAAATCAAATGGGATGAAACTATACTATACCAGACTGGCACAAATAAAAAAAAGGCAGGCAACACTAATGCTGAATATATACTCTATCACTCGGCAATTCCACTCTCCTAAACGTTTTACATCAGTTCTCAGTCTATCCTCACAGTAATCCTATGAGGTATATATAACCATTTTACAGGCGAGGATAAAGGGGGTTCAGAGAAGGTAAAACAATTTTCCCAAAGTCTAATATCCATCTTGCCGTAATGTCTCTGTATTATGCACAAGATTATTTACTGAAGAACACACGAGACATCTGGGTACAGATCTGGAGAAAACAAAAAGGCCCAGAGTAAGAAGAGGTAAAGCAAGAAAAATGCAGCATATGAAGTGAGAATAAAAAGTATAAATTCTTTTTACTGGAGAAAATCTCTAGAATCACATTGCCCCCTACCCCGACTCCCTTCACAAAACAAACATCATCAACCACACGGCCAACTAGCAGAAGTGCCTAGGTTAAGTTCCAGATCTTCTGGTTTCCAGCTCCATATATTTGCTTTTGCCCTATACAATCTTCCAATCTCAGTTCTTCCAACATACAAACCTTGATTAGTACCTAGTCAGATAGAATTATCATAGAAGTTTCTCCATGTCAGGATGGACAAAGCAAGCAAACTTACAGAAAACTAGTGTAGTATTCTAATTCCATAAGTCACTCTAAAGATAAAATTTGATAGACTATATATGGAGGTGATTGCTTGTTAACCAGTAGTTGTTATGAGTATATTAAAACAATTCAATCTGACCAAAGGGCCTTATTCTTCCTTACCCTGGATGCCTCTATCTGTCGCACGTGTTTTCTCGTAACAAGTTACATCTCTGGATCTCAGAGTGCTTTTAAAACATCACACTTCTACTCCGAGGTATTTTCACTGCATTTCTGTGGACTATTTAAATCCGAGGCATTTTCATTGCATTTCTGTGGACTATTTAAATCTCTTCTATGTTTGTCGTAAATTGAGGTGATCCAACAGTTCCAACTAGAAGGATAAAGTTTAGCTCAGTGGGGGAGGCATTAAACCTCCTTGCAAGTCAGCAAAAGCAAAAGTGACAGCCTGGTAGCAATTTAAAATTACTCTGAGACCACAACTGCCAATTAAAATAGACTTTCATGGTAACAGATGAACATCTGCTATCTTCCATTTGGCAAGAAAAATTAAAAAGAGTTTACATTTCTTAGTAATGAAAAACTTAGACATAAGCTTGCAATGTTTTAGTTTGGGCTTTGCTAAAATTACATATTCTTTCATTATGCCTTCCAACAGTATGATGTTGCCTTTTTTGTTGTTTTTTTTAATAGTCACAAAATGTTCATAACAAAACAAAGTAAGCAAAAGTCAGAATCCATGATTCATTCACAGTCATTCTAAAAGCTGCACATTATCCTCCTCTCATCTCCTGCAAAAATAGATTTGGAGGAGATTATCCTAAAGATGCTATTTTGATGAAATGTATGTGATCTGAATTCTGCAAAAGCGTTCCTGGAAAAGGACTCTCAGATCTCAGTTGGAGAGAGGAAGGAAGGGATGGTGGAAGGAAGGAACTGATACACACACATACCCCCAACACACAATCTAGACTCCTAGTAATTAAAGCTTGATTCTTACTCTACTTTTTACTCAGAACCCCCCATATAAAATCAAGTTTTTGAACATGTGCATTCCTTAATAAGCTGTGCTTGATTAGAGGAAACCCCACAAAGTATTATCTTACCTTTTAAGATAAGGATTCCAGGATAACTAATAATCCATTTAGAGAGGTACGTCTTACATTCAAATGTTACATCTTTTGAGAAATCTGCTCTTACTACTCAATTCATCCATTACATCTTCCTGCAATACATGCCTCCAATACAGTAATTAGCACTGAATCTTATTTATTGTCATGTCTTTTTTTTTTTTTTTTTTTTTTTTTGCAGCACCACGCAGCTTGTGGAATCTTAGTTCCCTGACCGGGGGTCAAACCCAGGCCTCCTGCAGTGGAAACTCGGAGTCCTAACTACTGGATCACCAGGGAATTCCCTATTGTCATGTCTTACTGTCATGTATTCCTAAATAAACTTTGACATATTTCTTTCTACTTCTTATCCAAGACCCAAACCTAACACAGAAATGACATTAAATAAAACTGTGATGACTAAATGAGTAAATGCTATCTTAAGAATCCAGTAAAAAAAAATTATCCTCAAGTGAACCTCAATCATTTCTGCTATCAATTACTAGTCAATCTCTTTAATTTCACATGCAAACCTCAAGTTCTCCTCATGCTCAAAACCTCTTTTCTATTTTTCCATTTCTTTAACAATGTGTGACCTAGGTAAGTTCATTAGTATTAACAGGAAGCATCTTCCACACTTATCTGTCACACATATACATGCACAATGTGCTCCTCTAGAAAAGCTCGACTTTACCCACCTTAGTTACAGAGCATCCATTCGCCACACATCTTTTGCTCACTATCTGGTAAAAAAACGTTTCTGACATCATTTCCTTCTCAGACACGCAATACATCTGTCTTTGTTTACTCAGTAAATTCAACCTTTCTTCACACTGCTTCTCAAGCCTGTATCAAGATGAGGAGACATGGGCTCTGAACCAAAAGAAGGAGAAGCACCAAAGAGAAAAGTAAAACACTTGTGTGATGTGTGATTCCTTGTGACTTGCACTGTGTGTCCAGTCTATGAGGTAAATTATATCACCCCTACCTCTGCATATGGTAATATTAAAATGTAGAGAGAGTAGGTGATTTTTCTACACATGAAAGTCTCAAAGATCTGTCTTTTAGTTCAGAGAAAGTAAGTATGAAAACTTATTTTCCTCTATTAGACCTTAAACTCCTTGAATACAGGGGTTATGGCTTTTTCTTTAATGATCTCATTTATTTTTTAAAAAATTTTTAGTGGAGTATAGCTGATTTACAATGTTGTGTTAGTTTCTGCTGTACTATCTTGGTATCAAATCACATCAGTTAGTCCATTCATGATCGTTAAATGAATGAGCAAAATGTGCCCAGCATAGGACTTTCCTAGGCTGTCCCACCTAAAAACTTTACCCTCTCATCACCTCCTTCAAGGAAAATGAAGAATTATGATGCCTAAAGTAATGGCCATATATTATCGATTTCTCCATTTTCAGGCAAAAAAAAAAAAAAAAAAAAAAAGCTGAAGACCAGAGAATTTAAGCAACTTACCTAGTATCACACAGTTAGTGAATCACAAAGACAAGATTCAAACACCAGTTGTATCTAAATTCCATAATGCGTGCTCTAACCATTATGTATTTTTCCATTTATTTTCTGAACTACTCATGCAAGACACTTATATTGCCTAAAATTGCACACCAAGACACAGGTGGACTCCAACCTTAGAGGTGTACCTTATTAATCACTGTAAAAGCACACACAGCTAAAAGCTGACTCATTATACCCTACTTATTGGTGGGTATCCAGCAGAACACTGGAGAAAAATTAGTCTAATCTCTTTGTTTTACACAGATGGAAATAAGGTTCCTGAGCAATCAAGTGATTTCCTCAAGTCTCTCCAGCAAGTGATGCCAAGAAAAAAGCAGATCCTAGTGTCTGTTCACAAATCTAGTCCTCATGCTGCCACACTACTCTGCCTCTCTTAATTAATTGCTGCTTCTATGATTATCAGAATGGCCTTGATTTAATAATTCAACAAAGCTTTTATAGAAGCTTATGTGCCAGGCATTGGGATTGCTTTTAGGGAAAGCTGAGATAAGACACGTTCCCATTTCATATTGAACAAGCCCCCTGAAATGGAAAAGAGGACAGTCTTTGTGAGTTAGACAACACACACACACACACACACACACACACACACACACTCTCTCTCTCTCTCTCTCTCTCTCTCTCTCACTCCTTGATATTTAATGGAAACTTCCATTATCTTTATGTTGCTTGCCCATGCCCATTGCTTTCCTCTTTATTCTCTCTGGCCAGAGTGATTAGTTTATGAAGCTGAGCTAATCCTGTTAGTGCCGGGATGACTTTTCTCACACTTTTGTGTCTCATAGCTCTTAGAAAGCCAGAAGGAATTACTGGACATTGAATTCACCTTGCCAGAAAAATGACAAACGGGGGGAGGGAGGGAAAGGGAGTGTGGATGCCCAGCTGACCTGTTCTTTAACCTTTCCCTCTGGAAGCCATTCTTCCCTCTGTGGGTGTCGGTGCAGGCCAGAGGCATGGATAACTCTGCCCTTGAGATACAAAGAGAGCAAAGATGATGTCAGCTGTTTCTTCCTGAGCAAACATTCCAGTAATTCCACGCCAGACAGCTTGCAAAATTGCCTTTGTAGGACTGCTGAGGTCTCCTTTCCCGTCAAGTTCACTTTGTATTTATTCAGCAAAGATCCACCTACCACAGCGTGCACCAGGAGACACGGTGTCAGAGTCGCAGCGAGCCCACTTCATGGATGATTAGCATTCTCTGACCCGGTCACCATTTTCAATCACTTGCACCTGTAGACTTCTGGCTGCAGCAATTACTTCTATCCTTTGAAACCTCTTCCTCCTCAACAACATCAGAATAAGTTTGTTAAAGCACTCTGCTTTAAGTGGTGCCTTGCTTGGAGCAGCACTCTGATACCAAGTCTATAGCAAAATACACATATTCTGGGGCTGCCCTGGTGGCACAGTGGTTGACAGTCCGCCTGCCGATGCAGGGGACATGGGTGCGTGCCCCGGTCTGGGAAGATCCCACATGCCACGGAGCGGCTGGGCCCGTGAGCCATGGCCGCTGAGCCTGCACGTCCGGAGCCTGTGCTCCGCAACGGGAGAGGCCACAACAGTGAGAGGCCCGCGTACCAGAAAAAAAAAAAAAAAAAAAAAATACACATATTCTGAACACACACCCCAGAAATTTTAATTCTGTAAATCCCATGCATCTCCCCCATTAAGAATCACTGAATGAGATGAGTAGCCATGTGTCTATTTGATTCTTAATCTAAAGCAGAATTCCTAAAATTAATTCATTTGATTTTCACTGAGCACCTACCATGTCCTAGGCATTGTACTAGACTCAAGGCTCCTAAAAGTGTGCGCTACAGACTGGCAGTAACAGCAGTACCTAAGACTTGCTAGAAATGCAAATTCTTAGGCACCACCCCAGACCAACTGAACTAGAATCTCCCATGGCAGGGATGCAGAATTCTGGATCTCTGGGTGAATCATATAGGGTTTGAGAAGCCTATAGTTAGTGGTAAACTATATGTAGCTCAAATGTCAGTGGGAAGGCTATGTGGCCCCTGAGATTAAAATAGAATTGTTGGAACCTGGAGTCCATGGCTTGGGTGAATTAGTTTGCAGGGGCTGCCATAACAAAATACCTCAGACTGGGTGGCTTAAACAACCCAGAAATTTGTCTCACAGTTCTGGAGGCTGGGAGTCCAAGATCAGGGTGTCGGCAGGGTTGATTCCTTCTGAGGACTGTGAGAGAAGGATCTATTCCAGGCCCCTCTCCTTGACATATAGATGACTATCTTCTCCCTGTGTTTCTTTAAATCGTCTTCCTTCTATGTACATCACTATCCAAATTTCTCCTTTCCATAAGAACACCAGTCATATTGTATTAGGACCCATCCACCCCAATGACCTCATTTTTACTTGATTATCTCTGTAAAGACCCTATCTCCAGGGCTTCCCTGGTGGTGCAGTGGTTAAGAGTCCACCTGCCAGTGCAGAAGACACGGGTTGGAGCCCTGATCCGGGAAGATCCCACATACCGTGGAGCAACTAAGCCCATGAGCCACAGCTGCTGAGCCTGCGCTCTAGAGCCCGCAAGACACAACTACTGAGCCTGTGTGCTGTAACTACTGAAGCTCATGCACCTAGAGCCCGTGCTCCACAACAAGAGAAGCCACCACAATCAGAAGCCTTCGCACTGCAACGAAGTGTAGCCCCCACTTGCCACAACTAGAGAAAGCCTGTGCACAGCAACGAAGACCCAACACAGCCAAAAATAAATAAATAAATAAAATATTTTAAAAACACCCTATCTCCAGATACAGTCACATTCTAAAATACTGGAGGTATAGGACTTCAACATATTAATTTGAGGATGGGGGAGCACAATTCGACACATAAACACTGAGGAATTTCCTAAGTCTAAGTAAGTATGATTTTACAAATATTAAACATTGGGCTAACACTATGGCTTTTGCTATCACACTCACACTGGCATCACCCTGGGTATGATGTAAATTGCTTTCTTTGGTTCCCATGTGAACTCTAACAATGCCAAGTTTTCCATGAATTTTGGTAGATTTGATTGTATCTTCAAGGTGAGTGTCACAGGGAGAGGAGTGTTGCTTATGGTTTAGCATTTGCCCCTTACTCTCCTCCTTCCCTCTTCCATTCTTTACCTATTTTCTTAAGCACAAACTTTTTGCCAGCAGCTGTGCTATCAGTGATTCAAAGATGGAAGGGACACCACCATGATCCCTCTCATGTACATTAAGAGGCTGTTCTTTCATATTATCACCCCTGATTTATGATAACATGGTTAAAATGGGTGGCCATGCAACATGTGCTTCTGAGTTACTTTAAAATTCCTGATGCAGACATTGTTCATTATGCCACTCATTTCAAAAATCACATTCTTCCTGATGCAAATGGTTTGTGAGCTTCTGACTTTCAGATGCTCAAATGTGAATGGTCACAAATTTCTTTCTAAGTGGCTAAAATATAAATCACATATTCCATCACAGCTCTATTAATCTTTATTGTTAGGGTGCTTACTTTCTGCCTCCTTCAATGGATGTTAATCTTTTATTACTAGTTCAATAGATGCCTTGTCAAGGTTAATATCAATGAAAACCTCCTCAACTTTTTGGGGGGCAGGGACTGTGGTCTAAATAAATCCCACAGGGTATATAAAACACTTATTAATGTAATAATCAAGCAGCATCCCCTAGCAACCATAATACCTTAAAATGCCCCCACAGAACTCTTTCTGTCACCCCTTCAAACCTCCCTCCTCCTTGCCTTTCCCAAGAAACGGCACCATCATCCTCCAGGCATTAGCACCAACTTCTCACCTTTTCTTCACTTTCCACATCCAATCCATCAGCAAATGCGTCTGATATTACTTCAAAAATAGATCCTAAACTGGGTCACTTCTCTCCACCTCCATTTTTACGTAGTCCTGGCCACCACATTTATTGAGTGGATGCCTGAAATAGCCTCCTCTGGCTGTTCCATTGCACCTCTCAATCCCAATCTTTCCGTTAACTCACTACTGCCAAAGTTATCTTTTAAAAACCTAAAACATACCAATACTTCTCTAGTTAAAACCCTTCAAGCCTTCTCTAATGCATATGAAATAAAATACAAACTCTGTACTCTGATTTACAAAACCATGCACAGCATTTCTCTTTCTGACTTTAACTCATACAGCACTCATTAGGCCAGAAATGGTGCTAAATACCCAACAAGGAACATCTTCTTTAATCATCACTGCAATGCTTCAACAGAGTAGCTGTTGGAGGGAATACTAGAGATAGGATTTAAGAAGGTGGAAGAACTTGCCCAAGTGCACAGCGCCAGCAATTTTTGCAACTGAGATTAATACCTAGTGTTTAACAACAACTAGTTAGTAAATGCTATGTGCCAGACACTGGGCTAAGTCCTTTATACTTATATTTACTTATTTAATACTTATATCAGCTCTGTGAGTCAAGTATTATTACCATCTTCATTTTATAGATAAGGAGACTGAGACTCAAAGAGGTTTAATAACCAGTTTATGGTCATATCAGTACAAGCCAATTAACAGCAGCATTGGGATTTGAACCCAGGCAGGCAGCTCCTAGTTTCATGCTGTTAACACTAGGTGCGTCGCTACTACCACTTAAATTCTCTACGATTCAGTTTCCTCATCTTTAAAATGCAATTAGGCTACCTACCGTGCAAGGTTGTTTAAGGATTAAAACAGAAATGCATACTTGAAATTAGAAAAAAATAAAAAAAATAAGTTCCATTTAATCACTACAGTAAGAAGGGGCTGACCCAGGGCTTAAGTTTGTGAGATAAAATAAGAAATATAAGCTTCCATACTTGACAGTAGATTAAGGCAGGGTAAAAGAAATAGAAATACCATCTAGGTGGTGTGCTGACTTAGGAGATTGGGAATGACATGTATACAATGATGTGTATAAAACTGATGACTAATAAGAACCTGCTGTATAAAAAAATAAATTAAATTAAATTCAAAAATTAAAGAAAAAAACTAATACTAAACTTTCTTTGAGTTATTTCTACGGAAGTATGTTAATATAAATGTTTCTGACATTATATGAAATTCCTAAAAATCTTATATGTTCTGGTATAATGTTATAAGTCATAATTCTACTTATTACTTTAAAATGTATATCTCAGAAATAACTAAATTTCCTTGTCAATTGCATTATTATGAACTTTCATCAAATCTTTAACCGTGGTCATTTTTAAGTCTTTTGTCATTTACAGACAGTTCTGGGTGTACTCTGATGCTTTTGCAAAAATGTTCCTATAAAAGGGTTTCATCTTCAAGGAATTCATGGAAAAGACTCTGACAAGTACAGGTTTCTGGTAACTGACTATACTGCTGAACTGAATGAAAAAGCATTTTCAGAACTCTAATGGAAAACTCATGAATTCATAAAAGTGCTAACAAAAGATCAAGATGAAAAAAAATTAATTACATGGGACTGGGTGAACTGATGAGGATGATTATAATTTTTGTGACTTTCTGTTTGAATACAAAAAAAAAAAAAAGGGAGGGGATATGGGGACATATGTATGCATATGGCTGATTCACTTTGGTGACCACAGAAACTAACACAACATTGTGAAGCAATTATACTCCAATAAAGATCTATTAAAAAAAAAAAGGAGCAAAATCTTTCAGGCAAAGAAGATAATATTTAATGGAATGAAACACAACAAAAAAGGAATAGGAAAATAAAACCAATACCAACTGTTGCTGCCACCAGGATTCCAGAACACAGATAATAGAACAGCTCTTGCCTTACCCTTGTAGTGGGGTTAAAATAATCAGCCTGAAGGATTCAGTGGGGATTCTGGATCAATTTCCCAAGACTACATGGAGTAAGAGGAAAACAGGGTGGTTTTGTGATGGCGACAATGTTTTCCGGGAGCCTATAGGCTCTGGTCTTCTTCACCCTCTTATCCATTCCATCACCTCCACCAAGTCACTGAACATCACATATGGCAGACAGCCTACTAGGGTGGCCCCCATGACCTCTGCCTCCTTGTGTTCATACCCTTTAGTGATCCCCTGACCTTGAGTATCTGCTGGCCTAGTAATTTACTTCTAGCTTTATAGAATATGGCAAAGTGACAGGATGTGCATGGTTATGTATGTATACTTGATTACATAAGATTGCAATACCCATATTTTAAGGCAACTCTCTCCTTTGCAGTAAAGAAGTAAGAGGTCATATTGGGAGGCCCATGTGTCAAGGAGTTAAGGGCAGCTTCTAGGAGCTGAAGGTCACCTCCGTCAATAGCCAACAAGAAGCCTTCAGGCCTACAACCACAAGGAACTGAATGTTACCAACAACCATGTGAGTCTGGAAGCAGATTCTTCCCCCAATCAAACCTCGGATGAGACCACAGCCCTGGCCAACACCTTGATTACAGCCTTGTGAGACCCACAAGTAGAAGACCAGCTTAGGCAACTCTGACTCCTGACCCACAAAAACTGTGTGATAATAAACTTTGCCGTTTTAAGCTGCTAAATTTGTGGCAAAATTGTTACAGGTAACTAATGTATCACATTTGCTTCCATTTCTCCATCTGAATCAAGGGGAGAATCATATAAAGCTCATCCTCACCAGTAATGAGAGAGCAAAAACCTATAGCAGCACTGGGCCACCAGGTCTATATGATGATGCCTAAATTGAAATGGGCCTTATTCCAAACATTGGTGCTATATTTTGTGTTTTTTTCTTCATTGATTTTTCCTTTTTGTTTGCAGTGAGAGAGAACAACATACATTTGACATATAACAGAACTCCATGAGCAGGTGATCTTCCTGGGACATTTCCCTGACTTCCTAATTGATTTACCAGGTGCCAGGCCCTGACTTCATTAAGCCACTCTCTGTTCTTGACCTTCCAAAAAGACCATTCCAACCACATCACACTCCTTTTCCAAAACCTCCACTTCCTGGAGATCAAAGCCAAAATTTTAAGCAAGGCCCCAAGGCCAGGTTTGTTGAGTGAATAAAGAAATGAATAAAGGCATGTGGTAGAACACTTAAAAAAAAAAAAAAAAAAGAAATATCATCTAGAAGATACACACAGATTCATGAAAATGTATTTTTCATATGAAAGGCCCTGGGGATAAGGGTGGTCAAACTAAAGATATAGATGGCCTAAAGTCCAATTTCTTAAATACACTAAGCCCACAGCAATTTGGTTGAAGTGAGATCATAATTCCACAGTGTTCATTTTCTCCTCTTCTGTGTCCTCTCCCCCTCCACTAAATACCCAGCCTTCTTGATGCAAACCTAGTGGCCAGAAGAGTGGTATGACCCCTGGAGGAAGCCACTTGGCCTCTGAATCTGACATGGTGCAAAGTCCATGTCCTGCTGTCTTTCATAGTTTTATTTGAAGATGATTCACAGCGTGGCTCCCGTTGTTCCTGGTACAGGCAGGGGACACAAGTGCAGCAATTTGACTTGCACGAAAAATTAATTTTTCTAAGTTGGCAACGACCATGACCAGTTGGGAAGCTCCCTTCCTTTGTAGTTCCATGAACTACAAAGAGGAAAAGATAGAACTATCTTTGCAATCTCTCTGTATATCCCCTAAAAGTTATTGCAGCAGGCGTTAGTAGCAAAAATGAACGAATCATCCATACTGAAGGTTTTGTAGTTGCCAGTGCAGTCCCCCTCTTGGTCTCCTCCTGCCACTCTGCCTGCTCTATTCAGACCACCAGTCTTCTGATTCTCCGACTCCCCAACCTCCATTCTAGCTCAGGGACTTGAACATGTGGTCTTCTGCCTGGAACACTATTGGTGCACCTTGTTATGAGTTAAATTGTGCCCACCCCACCCCCCAAAAAAGTATGGTGAAGTCCAAACATCAATATCCCAGAATATGACCTTATTTGGAAATAGGATCTTTACAGAGGCAATCAAGTGAAAATCAGGTCATTCAGTGGGCCCTAATCCAATATGACTAATGTCCTTATAAAAAAAGGAAATTTGGACACAGAGACAGACACACACAGAAAGAAGAATGATGTGAAGAGACAGAGAGAAGACGGCGCTTTACAAGCCAAGGAATGCCTGAGGAAGCTCGGAAGCCTGAAACAAATCCTTCCCCAATGCCTTCAGAGGTCCGACATCTTGATTTTAGACTTCTGGAATTCAGGATTGTGAAACAATAAGTTTCTATTGTTCTAAGCCACCCAGTTTGTGGTACTCTGTTACAGCAGTCCTAGCTGATGAACATACTGACCTCTGTACAGCTGTCTTCTTTTTATCCTTCAGGCTCAGCTTGGCATCCTCCAACATCCTAACTAAAGTACCTCTTTGACATAGACACACTACTATATACAAAATAGGTAACTAATAATGACCTACTGTATAGCACAGGGAACTCTACTCAGTACTCTGCAATGGCCTATATGGGAAAAGAATCTAAAAAGAGTGAATATAAGTATACGTACAACTGATTTACTTTGCTATACAGCAGGAGCTACCACAACATTGTAAATCAACTATACTCCAATAAAATTTTTTAAATAAATAAACACTAATCTCCTCCCCACCAAAAAGAACCTCTCAAAAGGATGTAATGTACAGCATGGTGGCTATAGTTAATAATACTGTATTGCATATTTGTAAGTTGCTAAGAGAGTAGATCTTCAAAGTCCTCATCACAAGAAAAAAAATTTTTTTTAACTATGTATGATGATTGATATTAACTAGATCATTTTGCACTATACAGTTGACCCTTCAACAACTTGGAGGTTAGAGGCACCAAACCCCCCTCACAGTAGAAAACTCCACATATAACTTTACAGTTGGTCTTCTGTATCCTCAGTGCCATATCCATGGATTCAACCAACCTCAGATCATGCAATACTGTATTTATTTTTAAAAATCTGCATATAAATTAACCCATGCAGTTCAAACCCATGTTGTTCAAAGGTCAACTGTACACAAATATTGAATCATTATATTGTATACCTGAAACCAACATATTATGTGTCACTTGTACCTCAGTTTTTAAAAATTTCAGAATATTCTAATTGAAAAGCCCCACTGAGTGTCAAAAATGGTGAATAAGGAATGACCCATTAAAAAAATACAGGTAGGCAAAAAATAAAAAAGGAAGAAAGAAAAGAAAATTTAGGAATCTATCACCCATAGAGAACCACAATCTTCTGGTCTTCTTTTCAATGATATACATTTTTCTCTACAAAAATAGGATCATGATTTTTGTGTCTTTATCACATATACTAGAACTATGCTAAATTCACTTATCTAAAGTTTCTTTTGTAAATATTGGGTTGGCCAAAAAGTGCCTTTGGTTTTTAAGTAAAAATAAAAGACACATTTTTCACTGTTACCAAGAACTTTACTGAACAACGTATTCACCCTTGTGTTCCACTATCTTCTGCCACTTTTCAGGCAACTTCGTAATTCTATCTTCCCAAAACTTTTTATCTTTTTGAGCAAAGAACTGTTCCAGGTGCCTTTTACAGTCTTCCAGGAAACTGAAATTTCTTCCTTAAGAGAATTTTGTAAAGACCAAAATAAGTGGAAATCCAATGTCTGGTGAATAGGGAGGATGAATCAGAACTTCCCAGCCAAGCTGTAACAGTTTTTGCCTGGTCGTCAAAGAAACATGAGGTCTTGCGTTATCCTGGTGGAAAATTATGCATTTTCTGTTGACTAATTCCAGACGCTTTTCATCGAGTGATGCTTTCAGGTGGTCTAATTGGGAGCAGTACTTGCTGGAATTAATTGTTTGGTTTTCCAGAGGAGCTCATAATACAGGACTCCCTTCCAATCCCACCATAAACACATCACCTCCTCTGGATGACGACCGGCCTTTGGTGTGGTTGGTGATGGCTCATTTCGCTTGCCCCACAATCTCTTCTGTTCCACATTATTGTACAGTACACACTTTTCATAGCACGCCACAATTTATTTTAAAACCGGAATGTTTTCATTACTTTTAAGTAGAGAATCGTATGCGGAAATATGGTCAAGAAGGTTTTTTTCGCTTAACTTATGTGGAACCCAAACATCAAAGCGATTCACATAACTAAGCTGGTGCAAATGATTTTCAATGCTTGATTTGGATATTTTGAGTATGTCAGCTCTCTCCTTCGTGGTATAACGCTGACTGTTCTCAATTAATGTCTCGATTTGATCGCTATCAACTTCAACTGGTCTACCCAACCATGGAGTGTCGTCCAGAAAGAAATCTCCAGCACGAAACTTCACAAATGGCTTTTGACATGTTCGACCAGACAAAGCACCTTCTCCATACGCTGCACAAATCTTTCTTTGCATTTCAGTTGCATTTTTACCTTTCTTGAAATAATAAAGCATAATATGCCAAAATGTTGCTTTTTTTTCTTCCATCTTCAATATTAAAATGGCTACACAAAAATTCACCAATTTTGATGTCTTTTTTAAAATGCACACTGATATGACAGCTGTCACATACAATCGAACAAAATTGCTTTGAATGAAGTTAAAGACAACTAAGTGCTACTAGAACCATCTTATGGAAAAAACCGAATGAACATTTTGGTCAACCCAATACCATGGGCTTTTCTACATAAGCAATCACATCAATTGCTAATACAGTTTTATTGCTTCACAAGAGGAAGGAAGGAAGGGAGGAAGGGAGGGAGGTCCTCTGAATATTCTTATGTCTGCACCTTTCTCTTCCTTCAAAGTAGTAAGCACAATCAATACCTATTCAAGCTCTCTCACTTGTCTCACTTGCTCTTGGCCTCTCTCATATTGTGTGTGTGTGTGTGCGCATAATGTAACTTTCATCAGAGAAGGAACTATGGCTTTCCTATTCATGTTTATATTCTAAGCATCTGGCATGGCTTCTGGCACATAATAGCTGCTCAAGAAATAAACATATCTAATGACTCGAGAAGGACCTAAAAACAAAAACTGAATGATTTTAAAAACAACAGCAGCAAATGAATAAGTGCAAATATTGCCTTCTGTGACATGTTCTGGAAATTTGGTTAGTTTGTCCCACCAGAATGCAATTTAAAAATGTGGCCCCGGGCTTCCCTGGTGGCGCAGTGGTTGAGAGTCCGCCTGCCGATGCAGGGGACACGGGTTCGTGCCCCGGTCTGGGAAGATCCTACATGCCGCGGAGCGGCTGGGCCCGTGAGCCATGGCTGCTGAGCCTGCGTGTCCGGAGCCTGTGCTCCGCAACAGGAGAGGCCACAACAGTGAGAGGCCCGCGTACCGCAAAAAAAAAAAAAAAAAAAAAAAATGTGGCCCCAATGAAAATCTGCCCCAAATCCTTGATAAGATCCTTCTCTTTCTCTTGTTATCAAGCATCTCAGAACTTTTTGACTCATGTTACATTTTACCAGACCAGTGAGTTTGTAGGGAGCCATTTAATATTCATTTGGAGCCTCTGGGAAGTCTTGCTGAGGCAGGCTCTGTAGGTTTCTTCCTTACTAGGTGGGAAAAAATTGATCAAACAAGAGAGTGCTTCACGAGATGTCAGGGAGAGTGAAGGGAATAGGAGAAAAGCTTGGTTGTTATTTACCAGCTCCTGCTGGCACCTTCATGCCTAGAAAATCAGCATTAGGGAACGGAGACTTTAAAAAAGCTGCCTCTCATTGCCCACAGCTCAAAGGTCAGAAATGAATAAATGCTAACATTGCACAGAAAATTACCTCTGAAAAGTTCCTCTCTCCTTAGATCTATATCCAACATGCAAATGCAGCAGTATCTTATTTTTCCTTCTTAACCCCTGAGGGATGTAGATGTCTCGCTTTCACACCAACAATGATGATGATTTTTTTAATTAAACCAGCAAACATTTATTGAACATATACTATGAGTCAGCACCAGTTAAGGTACTGACAATAGACCACTGAACAAAACATCCAAAGTCCCTGCTGTCATGGATATGACATTCTAATGGGTGAGATGAATAATAAACAAACAAAAAATATATGTCAGATGGTGAGTCATCATTCAATTTTCCAGACCTCTTCTCTTTTGAATGTAAAAAGGGGCGCTTTTTATAATTATTCTGGAACAACAGGTGTAAAGTAAGACTGTCCTAAGCAAAAGTAGGCATCTGGTCACCCTAGGAATGAAGAAAAATAAAACCAGTATGCTCATAGAATATGGTGACACATAAGCAAGAATCAGGAGACCTGGATTCTTGATCTGAATTGTTTCCCCATGTTACCTTTGGCTAGTCCCCTCAATTTCTATAAGCCATTTTCCTCTAATCATTAACTAGTTATCAGCAATCTGCCACCTGTATCACCTGGGGAATTCAAGGAGTTCTGTCGTCAAAGTATACTGACTCTCTAGAGGAATGATACATGGTCTAGAAACTCAAGTTCCACTTGCTGGGGCTCAGAGAAGTCTGCCCCCAAATATGCAAAAGTAGCATACTGATCATTTTGAATTAGTTACTTAAGAAACGGCCAATGCAGGAGGGATAGTTTGTCCCTCCCCTCTGTCTCCCTGAAAGCAGGAAATAAATCTCCTATGTGAAAGCTACCCTCCCTGCATCTGGAGGAAGAAGGACACCCTTATCGCCAGAAAGAGGGAATTCAGGCCAAGAAGCCTATACAAACAAACCTTGTTACTTCTTTAATTTACGATCCCAAGCCCAAACTCGTTTTAGATTCTTCACTAGTTAAACACCCAAGCTTACATTTCTTTGTCCTGTCAACCCCTCACAAATTTATCGTTTCTCTGTCTAACAAGTATGAAAGCTGCCAGCTTTGGCCACTGTTTGGCCCCTCAGGATGATGCTTTTTCATTTATTGGGAGGTGGTAATGTATTCCACGTATGAAATTCTTATCATTTGTGTTTGGCCTCCTTTGCGATTCTATGGGTTGTGAAGGGCAGCACTTTAAAATGAATTTGCTGGGTGTTCTATCCGTGAGAAGCGGGAGGAGGCAAACCTGGTCTGAGTACTTTTCAGACACATGCCACCTACCTGCCAGAGCGAGGTCAAGGAGGACTTGCTGTTAGTCCTTCAAACTCATCTGTAGGGGGTTCGAAATGCTGACCAAGAAGCTAGACGAGATGAGTTTTGTTCTTTGTTTTTTGACCATTTTCCTCCCAATATCATTCTTTTTTTTTTTAACTTTTTAATTTTATATTGGAGTATAGCCGATTAACAATGTTGTGATAGTTTCAGGTGCACAGCAAAGCGACTCAGCCATACATATACATGTATGCATTCTCCCCCAGACTCCCCTCCCATCCAGGCTGCCACATAATATTGAGCAGAGTTCCCTGTGCTATATAGTAGGTCATTGTTGGTTATCCTTTTAAATACAACAGTGTGTACATGTCAATCCCCAATTCCCTAACTATCCCTCCCCTCCCTGGTAACCATAAGATCATACTCTCAAGTCTGTCTGTTTCTGTTTTGTAAATATGTTCATTTGTATCATTTCTTTTTAGATTCTGCATATAAGCGAGATCATACAATATTTCTCTTTCTCTGTCTGACTTACCTCACTCAGTATGACAATCTCTAGGTCCATCCATGTTGCTGCAAATGGCATTATTTCATTCTTTTTTATGGCTGAGTAACATTCCATTGTATATATGTACCACATTTTCTTTATCCATTCCTCTGTTGATGGACATTTAGGTTGCTTCCATGTCTTGGCTATTGTAAACAGTGCTGCAATGAACACTGGGGTGCATGTATCCTTTCGGACCATGTTTTTCTCCAGATATATGCCGAGGAGTGGGATTGCGGGGTCATATGGTAGCTCTATTTTTAGTTTTATAAGGAACCTCCATACTGTTCTCCATAATGGTTGTACCAGTTTACATTCCCACCCACAGTGCAAGAGGGTTCCCTTCTCTCCACACGAGATGAGGTTTTTTTAAATTAGAAAAACGGCTCTGGAGGTTACTGGAAATCACTCTGAAGAAGGAAGGGCGTCACTACTGCAGGGGTGGGAGTGGACTCAAAGTGGAGAGAGCATGGAGATTGTTGTGTGTTGGGCTTGGGTGGGCTTGTTTTGATTTGACAGTGGTGTGACCTGGACAGGGGAGAAAGCTTCCTCCCTAGTGATGCAGGAGACAGAACCACGCAGCTTGGATAATCCCACAGCAAGTTCGTCTGTGGGATGCGATGCTGAGCCACAGAAGACCAGCATCTGGGTTGTAGGTCTGGATACAGACTACAAATGACTAAGGAGCTGGATGAGGTCGGGGCAGGATGAGATGGGCAGCTGAATTCCTGGCACTTAGGCTAACTTGCTACAGGCTGAAAGCAGCTTAATGCAAAAGCTGTTACCTACACTATAGTCTTCAAAATTCACCAGAAGAGTTCTGCACCTGGGGCTTAAAGCCATTTGAGATCCATTTTTGAGGAAAGGGAAACAACAAAATTTCATTTAAATTTTTCCCAGTGGAAAAAAATGGCATCTGCTCAAAACAAAATAACCAGCAATCACACATTTTCTTTTTAATATGAAAATATTATTAGCATAATTGGTTTCTGCAGTGCTGCCACTGGGGACAACTGGGCAGAGGAAGTTGTGTGCCTTATCCCAGCTTCAGCTTGTTATTTCATGGCAATATAAAGAATGACAATCTTCACCAAGATGGGTCAAGATAAATGGTCCCCTCTCTGCCTAGGGCTTTCTGAAAGGGAGTCCCTGTTGCTACCCAGACTTCTGGATACTTGGTCTCCAAGAGATCACATTTTTGAGGCTGAGGTTTTTTAGGGTTATTATCAAGGGACCAGGGACCAAAAGCCCACCTGGGAGTAGGTGTCCAACAATAGTAAGTATTTTCATCTTGAACTCCAGTTCTGGATCTCACCATTTAAAAGGCACACGACCGAAACAAGACAAAACCAGAGGAAAGTCATAGGTAAGGTTATAGAAACAAAGGTAGAAGGAGAATGTAAAACCATGGAACACCACGGTAACTAAAGGACCAAGAGATATTTATCCTGGAAAGTAAAATGCATTACGATCTGTGGGTTTCTGCAGGAAAAGAAGTAAAGCCAGTGAGTATGATATTAGATTGTACAGGACTTTGGCTCAATTTGCAGAACTTTCTAAATTCTAAAAAGATCTTATATTGAGATGCCCTCTCTTAGAAGCAGCTGAGATGCCTGGGTAAGAACAGGCCACTCCCTGGCCTATTCTAGGGTGGAGACTTGCAGAGGAGTTGGACTGGGCAGTCTAAAGCCCCTCCAACCCTGAAAGTGAGTGATTTTATAAAATTTGCCCCAAGGTCCAGCCTGTCTCACTTAACCAGTTTGCTTCAGAGATAACATTTGTAGAACTTTTAATTTGTAGAATCCCAAAAATGTCTCCCTGTACTGGTGAGGGAAATTCAAGGGTTGGGCACCTCTGTTCTTTTTACGTTAAGATTCCCTTGCCCCAAAGGCTCATCATTTGGCATAAAGAAGAAGTAGCTGCTCTGTCAAATTTTTCTTTGTTTCTCCTCTAATGTACTAATTGTCTAGTCAGGCTGTAAGACTCCAGGCAATTTAGAGTCATCCTTTCTCTGACTTCTTGTCATCTGCAGGGTAAAGCCCAAAGTTGGTCCATGAAGTCTTCCATGGTCTGGCACCTGCCTCTCTCTTCAGGCTCATGTGCTTTTCTCTCCCCACTCTCCACACACTCCTATTACAACTCTGTCAAGAGCTTCTGAGCACTTCTGAAGAAGTCCCTCCCCAGAGATTCTTGTACAATACACAGATTTGTATAATAAACATGTTTCCATAATTATACTTATCACACCATACTCTGAATACCCTATTCCATTGGGTGCTCCTTGGGAGAAGGGCTTGAAGTATTCACATCTAAATGTCCCTTTACCTAATATAGCACTATGTACAGAGTAGACCTTCAATAAATACTTTAAATGAATCATATATAACCACAGTAGCATGAAATTGAATATATAGCTTTTAAAGCCAGAGACAACAGCCTTTTTATGGATTCTAGTAAAATACACAGAGTAGTTTTTTTTAAATACTGTTGGCAATTCAGTAAAAGGATACATTGTCTCTGACATAAATTCTTTATTCTTCTCAAATTATATTAAATGCACTTAACTGGAAAAATACTGTTCATTTGAGAATATCAATATTTTTGGTCACATATTTTGTCTTCCAGCTTTTCTCTCCTCTCCGTAATTTTTGCTCTTTCTTCCATCCTTCATTTTCAACCTATTGCCCATCTCTGGTAACTAAGCTAAGCTGCTCTTCATCTCCCCTTGAAGTCTTCCTTTCTCTTCTTCTAAAACATTTTTCATTACATATTAGATGCCAGAAGTAGTGAGTTTTGTACTGAAGACACAGAAATTAAGGGAACATGTTTTTCATTTAATGACCTCATCATCTAGTGGAGAGAACAGAGAAGAGAAACAAAACTAAAGTATGGTAACTGTGGGAATAGGGAGTGGTAAGGATAGAGAGTTATAGGAAAACAGAGATGAGCCACCCACCTTAATGGGGATGGCCTGGAATGCTTTCCAAAGGAGGTGATGCTCCATTCCATTTTAATATCCTACCATAAATTGACTTGCCCAAACCCCATAACTGGAATCAACATATTCTATAAGTGGAAAAGTCAACTTCTATGTCCAGAATGAAAAAATTTCCGGGCTTCCCTGGTGGCACAGTACTCAAGAATCCGCCTGCCGGGGCTTCCCTGGTGGCGCAGTGGTTGAGAGTCCACCTGCCGATGCAGGGGACATGGGTTCGTGCCCCGGTCCAGGAGGATCCCACATGCCGTGGAGCGGTTGGGCCCGTGAGCCATGGCCGCTGAGCCTGTGCATCCAGAGCCTGTGCTCCACAACGGGAGAGGTCGCAACAGTGAGAGGCCCACGTACCGCAAAAAAAAAAAAAAAAATCCCAAAACATTGGTTATGGGAGTCGTAAGCAGCTTCTATTCCTATAGGAGCCTATAATAGCTGTGTCTCTTCATTCTAGTCGCCTTCACCATGGGTACTAATTGCTGAAGGGCTATATTGATCTTCTAGTAATTCACATCAGCTGTTAGGAATGGCTAGCGAAAGAGTAAGAGTAGATATGAACACAGACTGGTTTCCATAACTTAAATATTCAATAATGGAAAAATACTGACTGACTAAAGAGCAATGTATCCATAAGATGAAATATTTGAAATTCAATAAAAATAATGGCATAGATCTACATTTACTGACTAGGAAACATGACCACGACATGATTTTGAGTGGAAAGGCAGTTTACAGCACAGCACAGACAGTACTGCTTCGCTTAGGTGAAATATACACAATCAGTGATGCGCATAAGAAGACACAGAAAGGTATCTGAGCAGGATATTAATCAAAATGCACCATTTTTTTGCATGCCCTAGATGGAATATTTGTGTTGAATGTATCTTTCTTCTTTGTATGACTGTGGGTTTATTTGATTTTTTTAAATTAGTATGTCACTGGAAGAGCAGCAGTAACATTTAAGAGCAGGGCTCCAGAATCTGTTAAATTCAAGCTCTTTCATCTACTGACTTAAAGACCAGAGGCAAGTAGCCAATCCTGTTTCTGCTTCAGTTCTTCATCTGTGAAATAGCAGTAACAGTACCTAACTCAAATAGGTGGTCTGAGGATTGAGAAATAGGCACAGTATGCTTAGAATGGTCCCTGGAACATAAGTGTTTAATGAATTTTAATAATTGGTACAAAGATTATTTAACAAAAGCAATAAAAATATAATTTAAATTATATGGCTTACTCCTTCTTTACCTTCTTCAAATCTTGAGTCAAATTTCATCTCCTAGAGCATTTTGCTGACCAACCTAAAATTGCAAACAACTGTCCCACCCTCACCAGCATAAGCTCTCTCTCTTCCTCTCATTTTTTTTTCTCCATAATGCCTTTCCCTACTTTATTTTTCTCCTTAGCACTCACCAAAATCTAACACAGTATGTTATTTATTTTTTAATTTATTTATTCATTTATTCATTCATTCCGTTTACTGTTGGTCTCTGCCCAATAGAATCTCAGACCCATAAAAAGAAAGATTCTTGTCTATTTTATTTATTGATGCATCCTCAGCACCTTCAGCAATGTTGACACATGGTAGACACTCAATAAATATCTGCTGAATGAATGAATGCTAATAAAGAGTTCGCATTTATCTGATAAATGGTATATATTGTACATATCCATTCAACTTGTCCTTTTAGCAGAAAGTGCCTTGGCCAAAAATACTCACTCACTTAATGAAACCACATCAGTCTATTTGAACTAGAGATGGAGCTTGATCCAAGGAGGCAGGCAGCTGGGGTGGCGGATGAATAGCTAAGGTTCGACACACAAGTGGTCTCTCTCTTTCTTACTCTTTGAGGGCAATGGTAAATAAGTATGCCAACCAGACCAGCTTCTTCTGAAGCTTTTTCTAGAGACCATCACGAGGATGAGCCAGGTGATGAAGGCAAAAGAGAAAATTCACAGAAGAAGGAGAGAGGGCATAGAACAAAGTCAAGAGGGAGAGAGAAAAACTGACTAGTGCCTCCTCGACCTCTAACAGCTCTCAGTTCCAAATCCAAGTCAGAGCTGCCATTCAAGAATGCACAACCTCCTCTGTTGTTTTCTGTTGGTTGGCTTGTTTCCTTTAAGTGAACTGAATTCATTTCTTGTCCTTAGAAGAACTAAGTTAACAACTGAAAACTGGTTAACTAGAATAAGTAGTACACAAAATTGTACTGAGTATAATCACAGTTATTGTTATTATTACTACTTTTAATGTGCTTGAAAAATAAAGACTAGAAGGAAATGATCCATCATGTCATGGGACAAATGGTTTCTTCTGAATAGCAAATTAGGTTATGATTATTTTTCTTTTGTAATATATTTTAATATTTGTCTTCCAAACTTGCCACAATGAGTATGCTAAGAGCAAACATTTTAGGCACTTCAATACCACTATGTAGTAAGTACTCAATACTTATTGTTTGTTCATTTATTTATCAAAAACTCAAATGAAGCACCTACCATTTACCACCTGTCTCTATAGAACAGTAAGATGATGTCATTAGTAAGTTTCAAGAGTTATTTAGAATCATTGGCCAGAATATCCTTAAAAACTAATATTATATTTTAAAACTACTGTGAATTCTAATAATACTATCTTATGTGAAAATTAATTGCTTTTGAGAAGGACAAGGTACAGAAAAGCCTTTTTCAGCTCTACCCTCAGGAATGATGATCAGATTTTGATGTTTTTACCTGTAGAAGATGATGAAGTTCTAAGTGTTAATTCCACTATCATTAATATTATGATTCTAATTATTATCATTATACATTTTTATAGCACCTTTCATCTTACAGTCTTGCAGTAACTAACTGCTTTGCCTAGGAACTGAATAACTCTGCACTGAGTCTGATGAAAATTTCTAGATGAAAAATAAATTAGATTGTCATAATGGGGTTCACATATCTGCTGATGAAGTGAAATGAAACTAACGTGGTTGGTTTCACCGTCTTTTAAATCTGATATAATCTGAGCTGAACAGAGACTGACTGAAAAGTCCTGAAATCATCTCGCCCAGAATGTGAAGAGTGACAGTATCTGATGCAGCGGTTCCAGCGAGTGCATTCAATTTTGAAAGGCCAGTTAGATAAGGGAATATTGGCACAACTCTCCAGATATCTACTCCCCAATTAAAAATGTCATTTTCTGTTTTTCTAAGTGAGGACTGGGAAACTTGTCTTGGCATTACCAGCCTCTGCTTGGAGCTTATACTTTTCACAGATGGTGACTGCTCCAATTCCACAGCTTTGGAAAAACGTGGGGAGAGGTCATGGAAGATGATGGGGAGAATAAGGATAATAATACAGAAGGGCAAAGGCTGCTTTGTCAGGCTCCCCCGCAACTTGGGAACCCCTGGCCCCACCATGACCGTGCCCAGGTTAATTTCAGATACTCAGGCTCCACCTTTACTTTCACCTATGTTGGTGGCCCCAAAAGATGGGCATGTCTAAAATATCATGAGGAGGACCTTCAAGATAGTGGAGGAGTGAGACGTGGAGATCACCTTCATCCCCACAAATACCTCAAAAATACATCTACATGTGGAACAACTCCTACAGAACACCTACTGAATGTTGAAAGAACACCTCAGACTTCCCAAAAGCCGTGTGGCTGACAGGGTCTTGGTGCTCCAGCCGGGTGTCAGGCCTGAGCCTCTGAGGTGGGAGAGCCAAGTTCAGGACACTGGACCACCAGAGACATCCCAGCTGCACATGATAGCGATCGGCAAGAGCTCTCCCAGAGATCTCCATCTCAACGCTAAGACCCAACTCCACTCAATGACCAGCAAGCTCCAATGCTGGACACCCCATGCCAAACAACTAGCAAGACAGGAACACAAACCCACCCATTAGCAGAGAGGCTGCCTAAAATCATAGTAAGTTCACAGACACCCCAAAACACACCACCGGACGCGATCCCAACCACCAGAAAGACAAATTACAGCCTCAGCCACCAGAAGACAGGCACCAGTCCCCGCCACCAGGAAACCTACACAACCCATTGGACCAACCTTACCCGCAGGGTGCAGACACCAAAAATAACTACAAACCTGCAGCCTGAGAAGAAGAGATCCCAAACACAGTAAGTTAAGCAAAATAAGAACACAGAGAAATATGCAGCAGATGAAGGAGCAAAGTAAAAACCCACCAGACCAAACAAATGAAGAGGAAATAGGCAGGCTACCTGAAAAAGAATCCAGAGTAATGATAGTAAATATGATCCAAAATCTTGGAAATAGAATGGAGAAAATATAAGAAACATTTAACAGGGAACTAGAAGAACTAAAGAGCAAACAAACAATGATGAACAACACAATAAATGAAATTAAAATTCTCTAAAGAAATCAATAGCAGAATAACTGAGGCAGAAAAATGGATAACTGATCTGGAAGATAAAATAGTGGAAATAACAGAGCAGAATAAAGAAAAAAGGATGAAAAGAATTGAGGACAGTCTCAGAGACATCTGGGACAACATTAAACATACCAAAATTCAAATTATAGGGGACCCAGAGGAAGAAGAGAAAAAGAAAGGGACTGAGAAAATATTTGAAGAGATTAATAGTTGAAAACTTCCCTAATGTGGGGAAGGAAATAGTTAAATCAAGTCCAGGAAGCACAGAGAGTCCCAAACACTCCAAGACACATATTAATGAAACTATCCAAAAGTAAAAACAAAGAAAAAATATTAAAAGCAGCAATGGAAAAGAAACAAATAACATACAAGGGAATCCCCATAAGGTTAACAGCTGCCCTTTCAGCAGAAACTGTGCAAGCCAGAAGAGAATGGCAGGACATATTTAAAGTGATGAAAGGAAAAAACCTACAACCAAGATTACTCGACCCAGCAACGATCTCATTCAGATTTGACAGAGAAATTAAAACCTTTACAGACAAGCAAAAGCTAACAGAATTCAGCACCACCAAACCAGCTTTACGACAAATGCTAAAGGAACTTCTCTAGGCAGGAAACATAAGAGAAGGAAAAGACCTACAAGAACAAACACAGCGGAGGAGCTTCAAGATGGCAAAAGAGTAAGACGCGGAGATCACCTTCCTCTCCACAGATACATCAGAAATACATCTACACGTGGAACAACTCCTACGGAACACCTACTGAATGCTGGCAGAAGACCTCAGACCTCCCAAAAGGCAAGAAACTCCCCACGTACCTGGGTAGGGCAAAAGAAAAAACAGAGACAAAAGAATAGGGACGGGACCTGCACCAGTGGGAGGGAGCCATGAAGGAGGAAAGGTTTCCAAACAACAGGAAGCCCATTCGTGGGTGGAGACTGTGGGTGGCGGAGGGGGGGAGCTTTGGAGGCACGGAGGAGGGCGCAGCAACAGGGGTGCGGAGGGCAAAGGGGAGAGATTCCCGCACAGAGGATCGGTGCCAACCAGCACTCACCAGCCCGAGAGGCTTGTCTGCTCACCCGCCGAGGCGGGCAGGGCTGGGAGCTGAGGCTCGGGCTTCGGAGGTCAGACCCCAGGAAGAGGACTGGGGTTGGCGGCGTGAACACAGCCTGAAGGGGGCTAGTGCACCACAGCTAGCTGGGAGGGAGTCCGGGAAAAAGCCTGGAGCTGCCTAAGAAGCAAGAGACCATTGTTTCACGGTGCGGGAGGAGAGGGCATTCAGAGCACTGCTTTAAGGAGCTCCAGAGATGGGCGCAAGCCGCAGCTATCAGCACGGACCCTGGAAACGGGCATGAGATGCTAAGGCTGCTGCTGCAGCCACCAAGAAGCCTGTGTGAAAGCACAGGTCACTATCCACACTCCCCTCCCGGGAGCCTGTGCAGCCCAACACTGCCAGGAGCCCGTGATTCAGCGACAACTTCCCCGGGAGAACACACGGCGCGCCACTGGCTGGTGCAACGTCACACCTGCCTCTGCCGCCACAGGCTCGCCCCGCACTCCATACCCCTCCCCACCCCGCCGGCTTGAGTGAACCAGAGCCCCCGAATCAGGTGCTCCTTTAACCCCATCCTGTCTGAGTGAAGAACAGATGCCCTCAAGCGATCTACAAGCACAAGCGAGTCCAAATCCAAAGCTGAACCCCAGGAGCTGTGCGAACAAAGAAGAGGAAGGGAAATCTCTCCCCGCAGCCTCAGGAGCAGCGGATTAAATCTGCACAATCAACTTGACGTACCCTGCATCTGTGGAATACCTGAATAGACAACGCATCATCCTAAGTTAAGGAGATGGACTTTGGGAGCAACGATATATACACTTTTTACCCTTTTTCTCTTTTTCCGTGTGGATGACAGGCTCTTGGTGCTCCAGCCACTCATCAGCGCTGTGCCTCTGAGGTGGGAAAGCCAAGTTCAGGACACTGGTCAACAAGAGACCTCCCAGCTCAACATAATATCAAACAGCGAAAATCTCCCAGAGATCTCCATCTCAACGGCAAGACACAGCTCCATTCAACGACCAGCAAGCTACAGTGCTGGACACTCTATGCCAAACAACTAGCAAGACAAGAACACAACCCCACACATTAGCAGAGAGGCTGCCTAAAATAAAAATAAGGCCACAGACACCCCAAAACACAACACCAGACGTGGACCTGCCCACCAGAAAGACAAGGTCCAGCCTCATCCACCAGAACACAGGCATTAGTCCCCTCCACCAGGAAGCCTACACAACCCACTGAGGCAACCTTAGCCACTGGGACAGACACCAAAAGCAACGGGAATTACAAGCCCACAGCCCGTGAAAAGGAGACCCCAAACACAGTAAGTTAAGCAAAATGAGAAGACAGAGAAACAAACAGCAGATGAAGAAGCAATGTAAAAACCCACCAGACCAAACAAATGAAGAGGAAATAGGCAGTCTACCTGAAAAAGAATTCAGAATAATGACAGTAAAGATGATCCAAAATCTTGGAAATAGAATGGAGAAAGTATAAGGAATCTTTAAAAATGACCTAGAAGAAATAAAGAGCAAACACACAGTGATGAACAACACAATAAATGAAATTAAAAATAGTCTAGTAGGGATCAATAGCAGAATAACTGAGGCAGAAGAATGGATACGTGACCTGGAAGATAAAATAGTGGAAATAACTACTGCAGAGCAGGATAAAGAACAAAGAATGAAAAGAATTGAGGACAGTCTCAGAGACCTCTGGGACAACATTAAGCACACTAACATTTGAATTATAGGGGTCCCAGAAGAAGAAGAGAAAAAGAAAGGGACTGAGAAAATATTTGAAGAGATTATAGTTGAAAACTTCCTTAAGATGGGAAAGGAAATAGTTAAGCAAGTCCAGGAAGCAGAGAGAGTCCCATACAGGATAAATCCAAGGAGAAACACGCCAAGACACATATTAATCAAACTATCAAAAATTAAATACAAAGAAAAAGTATTAAAAGCAGCAAGGGAAAAACAACAAATAACACACAATGGAATCCCCATAAGGTTAACAGCTGATTTTTCAGCAGAAACTCTGCAAGCCATAAGGGAGTGGCAGGACATATTTAAAGTGATGAAGGGGAAAAAACTACAACCAAGATTACTCTTCCCAGCAAGGATACCATTCAGATTTGATGGAGAAATTAAAACCTTTACAGACAAGCAAAAGCTAAGAGAATTCAGCAAAACTAAACCAGCTTTACAACAAATGCTAAAGGCACTTCTCTAAGCAGGAAACACAAAAGAAGGAAAAGGCCTACAATAACAAACCCAAAACAATTAGGAAAATGGTAATATGAACATACATATCGATAATTACCTTAAATGTAAATGGATTAAATGCTCCAACCAAAAGACAAAGACTGGCTGAATGGATACAAAAACAAGACCGTATATGTGCTGTCTAGAAGAGACCCACTTCAGACCTAGGGACACACAGAGACTGAAAGTGAGGGGATGGAAAAAGATATTCCACGCAAATGGAAATAAAAGAAAGCTGGAGTAGCAATTCCCATATCAGAAAAAATAAATGTTAAAACAAAGACTATTACAAGAGATAAAGAAGGATACTACATAATGATCAAGGGATCAATCCAAGAGGAAGATATAACAATTGTAAATATATATGCACCCAAGATAGGAGCACTTCAATAGATAGGGCAAATACTAACAGCCATAAAAGAGGAAATCGACAGTAACATAATCATAGTAGGGGACTTTAACACTCCACTTTCACCAACAGACAGATCATCCAAAATGAAAATAAAAAAGGAAACACAAGCTTTAAATGATACATTAAACAAGATGGACAATTTATATTTATAGGACATTCCATCGAAAGACAACAGAATACCCATTCTTCTCAAGTGCTCATGGAACATTCTCCAGGATAGATCATACCTTGGGTCACAAATCAAGCCTTCGTAAATTTAAGAAAATTGAAATTGTATCAAGTATCTTTTCTGACCACAATGCTATGAGACTTGATATCAGTTACAGGAAATAATCTGTTAAATATACAAACACATGGAGGCTAAACAATGCACTACTTAATAACCAAGAGATCACTGAAGAAATCAAAGAGGAAATCAAAAAATACCTAGAAACAAATGACAATGAAAGCACGACGACCCAAAACCTATGGGATGCTGCAAAAGCAATTCTAAGAGGGAAGTTCATAGCAATACAATCCTACCTCAAGAAACAGGAAACATCTCAAATAAACAACCTAACCTTACACCTAAAGCAATTAGAGAAAGAAGAACAAAACAACCCCAACGTTAGCAGAAGGAAAGAAATCATAAAGACCAGAGTAGAAATAAATGAAAAAGAAATGAAGAAAATGATAGCAAAGATCGATAAAACTATAAGCTGGTTCTCTGAGAAGATAAACAAAATTGATAAACCATTACCAGACTCATCAAGAAAAAAAGGGAGAAGACTCAAACCAATAAAATTAGAAATGAAAAAGGAGAAGTAACAACTGACACTGCAGAAATACAAAGGATCATGAGAGATTACTACAAGCAACTCTATGCCAATAAAATGGACAACCTGGAAGAAATGGACAAATTCTTAGAAATGCACAACCTGCCAAGACTGAATCAGGAAGGAACAGAAAATATGCACAGACCAATCACAAGCACTGAAATCGAATCTGTGATTAAAAATCTTCCAACAAACAAAAGCCCAGGACCAGATGGCTTCACAGGCGAATTCTATCAAACATTTAGAGAAGAGCTAACACCTATCCTTCTCAAACTCTTCCACAATGTAGCAGAGGGAGGAACACTCCCAAACTCATTCTATGAGGCCACCATCACCCTGACACCAAAACCAGACAAGGATGTCACAAAGAAAGAAAACTACAGGTCAATATCACTGATGAACATAGATGCAAAAATCCTCAACAAAATACTAGCAAACAGAATCCAGCAGCATATTAAAAGGATCATACACCATTATCAAGTGGGGCTTATTCCAGGAATGCAAGGATTCTTCAATATACACAAATCAATCAATGTGATACACCCTATAAACAAATTGAAGGAGAAATATCATATGGTCATCTCAATAAATGCAGAGAAAGCTTTTGACAAAATTAAACACCGATTTATGATAAAAACCCTCCAGAAAGTAGGCACAGAGGGAACTTTCCTCAACATAATAAAGGCCACATATGACAAACCTACAGCCAACATCGTCCTCAATGGTGAAAAACTGAAACCATTTCCACTAAGATCAGGAACAAGACAAGGTTGCCCTCTCTCACCACTATTATTCAACAGAGTTTTGGAAGTTTTAGCCACAGCAATCAGAGAAGAAAAAGAAATAAAGGAATCCAAATCGGAAAAGAGAAGTAAAGCTGTCACTGTTTGCAGTGACATGATATTATACATAGAGAAGCCTAAAGATGCTACTAGAAAACTACAAGAGCTAATCAATGAATTTGGTAAAGTAGCAGTATACAAAATTAATGCATGGAAATCTCTTGCATTTCTATACACTAATGATGAAAAATCTGAAAGTAAAATTAAGAAAACACTCCCATTTACCACTGCAAGAAAAGGAATAAAATATCTAGCTATCAACCTACCTAAGGAGACAAAAGACCTCTATGCAGAAAATTATAAGACACTGATTAAAGAAATTTAAGATGATATAAATACATGGAGATATATACCATGGTCCTGGATTGGAAGAATCAACATTGTGAAAATGACTATACTACCCAAAGCAATCTACAGATTCAATTCAATCCCTATCAAACTACCACTGGCATTTTTCACAGAACTAGAACAAAAAATTTCACAATTTGTGTGGAAACACAAAAGACCACGAATAGCCAAAGCAATCTTGAGAAAGAAAAACGGAGCTGGAGGAATCAGGCTCCCTGACTTCAGACTATCCTACAAAGCTACAATAATCAAGACAGTATGGTACTGGCACAAAAACAGAAATATAGATCAATGGAACAGGAGAGAAAGCCCAGAGATAAACCCATGCACCTATGGTCACCTTATCTTTGATAAAGGAGGCAAGAATATACAGTGGAGAAAAGACAGCCTCTTCAATAAGTGGTGCTGGGGAAACTAGAAAGCTACCTGTAAAAGAATGAAATTAAAACACTCCCTAACACCATACACAAAAATAAACTCAAAATGGATTAAAGACCTAAATGTAAGGCCAGAAACTATCAAACTCTTAGAGGAAAACATAGGCAGAACACTCTGTGACATAAATCACAGAAAGATCCTCTTTGACCCACCTCTGAGAGAAATGGAAATAAAAACAAAACTAAACAAATGGGACCAATGAAACTTAAAAGCTTTTGCACAGCAAAGGAAACCATAAACAAGACAAAAAGACAACCCTCAGAATTGGAGAAAATATTTGCAAATGAAGCAACTGACAAAGGATTAATCTCCAAAATTTACAAGCAGCTCATGCAGCTCAATATGAAAAAACAAAACAACTTAATCCAAAAATGGGCAGAAGACCTAAATAGACATTTCTCCAAAGAAGATATACAGACTGCCAACAAACACATGAAAGAATGCTCAACATCATTAATCATTAGAGAAATGCAAATCAAAACTACAATGAGATATCATTTCACACCAGTCAGAATGGCCATCATCAAAAAATCTAGAAACAATAAATGCTGGAGAGGGTGTGGAGAAAAGGGAACCCTCTTGCATTGTTGGTGGGAATGTAAATTGATGCGGCCACTATGGAGCACAGTATGGAGGTTACTCAAAAAACTAAAAATAGAACTACCGTATGACCCGGCAATCCCACTACTGGGCATATACCCTGAGAAAACCATAATTCAAAAAGAGTCATGTACCACAATGTTCATTGCAGTACTATTTACAATAGCCAGGGCATGGAAGCAACCTAAGTGTCCACTGACATATGAATGGATAAAGAAGATGTGGCACATATATACAAGGGAATATTACTCAGCCATAAAAAAAAAACAAAACTGAGTTATTTGTAGAGAGGTGGATGGACCTAGAGACTGTCATACAGAGTGAAGTAAATCAGAAAGAGAAAAACAAATACCGTATGCTAACACATATATATGGAATCTAAAAAAAAAAAAAAAAAGGTTCTGCAGAACTTAGGGGCAGGACAGGAATCAAAATCCAGATGTAGAGAATGGACTTGAGGACATGAAGAGGGGGAAGAGTAAGCTGGGACGAAGTGAGAGAGTGGCACGGACATATATACACTACCGAATAAAAATAGATAGCTAGTGGGAAACAGCCACATAGCACAGAGAGATCAGCTCGGTGCTCTGTGACCACCTAGAGGGGTGGGATAGGGAGGGTGGAAGGGAGACGCAAGAGGGATGGGATATGGGGATATACGTATACGCATAGCTGATTCACTTTGTTATACAGCAGAAACTAACACAACATTGTAAAGCAATTATATTCCAATAAAGATGTTAAGAAAGAAGAATAATAGAGAGATAAACACCATGAGGAGACTATTTCCTCAGGCCGTACTATGCCCAAGTTTCTACTTTATGCGAACCCATATTTTGGTAAGAAGACAGACCTCTGTCTGGACACACTAATAAAAATCAATTACGTGGGTTTTCCTTGTGATGTTTTTCACTTTGCACCGCGTAATGAATAGATATCTGAGGAAACAAAGAGGAAAACAAAGAATTAAAATTAAACTGAACTTTAGACTTGAAATAGACCTCAGCAACTCTGGTGCCCACTTCATTGTGGTAGTTCAGAAACAAGTTACAGACACTTGGCAAATGTTAAGCTTATGTATGTATATCCATGTGTGGTGTGGGGGATATATATGTGCTAAACATTTACACGTGTAGAGTTTAGATGGTACATCCACCCTACTCTTTCTCCCCCTAAAATTCTTTTCAACAAAGAATAGTAATGAGTTCCTAATGTAGAGTATATAAGAGAATTATCTCAAGGAAAAAAATCAAGACAAGGGAATAGTATTAACCTACAGTGGTTTATTCTGGCAGATGATAACATTATCTGAAATCCCAATGATCCATCCTCTTGTTATACCAATCAGTAGTTCAGACAGCAGCCTACCTCAAAGCTTACCAGTCATTTGAATTCTAGCCAATAGCTACTTTTTCACCCCCTCTTTTCTTGAGAGCTATTGGAGGAACAATTCCACTTCATGCCTGTTCTGATCTATGAGACCACAGCCAGGGGCCATTTTTGGTGACACGGTTTTTCTATTCTGTAATAAGACTCTAACAAAGAAACCATTGGAGTGTCCAATGTCAGAAACTTTGACATCAATTTTCATGGAACTATCACACACCAGCCACTGAGCCTACTTTTGGCTCTTTCAAGAAGGTTGGATGCTGAACCATCAATAACTGACAACAGTGACAAGAAGACAGAGCTATATGATGATAACCTGATGGAACCTGTCACAAGAAAGAGCTCATCTTTGCTGAACACATGCCGTGTTTCTCCCGTAAAATATGCCTTGAGTGAAAATTAATCATGTGCACGTGTTTAATTGATGTAGAGTCCATGTAAAAAGGAATAGACATTGTCTGTGTTTGTACGGCAATGGGTGTTGGAGGGTAAGTATCTCCAATATCAAACAGACTGAATTCTTAGGAACCAGACCAAAGTAAGTTGAGGAGGCATTTAGAGACTTGCCAAAAAAAATATTCAGAACAGCTTTACATATAATAGCTAAGAAGCAGAAGCAACCCAAATGTTCACTGACAGGAGAATGGCATATTCACACATGTATATACATTGTATGAATTACTGATTGATTTATACATTGATTTACATTGTATGAATGGTATATTCACACAATTTGATATATTGTGGTTTATTAATACAATGGAACACTATTTTGCAATTTTAAAAAGTAGCAAACTATTGATACATCAGCAATGCAGATGAATCTCAAAATTTCATTCTGAAAAAAAAAAGGAGACAAAGGAGTACATACTGTATGATTCTATTTATATGGAACTCTAAGAACAGGCAAAATGAATGCAATAAATTATTGAATAGTGATCCTACTTGGGACACAAATAGCTGCACCCCTAACTCTACACATAATGAAAACTGAAGCTGCTGAAACAGATTGGCAAAGTTACAAGAATAATTAGCAACAAAACTGAGATATGAATTCCCAGACATAGGCTGTCTCCTCTTGGCTCTTATTTATTCAGTCAGCACATGTTTATAGAGCCTACTCTTTGTTCCAGGTGCTGTGCTAGGCATGAAAATCAAATGTTAGAAGTAAACTTGTCCTATGCCCTAAATGACAATAAAGCATAGAGGCCAAGTATATATTTATTGCAAACCAAACGTACTGGATTCACAGTGTGTAGAATAAAACTTCTTAATAAGGTATAGGTTACACGTCTCACACCTTTAAGGGCTCACTTTAATGCTACTCAGGAATATACTTAGCAACAACTTCAGTCCTTGGGTCATAACTTTTTCTAAGAAGGATACAGAGGATGAAGGTCTGTCCTTAAATGCAGCCATGTGAAAGGAGGCTGTCGTTTTCTGCCACATTTCCAAATCTCTCCTCCATTCCAAAAAGTAAAGTCTCCCCTACTTTGGGAAATCTAAGAATTCATTTCTTCTCTCTTTATGAAAGCTATAGTTGTCATTAGCTTGTTATTCCAAGCTATGGTTGTTTTAGCATCTACTTATTTCCCGCACAATGTTGTGAACTCCTTGAAGGCATAGTAATATTTCATTCATCTCAGTATCAACTGAACATACATCCCCAAGTGCCTATTGCCTGAACACTACCCTCTGCCTGGTAATCTGGACCCTTTCCATCATCCACTGCTATATTCTTACTTGAGCACATGTGGAACTAATATATAGGTTCCAGTCCTATATATCGTATGTTTTGAAGGAATAACGGCCCCAATGAAGGCTTAGACGTAACATAAGACATGTGTACATTGATCCTGAATTAGACCAGAGTCCCCAAACTTCAGATTTTCTCCATGACCTCAGAATCACCCATTCTAGTTCATCATCATCCCTACCTCATCAACCTAGGTATCAGGTCAAACCTCAGGCTCTTCAAAGAGGGAGATAATGTGGGAAGAATAAAACTTTATCTGATTCAGCACTTTGCCCTTGGCCTCCTGGAAGCAGTCACCTGAATAAACAGGGAATCAAATATCCCTCAGGGCTAAATTTGAAAGTTCTCATGTGAAGTTACAAAATACAGGAGTAAAAATGGAAGATCGTTCTTGGAAGCTGTATCTTGGAAGATAACATCTCAGAAGGTAATGCTCATGTAAGACAACAAGTATTGCATACACTATAATAAAACAGTCACTGAAAAAATAAACTCAAACTGACTATGTGTTGCCAGAAAGACAAAGAAAAGTCTGAAATTTTATCCTTTGTTTTTCTGTTCAACAATGCTGAATGTGTAAACAATAGTTCAGATGGAAATGATGCATGTGTCGAGCCAGCATCACCAACTCAATGTGATGGAAAAGAGTATCTACCAAGTTGCTAGTGGCCCAAACACTGATTGGAGACCCTCCTCCCATCACTCTTCTACCATTATTTAACCAAAAAGTTACATTGGCACCTCAGGCATGATAAAGTAAAGAAGGTTTTAATATTTTCCTGCTATTGTTTTTTGTTTGTAATTTTTTCAAAAGCATAACATAGTGTTGAGAACATATCTGAATTTCAGCCTAACAGTTGAAACAAACTTTTAAACCCAGATATATTATTACTCTTTTGCCATGAGCATGTGTTCAGCTTAAGAATATTTATTCAGGAACCAAGAAATAGCTCTAGGCTCTACTTTTTTTCAAGTTCAGTTACAAAGAACCTTCATTATGAAAATTTAGTCGAGCCACGTGGCTTTGTGTCAATATGCACTGTGAAATATTTTGCTTCTACCAGTTGGAAAGATATTATCCTCAGTTAGGTTTATAAAAATCTTACAACTTTAATTCTTCTCTACCATTCTGAAATAGATCTGGTTTCTGGCAAATTGAGTCAGTAAGTAGAATTTATTTCTTTCCTTGTAATGGTTTTATTTTCCTAAAAAATATGTGCAACATGGAAAGTGAAGCAGGACTGGAATAAATGGCTGTCAACTCAACAAACCTTAAGTAAATTTTATGCCTGGTACTGCCATTGGTATTCAATATCACTAGATATTTTACCTTGAATAATCACTGATGGACATTGATTTTGCCTTTATTCTTCACAACACAGCAAAATTAATGTGAAAGTCAGACTCAAATGAGTCCCAATGGTGTCCTCCGATCTCTGCTGAGAAGCACATTTCAAATACAGAAGAAATGGCAACCAGCTGAGAGCCAGTGTACCTTGTATTGTAACAATTAATGGATATGAACAGGCCACACAGGAGAGCTCAGGTTACCTTTATATCAACTTTGGAGGTGAGAGCCTGAAACAGTTCATTGTGGTTAATATGTAGTGGATTTATGATTTGATTAATCCCCACCAATTAAAACAATGATGTTTCTCTTTTTTCACATTATATTTTTGTAATTATTCTTTTGGGTATGTGGATGTAACAGTGAAATGTCAACAAGGGTGCAATAATTGCAGAGGAGTTTAAAGTCAGGGAAAAACATGTTTTCCTGAATGTTTTTTTTTTTTTTTTTTTAAAGAGAAAGATAGAATGTAATGCAGTGTTTAATGGGAAAGTATCAATAGCAGTAGGTCTTTACCCTTGATTGAAGAAGGTATGTTGGTGATGTGTCATACTGACACTGCCTAAAACTCGACCCTACCAATTATTTGGTTCAGAGTAATTCAGATCATGTGATAGAAGCACTTAAGGAAACATGAGCGACCATTCTAGGTGAGCTTTGGACTACTAAAGATGGTGATTCTTTATAGATAGGGAATGTTTCTTCTTTTTTTTTACATCTCCCAGCACCTACTAACTCAGCTCACTGGGCACAGGAGGTGGGTAGGTGCTTAGTAAATTTTGAAGTGTAACAAATAAAAGCCTTACTAGACATTATCTCTGTGTAAGGAGAGTAACAATACCTAAAACTTTCAGATGTAGTTGGTGCCCCATTCCTAAGCCCTTGACTCTCACTTCTCAGCTTCTTACTTACCAATGGCATTTTACGGCAAACACATGCAACTCTCTGCCTGAAGATTTTTCTCATCACACAAACATTCTTAGTCCACACAGGCAACCCATTAGTGTTATGTATTTTATATCACTAGAAACAGCCCTAGATGAATGACAGCAGGATTTGGCGGAAAATAACTTAGTATTCTCAGATCTTGTGGGGGACAGCTTTGAGGGATACTCAGCAACGTCACCCAGAGTTTCTTGGTGAGATTAATCCCAGGGCTCACAGCAGTAATGATCTGACTTATGCACCCTATATTTTCTCCCTTCTCCTCCGTGCCTCACTTTTGCACTTCCCTACTGGTGCCTACTGGAATCACCTTCCAGGTGCTTCGTCTTGTCTTAGGTCTGCTTCTAGGGTAACCCAAATTAAGACACATTGTTTGGCAACATTCCTCAGGATGTTAAAAAAAAAAAAAAAAGGTACATGGCATTCTTTGCCACACCATGTTTTAAAATGCACTGCAAATAAGCAGCTGTGATGCTCATTCCCAGTACCTACAGCTTAACACCTTTTCATTACACCAACATGTTTCAAGCATGTATGTTAACCACACATCTCCTGTAGGTGTTTGTATTGTATTTATAGCACCTGCTCTGTGACTAACCCAGTGATCACAAAAGCAGAAATGTTCTACACAGTTAATCAGATTGCTTCATGGACAGGGAAAAAAACCAAATCCAATCATTTATTTTCAATGCTTTACTTGTCCAATCTTATCCCATGAGCTGTCTGTGAAGCATACACTGAAGAGGAGATTTGGCAATTATTTGGTATAATTTAATCAAAATAGATGGCAAATCAAATAATGCAAGGCATAAAGTTACATGGAGACCAAATTTCTTCTGTGTTGATGCTACAAATGCCAAATTACCACTTTAATCTCTCCTGAATCTTTACCTCTCTTAGTTGTAATCTCATTGGATTTTTGTTTTACCATTTTCACATTCAACAGAGTTTTGATCAGTTGAATTGATTCTCTCATCCTCAGTCTATCTCAGTGTTTTTGAAATATGTTATGTCAAGTATTAAGACTATATTATCTCTATTTTTAAAATAGATGTTCCCATTAATAACCAATGACGTAAAGGATCCTTGAAGCTACATACTAAATTTATTTTATACATAATTTATTTTATACATAGCTAAATTTATAATTTATTTTATACATAGCTAAATTTATTACCAATTGTGTGACCCTGAACAAAATCCTTGATCCCTCCAGGTCATTTATTATCTATATGATGACAATAACAATACCTAATTTTCAGGAGCTTTATGAAAATTATCAAAAATATATTTAATGTTGCTAGCACATTGCAAGTGTTCAGAGTTGTAATTTTTGTTTTGGTATTGCTCAATCTTCCCAGGCTAATTTCTAGTCCAATTGTATTAATTGCCTCTGAAATTGATTATGCTTCTTTGGAAAGCTTTGCATTCCATGTTTCTCTCAATTCACATAGGACCAGTTTTAGCCAAGGCATTCATATGCTTACAATTTCCATCAAGTCAACAACTAAAACTTTGCATGGACAACTCATGAGGTAGAATGGAGGTGCCTGTTTCTCTAAGTGAAATGGTTTCCATGGAAAGGAAATATAATTTTAAGATAAACTTAACAATTTAATTAAGTGTAATGTGTCACTAATCTAGGAAGAAAAGTGAATCTGAAATTATTACTTTGTAGTTTATGTTTTAGAATTTAGCCTACTAAATTGCCAGCTATAAAAACTGCTATTATAGTAATGCAAAGATTAAATGAGATAACGCAATTAAACCACCCAGCACAATAGTTGACAGAAAAGGCATTCAAATAAGTATGACAACTTCTTAAGAAAAGGAAAATATGAAATTACATTACCATTCTTTCTATATCATGGTACAAGATAATTTGGATTGACATATACTATTTTATCCTGATATTATACATCACAGACATTAAATATGTAACCTATTCTTATTCATTTAAGACCCAGAGACATCATTCATAAGGAAACAGAATTTTAAATGCCTTCTTCACCTTTTTGCTCATAAACTGCATTTCCTTTCTGTCTTGAAACTAAACAGCTGGAAAATATTCCCAACCAACCTCTCATCCTCAGTGATTTAAATTTAAGATTTTTGTTTTAGAGAGAATAAAATAAAATATCTTATCAGGGTAGGATATATCCCATGGCACACAGCCCAATTTGTAGAAATGATCCAGGTTCATTCTTTCCAGAAAGCATCCCTAGACTTTCCATTTGGGATTTGAATTCCCAGAAGGCATGTAATGCAACATAGATAAGAGATCTCTTCTACCCTATATTAAATGTCCAAAAGATCACGACATTTTAGATCTATGCCACAATAACGCAATTTGTACACATACACACAAACAAACAAACAGGCACAAGATTACAGCTGGCACTTTTATTTAAGACACCTTTCATTTCATTTTAATTTTCCAACTTTCTACCAAGCAACTCATTGGTAAGTTAGTGATATGTGCAAAGAACCTTTCTTTCTTTTTTTATTTTTTTTTAGAGTAGAACATATTCATCTTTATTTTGATCTTTACATACATGGTTTCACTACTTGTAAAACTTAACAGAAAATTGGGCACAGTGTGATGGCATCTCTAAATTCTAATTTCTATATACATACATCAGTTACAAAGGGACCAACTCAGTCAGAACTATAGGTTAAAACTTTAGCTCCCCCTTCCCACTTTATTCAGATGAATCCTGCCAGTTTTATAAAGTGAGGTCCTAAAATTTAGTTACTTGATAAGCTGTGGAAAAAGTTTCAGTATGTTGATAGCTCAATGGGAAAAGTTTCCTGAATATCTCCGTATTTGCATGGTTTCTTTAAAAATTGATCCACACTGTTATTTTACAAAAACAGTTTTCTTTTATTCAGGTCTCCTCCCCTTTTTTTTTTAAAGTTTTAGGTGTTTTTTGTTTGTTAGTTTTGTTGTTGTTATTTATTCATTTATTTAGGCCGTACTGGGTCTTAGTTGCAGTCACAGGATCTTCGTTGAGTCATGCAGACTTCTTAGTTGTGGTATGCAGGTTTCCTACTTGCGGCATACAAACTCTTAGCTGCTGCATGCATGTGGGATCTAGTTCCCTGACCAGAGATCCAACCCAGGCCCCCTGCATTGGGAGTGCGGAGTCTTACCCACTGGACCACCAAGGAAGTCACAGGCCTCCTCCCTTTAGAGTCATTACAGCTTGACAATGATGAGTATTCTAATAATATAATACAATAAACAGTGATCCCTTCCTGCTACCCACTGTTGATAATAGTAAATAATCTTTATATGAAGAACCTTCTATTTTCAGTTAGGCATGTCCATTAGACAAATAAATGTGAAGGTTTGGGTCCTCCCCACCTTCAAATTAGCAGGCATGTTAACTAAATTTGGATGGTAAGCCGTTTATTAATTCATAATAAATTAAATATGACATAAAAGACCATTGCAAATTAGTACTGTTTTGCCTTCCTCTTAATAATAACTGAAGAAGAGAGTTGGCCCTGTGTTGCTAACTGAGGTGGAAATGGGAATGGGGAGCTCATTTCTGAAAGCACAATCCCTGGGCTGGGTCAGCTTGAATTTCAACACTCAAAATGAATCCAGCAATCATGATCCTAAACCATAAATGCTCCATCTTGGACCCAGGATGGGAGTCAGGACTCCTTTCCCATTTCAATTATAACCTATTGCCTGGCACATATCAATAGGTACCAAAGCCAAGTTCTTTGTAAGAAAATGAATATTAGGTTTTACTGCTTGAATAATAATTAAATTTGGATGCTTAACTACACTAGATATGACAGTCTCTTAGGGAATGTTCCATTAGAGAACTGAAGTATTTGGATATATTATAGTCACCGTAATATACTCAAGTCAATGGATTTGAAGGCCCTTTCAGTATGAAAATGCAGATATAATCTCAGAATTATCTTTGCAGAGACATGCATTTATAGACATGTCAAAAGGTCTAAAATATCTGCAGATAAACTAGATTTGGGGATGCCAAATAACTATATAAGATGTCAAACATATAAGAGTAAAATGTTTAGTAAACATGTACCTATCTATCTGATTCTCATTAAATTCCCTTTGAGTTACCACAAGTTTTAGGGATGAGGGAATTGAGGCTCCAAATGTGTCAGTAACTAATAAAAGTCGCAGGATACAGCAGATGGTATTTTCCAAAGGCAGTCATACCAATACCTCCACATGCTCTTCTACAATGCAGCCTTGAGATGAAGTCTATATCCTCTCTCCATTTTTCTGGGAAATCTCGCATCTGCTCTAACCAACAGAGTATGGCAGAAGTGATGCTATATGACTTCCAAGGCTAGGTTACAAAAGACCATGCAGCTCCTGCCTCATTCTCTTTGGATGAAAGCTAGGTACCACATAAGAATTCCAACTACCCTGAGACTACCACATTGAACTGGTCACATGTAGGTGCCATAGCCTTAGCTGAGCTTCCAGGCAACAGCCAACATCACTTGGCAGTCATGTAAGTGTGCCGTCCTGGACATCCAGGCCAGTTGAGCCTTCAGATGACTGGAACTCCAGCCACCATCTAACTGCAACTGCATGAGAGACCTTAAGTGAGAACTTCCCAGCCAGGCCCTACTTAAATTTCTAACACACAAAATCATGAGCAAAATAAAATAGTTTATTTTAAAGCACTAAGGTTTTTGGGCAATAATAACTGAGAAGCACAGCTAGTAAATCATAAAGCTAGGATTTGGAGCTTGTTGCGTCTGATCCAGGGGTATTATTTTTCCCAATTATATATTCCCTGGGGTATATAATTCTCATTATTTTTCACATTCTGGATGTGGGATTTCAGTGGAGAGAACATATAGCTTTGAAATCACCTTTCCTTTAGTTTACTGAGTGGTCAGATAGGTAGGTCCAATGAATACTAACGTTCAGCAAAGGTAAAAGAAAATACGAGGTAGAATGCTGAGACACGACATTTACTAAACCGTTAAGCTGAACCAAAAGTATAAAAGCGATCTTTAAGGCACTGGAATCTAACTCAGTTCTTATAACTTTAATGGTTAGTTAGGAGAGAAAAATGTACCAGAATAAAGGTCCTTACATTCTCCCCACTCCCTCAAAATATCCTCTGCTACATCTTCTAGAAATCAAATGTGGCAAGTAATTGAAAAATAGACAGCTATTTAGATTTTAGCTTCAACACAGCTCACAGACAGGAGGGGACAGTTAATGGATGCAGAATTCTAGTGGAGGCAAGCATCTTTCATAAAGGTGAAGCAGAGCAATTGAATCTGTTCTTGTCAATCATCATCAAACAAGAATATTGAGTATCCACAGTGTACAAAGAATCCTGAGGAAGAAAAAGAAAAAAAGAACAGAACATAATTTCTATCCCCAGAGAGTTCTGGCAAGCTCTCTAGGGATAAAGACAAGCATATGTGAAGTGATGACACAATTTACTCACTTTTTGCTTAAAAACATGTACTTTCCCCAAAGGACCAAAGGACATGAAAACAAGGAGAGAAGAATTCTGATATGAGAGAAATAATCCAACATTTGAAGGTCCAAAGCAGACATTGTATTTACACAAAACTGTAAGATAAATTCTTTCTTTTTCTCACTTGCAAATAAAAAGGCACGATTAAACAGGTTAGGTGATTTGCTCAAAGTCACCCGACAGAGCTGAGGATTTTTGCAGCCTATCAATTTAGAATCACACTTTCTATTCACTGTGCAATGAAGGTGAAGACGGACAAAGAATAGTGGACACTGAGCACTGGGCTCAGGACTGCTCTTGAAATGCAGAATTAAAAAGAATTAATAACAACCAACAAAGAGGAGTGCATCAGCGTTCATCCGTCTCCGTGTTCCCTGCATCACTTGATTTTCTGTATCCTTTTGTTTTTTTTCCTGCCCTTGAGTTAAGCTAGAATTCCTGCTTACCCTGCTAATACCTGACAGCATCTTTAGACATGTTACCTTTTTGGCCTCTAATGTGCCTCCAAGCCACATATGTATAACCAAGTTAAGTGCATTTTTTAAAACTTCTTTTATGAATTTGTCTTAGTTCCTTGATAAGAGCTAAGCCTGAACAGTCTACTTCATATTCGCATTCATCTATGCTTCACAACTGTTCCCTACGCCCCACCTCCTCATTAGAAGTACTCATTTGATTGTTAAGAATCTAGACAATCATACTAAGAGTTTAAAGAGAAAACTGCCTGCACCTGAACTTGTCAGGGATGGATTTTGTGACTAAGCAGGGCTTGAGCGTGACATTAAAAATGGTGGAGTGAAAAATATGCAATAAATATGGAGAGGCTGGTGTAAGGGAAAGTACCTAGGTGTGGGCTGCTGGGGGAAGATAATTAAGTCATATAACATGTTATATTTGTTTCTAGTAATTTTTTTTTTCATGATGGAATGACAGATCAGCAGGAAAGGTGGGAAAAATATAATTTCAGAGAGGGGTTGAGGATACAAATATCACAACGTTTGATCATTTTGTCTTTCAGTAAAGTGTTGTTTTTCCTAAAATTTAAAATAAAAGATAAACATATCAGGTACCTATTTTGCCACAAGCATTTTGCTGTGTACTTGTATGTTATTCACATTGATAATTAATAGGGTTTGCGTAGAAATCCTAACTAAAAGATGGAGACTCCATTGTGGGCTTAATTTCATGGCAGGTTTAATCCTGTCTTTGCAGCTTGGAGGCTTTTCCCAACGCAAGACAGATGATGTAAACCCAGCAGAGAAGTCTTGAAAAGACAGTTGTGTATTGAAGATATTCTCTCAGATGCAAACTGATATCTGGGGCAGTTACCTTAATGGCCCCCTCCACTCCCAAGGAGCACTTAGTGCTTTCTGGAAAGGTTTTCTTCCCTTCTAAAAATAACATTGGAACTTTATTTTAACTATCTTTCAGAGGCATGGAAGAAAGGTTCTAGATGTTTGTGGCTTTTAACTTATTTTTTAAGGCAAATACTCTCTAGCTGTGTTGATTGTGGTTTTTTTTTTCTTTGCAATTCTCCATTCTAGTTTACCCTTTGGTATTAAATTGATGGTCAACATTAGTTAAGCAAAAATCTGTCCTATTTTCCCACAATTGCCTTTTCAGCAAATTTCACTACCTGAAAGTCATTTATATAGAAAAACAGCATAAAAGCATGGCTCTGGAACCAAACTGCCTGAGTTAACTTCTCAGCTGTGTTGCTTATTTCACCTCAATAGCTCTATGGACACAGTGCGTAGTCTCTGTGTTTCAGTTTCCTTACTTATAAAAATAGTGATAATTATAATCTCTCATAGGGTCATTCAAATGATTAAATAGGGTAATATTTATACAGTGCTTTGGGAAATTCCTGGCACAGAATAAGTTCTTTACACATGTTAGCGATTTTAAGAGGGCGGGAATTTTTATCTGTATTGTTCACTGTTGCATCTTCAGTAACTAAATAGTACCTACCACATAACAGATGTTCAATACATAATCGCTGAATAAGTATATAATTTCATTTGCCTATTTTCATAATAGCAAGGGAGACTCTTCTAGGATTCTTTTATTCCAGAAAAATATAAATAAAAATTTAACTGAAGAGAAAATAAATTCTGCCGCTGATTGAAAAATTAGACTCAGACTTAATGAATCTTACCAGTGAAGTGGCTCTAATAGCCCAGAGAATTTCAGGGTGAGTTGCAGTAATACATGCAGCTGTAGTAAATATTTATTAAGCATTTACTATAAACTAAGCACTTGATATGCAATACCTTATTGAATATTAGCATGTCCTTATGGGGTAAGTTGATTTTTTTTAGTATTTTTTTAAATGTATTTATTTTATTTTATTTTTGGCTGTGTCGGGTTTCGGCAGGTGGGATCTTCGTTGCAGCGTGAGGGATCTTTCGTTGTGGCGCACAGCCTCCTCTCTAGTTGTGGTGCGCGGGCTCCAAAGTGCGTGGGCTCTGTAGTTTGCAGCACAAGGGCTCTCTAATTGAGGCCCACAGGCTTAGCAGCTGTAGCCTGCAGGCTTAGCTGCCCCGCGGCATGTGGGATCTTAGTTCCCTGACCTGGAATCAAACCAGCGTCCCCTGCATTGGAAGGCGGACTCTTAACCACTGGACCACCAGGGAAGTCCCAAGTAAGTTGATTTTTATCCTGATTTTACAGATGAGGATTTTGAAGCTCATAAAGGCTAACTAACTTGCCCAAGGTTACAAAGCTAACAAGTGGTAGAGTCTGGTATGGAATCCAAAGATTTCAGACTTCAGACCACAAGGTTTTAACTATTTCACTATGTGCTATTATATTTATTCAACAAGCAATGCGTGGGGAGTCTAAAATATCTCAGGCTCTATTTTGAGTACTCTGCAGAGGAAAATGTGGTGGAGGAAGAGTTCCAAGGTAAAAAGGACAGAGTTGCAACGGGACAATTAAAGGAGAAAGTGAGCACTTTAGTAACTAATATAAAGGGATGTCTATTCTAAACAGAATGATGAATATTGAGAAATTTCCACAAAAGCTAGATTATAAAGCCAGTGACTGGAGAGAAAGGAAGAAAGCAGTCAGTTATAGGTCTGAGAACAAACAGAAAGGTGACTCTGAATGAATCTTGTGACCTGCCTCTGGCTTTTTCCTTTTCCCTCTGACTTGGTATCTATGAAAGGATGACAGGAACCCATATGATGCTAGACCTCCCTCTACACAGAGCACACTCTCTATTCATGACTCCTAACCCTGCCCATACTGTAGTCCCTTACTATGATACATCACTGCAGTGTATTTAAATGTTCCTATCTCTCACTAAATATCACCACTTCGTGGGCAAGGAACATGTCTTTATTAACTGTAGTATCACCTTCTCACCTTCCTCAGTCGTGTGGCACAGCTGACACAGTAAACATACAAAACACAACTGAATGAAACAAAACTTCCTTATTACAAGTTCAGAGAACTCTAGAAAGTAGAACCATCAACCCAAGAAGATGTGGGATACGGTTTGGGGTTGAGACAGCGCCCTAGCAAAGAAAAGCAATCATGAAAACCCTCAACCTTTGGAAAAGCTTATGTGGGCACTGCAAAACCAGACAGATGGATCAAGGCATCTACCTATGGCAGCTGAGGTAAGAAAATGTTTGTGGCTTTTGAGGACATTTTCCCTAAAGTGATTCAGCATTCCTTATATGAGCATTTACACAGTGTACTCCTATTAGAGTTTAGGCCTGGCAACATGAACTCTGACACATTTCAGAGGTATGCATCCACTGATTCCCTTTTCACATTGTCTTCCAGGAAGCTTAACTATAATTATCCATCTTAGCCTCAGCTGCAATAAATATGTTTAAACTGAATTTCTATTATAATTTTCTTTTCTTCTCCACTGTCCATTTTAGCTACTTATCTCTTCACTCCCAATTATTCTATGGAGAAAAAAATGTATTTGTAGTTTGCTTAAGATTAGCATATCCCTCTATTTTATTAAAAATATAATAAATATTGTTCTTGGATGGGCACAAGTGCTATGAGAGAAATAAGAAAATTCCTTAAGTATATCCAAGACTACATGAAAATTAATGCCATTAGCTCTTGATCTATGTTGAAAAGCTTGACTCTTTCAACCCTACTAAAACACAAAACTACATGCTACAACAGGGATGAACCTTGAAAACATTATGCTAAGTAAAAGAAACCAGACACAAAAGGCCACATATTATATGATTCCATTTATATGAATAGTCTAGAACAGGCAAATTCATAGAGACAGAAAGCAAATGGGTGGTTTCCAGGGGCTGTGGCAGAGGGGGAAATGGGGAATGGGTACGGGGTTTCTTTCTCGGTTGAGGAAAATGTTCTGGGATTAAGTGGTGATGATGGTTGAACAACATTTTAAATGTGCTAAGAGCCAATAACTGTACACTTTAAAATGGTTAATATGGTGAATTTTATGTTATGTGAATTTTACCTCAATTTTTAAAAAACACAAAAATACTAATAACAGGATCTTTGGCCACAGAAGGTCTTTTTAACTTTAATTCCAAAGCCTCAGGATATTCACCTGAAATCAAACCACTCTGAAAGTTGCCAACATTTACTCTTATAGAGATCAAGAAATGGAAGTAGAGAAAACTGAACAGTTTGCTTCTAAAATAAGAGGTCAACCTCTTCCGATAAAACAATTACAATAAAGAAAAAAACCTGGGCTACTTTTTCCCAAATTGCTTCCAGCAGAACTGCCCTAACATGTGGCATGTCTTCATTTTCAAAATAAAGTCTTGAAAAATACTTTAAGGAGACTAATTTTAGATGGCACAATATTATTTTAAATTTCTGAGTAATTATTAAGGCCCAGAAAACAGCCAATATTTATTTACAGCAAATAAACCAAGGAAAGGAATTCATTACTTAAAATACTTTTTGAAAAAATTATCATTATTTACTCACTGCAAATAGTTGGTCTTCCCACTACTACTAAATAAATCGAGTTCTTGCCAAGTTTTTCTAACTCTACCTCCATCCATCCATCCACAGTGTTTCGACCCTTTAAAGTACTTTGCAATGTCCTCCCCTTACACTGAGTACCCAAGTGCTCCTTCCCTGGCAAAGAAAAGATGAAGCTCATAGAGAAAAGAGAGACAAGGTAAGGGATAGGAAATGTGTTGGAGATTATGAGGCTAAGAGTTTGGAGCTTGTTGGCTAAAGAAAACTAGTTGTGCAGCATTGTTAGTCATTGTTGATACACAGGCTGCCATTCCAGAGTGAGGTCAAGGTGTAGGTTAAGGTGATAAGCTTGGGTTCCGGCACTCTGGGTTTGAATCCAATTTTTTAGGAGTATGGTCAAGTTTTTATCTACTCGTAGTTTCAGTTGACTCATATGTAAAGTGGGATTAGTATTATCTATTTCCCAAAATTATCATGATAATTAATTAAGATTATGTTAGCAAATCACTTCCACAGAGTTCAAACTAAACCTTGGGCATCACCAACAAGAAAGTGAACACCACTTTGCTACCATCAACATTACAGACCTTACCAATCTATGAACATGGTCCAAGGACATATTAGATTGTTTGGCTTTTATATTAATATTTATTATATTGAGCATTCAACAAGCATTCCAATGGCTTTTCTGACCACCTAAAAATGTTATCTCCCCCATCCTAATCATTCACTTTTTACTTACTTAAAGGACTTTTACATTTATCCCCTCTCCCTCTTGTATAGCATCATTCCTTCTCCCTTTTTGTGACCTTCCAATATCCTACCCTTTGCCTTTAAGTAGACTGATTTCAGCTACTTGGTTGTTGCACTGCAATTACAAATGATATTAATGAGCCAAATATTAGTCAACTGAATAACTGAAGAGGACAGTCCTTCCACTTCCATTTGCCTGTTAGTAAAGACTAATAAGTTGATTCACAGTCCATGGCTCAGGGACGAACCTGAAGAGTCTGTTCCCAGCAGGCAGGGCATATGCCTTCTGTGTAAAAGCCATCTCTTTGTTCTATAACTTCAAGCACAGTATTGTGCTAAAACAGCAAGTAATGTAATAAAAATGGGACAATTCAGCTTCTCCTCTGTGCACTGGGGCATGTGAATAGGAAAAATAAAGAAAAAAATCTGATTTTTTCATCACTGAAATGGAGGCACTGCCCAGAGAACAGCTGGGGTAGAGGAAAGGTCTGGAAGATGATCTTTCCATTTCTCCTTTGCTAAAGAGAAACCCCAGTTATTCTCTGGCTTGCCTTCTGATGTCTTGCCAGTACCATCATATTCTCTGAAATGAAGCAAAGAGATACTGACAGCTGTGCCCAGCATGGAAACTGCCAAAATGCAGAAAACTTTATAGCCTATCACGTGGCATCAAGCCAAAGGAAGATATCAATAAGATCCCAAAACAACTCACACGTATCAGAGTATTTAAGAGAAACAGAGGGCAGGGCATTTGGAAGCACCATGGCCTCTATGATATATTTCTTTTCTCCAAAACATGAGAATGACAGGATTTCCATGAATGTGCTAGGTAAATGGACCCAGTAAAAAAGCATATCACTATGCATGGTATCAGATGAAGTTCCGGGGAAAAAACAAAGTAATACTTTTTAGGTAATTGCAATGCCATGCTACTCCACATACGCCATTCAAATGATCTTCATGCTAACCTTCTGAATTAGGGAGAACTTTTTAGTTGATAGAAACCAATTTCAAACTAGCTTACACAGTAAACAGAATTTATTAGCTGGTCTGGATTCATGAATATTAGATACCCTAGTGGACACTCCTGTCAAATTTACATTATTTTCTCCTTAGATGGAATTTCTCCTCTTAGACGGTGAAGTTGATTAAAAGAGAAGGAAAGTCTTGAGCTTTCTCCATCATCAATTCCTTCCATTCAATGTTTGAAAGTAAACAATCACCATTTCTCCCATGTGCTCTCAAGATTTCCTATCTCCACACTGCTAACCATGTATCAAAGATCCTTGCTGAAAGGGAAGGAGGAAAGAACGATGGAGGAGAACAAAGGAGAAATGATGGAAAGGTTATAGAAGAAAGAGGAGACTATCAATGGATGAGAAAATAAATGAACGCTCCAGCGTGCTCCACTTTCCCTCTAAACGTAACAATAGATTAAGATTTCATTACTCTATAACGATATGTTCATCTGTACTGTTTAATATGGTAGCCACCAGCTACATGTGCTTACTTCAATTTAAATTAATTAAAATTAAGCGAAATTTAAAATTCAGTTCCTCAGTTGCACAAACCACGTTTCAAGTGCACAACAGTCACATGTGGCTAATGGCTACCATAATAGGCAGCGTGAATATAGACTATTTCCACCATCACAGAAGGTTCTATTGAATAACACTTATATTTTTAAGCCTTAATTTGGCAAGCAAAATAATGAGAAACACAATGCATACCGGAAGAAATATAGAATTCAGAAGTGAAAAACAAAAGGAGAAAATAAATTTCTGATGGGAAAGGGTAGTGACTATTTCATCTACAGGGTCTTAAGGACAAAACAGTCAGAAAACCAGTTGAGAGGAAACATATCATGCCTTTAATGGATAAATCTTTCTACACTACAAAGAAATAAGAGGTAAGGTTAGACCTGGAAAGTGAGAAAATGTGATCTGTAATATGGGGCCCAGGTGACATATAGAGTCAAAGTTTAATCTCAAACTTGGGGATCAGAGATATGCCACTCAAGGTGAGGGATTTTCATCTGCCTAAAAAATGTAGTTTTTTTTTAAATGGAACTGAAATAAAATATGCTATAAATTGGCTAATCAATCAGGTTGCTCTATTATCTTCATTTCTTAAGGCAAATACTAGAGATTGCAAATTTTATTATGAACTAACTGCTGAATAATACATTTTCTCTTAACTGTCTTAATTTCAGTAGGCAGATAGTTCACAGATACAAATAGCCATGACCTTAAAGTAGAAATGATAAAATATTTTTATACCCTAGATTTAGCATGAAATGTGACACCAGATGTCACTAAGTGTACATAACCTGAAATTCTTGTAAATCTAAACCTGTGTGATATGAAGCAAAATTTTTTCTCTAACCTTTCAGATAGATTAGTACATTGACCATCGTATCAGAAAGTCCTATGATTCTTGATATACCAACTAAAAACGAGGATGAAAGTCAGTATTTCACTCTTTTTGTGACTATGGACTGACTTATAAAGTAGTGGATTTTTAACTTAAAAAAATAAAAATATGTTTCCAATGTCCTTGACAGACATCTTTAAATGTGTTTAAAATAAATACAATTATTATTTCTACAATAATACACTCATTACAGAGAAAGAGAAAATATAGAAAAAAAGGAGAATTAGGATTAAACATTCAAACATATTTGTACAACTTAAATACAATCCCTAGTGACATTTTGATGTTTGGGGGTTTTGGGGGGGGGGTTTGTTTGTTTGTTTTTTGCTATTTGTAGCTGAAACAAATGTGTTTTTATCATACATTTAGATTTAGGATTATTTTTAAAAGCTGTCAATATAAAGTGTTTATATCATTTTATGTAATATAATTTACCTAGCCAGTCTCTTTATATTGTCTTTAACTTTGGGATCATCATAAATACAAAGGCAACAAGTATTTTAGGAGACCGACGTTACACAGAGCGTTGAGGTTTTAGTGATTTTGTGTTCAAGCACTGATGTTAGATCCCCTGGGTTGAAGACCTGACTCTACGGTTTCCTACCTGTGAGATCTTAGAAAGCAGCTAAAACACTCCACGCCTCAGTTTCCTCATTTGTAAGACTGAATTCATCCTGTTTTAAGAATTAAAAAGAGATGACAGCGCCAGGCATAAAATAATAACCCATTCTCTTGATAAATAATAGTATTGCCATAATGGATTTCCAGAACTGAAATTACTGGATCAAAGCTATAAAAGGCTTTAAGTCTATTATGAAACCTTGCCAAGTACACTTTTTTAAAGGTTTATGTCAATGGTTATTCCAGCAGTCATTTTTGAGCATGCCCATTCCCTATTCAGTCACCAGCACTGTTCCTAACTGATTTCTAATTTTAAGCAAGTAATTGTACAAACAACAGCCTTTTTCAGCCAAAATAGAAAATAAAGTTCTACCAAAAAGAAAAAAGTCAAAGTTAGCATCTTGCTCTAAAACACCTGGAAGGAAATAATCAGGGCATCTATTTTTTTAATATTTAGCACTCCTTTCTCAGAGGCCTTTATTTTTAATGACATTCTCAGTGGGGAAAACAGTGTCCTGCCAGCAAATGGAATATTGCTATTTATAAGTAAAAGTAACAGTATTCAGGGGACTTAGAAGGGATGAATGGAAATGATAAACATCAAATGATAATAAGAGTTTCATCTTTCTCCTGTGTTACAGCTAAATAAAGCTTTACAGTAGATCCCAGTTGAGGAAATCTGCTGGCAGGTTTTGACTACCCAGAATTTCTATCACATTTCCCAAGGTTAAATACGTTGCCTTGAGGCAGCTGCTCAAAATGATAAAGGGGACACTGTAGGACAGTGGTGCTCTTTGTAATGTTAATAACCCTTGATTCTGGTGTCTGATGCAACTCTGGGGAAATCTGCCAGTTCCAGACGTTTTAAAATCTAACTCAGTTAACTGCACATTATTGCCAAAAAAAGGAAGTTTTTTTTTTTAATTTGGCAGGAACAGGAAGATAATTTGAGTATTCCACGTATTTACTTTAAGTACCTTATTTACATCACTGAATTGAATTTCCACAGGACAACATGTAATATAAAATTAACGTGTTTTTTTCCTACAAAAGCAGATGGTATTTTATTTCAGAATTCACATATATTTATTTGCTTACTGGATTCATTTTTATGGTATAACCAGGGTAGTGATATTTTATCATACTTTTTACTTACTTACTTATTTATTTAAGATTTATGCCCCATCTGGCTTCACAGGGGCAAGAGACTGTCTGCAGATGAATGTATAGGTAAAGTGAGACCTAAACCCATCATAAGTTTAATCAAAAAGAGCAGAAGGAATGAGCACATTCAGAACCAGAATTAATGCAGGTACTGCTTTGGGTAAAAAATCGAGTCCTCCATATTTCCTAATTGCTAATTTTTAAAGATGTATATATGTATATATACATATAGAATCCACATAATAAATCTCCACCCATCCCCCTGGTTTTAAATAGGAAGGATAATATAATCCATCTAAAGAAGAAATGAATGTGATGGAGATGTGGGGTGTCACAGGAGCCAAGAAGAAGGGAGGCAAAGAAAAGGAGAAAGATACCACAAGGGAAGGCTCTAAAGGAATGTGCCTTTCATGGGTATGACCCGCTCTGTGGTTGGTTTAAGGAGGGCGATAATGAATATGCTGAAGTCGCTCTCATGGAACAAGTCTGGCAAATAGTAATTGCTTAGCAAATGCTGAAAGCACATGCAAGTGAGTACTTCCACATGTTATCGTCTTTACTTAACACGACGATTGACTTGAACTTCCTTTTGAAGACACTAAACTAACCAAGTAATAATATACTTAACCGCCATTTTACAGAAGGCATTTTCACATTATTCAATTCACTATCACATTAACTCAATAAATGCTGAAGACGAAAGGAACATTATAATTTGTATTCTGATGGTCCAACTTTTAGGATCCAGTTTGGAAAAGCGGGAGCAATTGATAAAGAAATAACAATATTGACTTTCTCAAATATCAACTCCCTTATAAACAACAGAATATTTTTTTCCTTAAGACAATACTGCCATATACCATGGCTCACTCATTCACTTATTAATTAATGGAAAGTATTTCTCTACTCTGTATCCATGCTTAGTCATGACTGTCATCTAGCTGTCACCTCACCACTTGTGCATATGGCAGTGTTAAATTTTTATTTTTAAACTACAGTGATTATAGCCATTTCTGTTATGTTTCCAGTAGTCAAATAAAATGACATCAGAAGATTTCAAGCATACATCACTATTGAAGCAGAAAGGAAGATGTTAGAACTAGAATAACCTGTGATCCAGCAAGAGCAAAATTACAGGTCACATTTTAAAAGTAAGTCAGAGCTTGTAGATAGCGTGAAGTTAATCTGGTTGCATTCACCCCTCTTCCAGAGGTCACTGGAACAGGAGAGTGACTTGCTGAAGGTCAGGAAACAATAAGAGAGAAATGCTGGATTTACAACTGAGTTAGGCATCCCATCTGCCCATAATCCTGACATTTGGGTTCTGCCTTTCCCCAATTCTAGGATTCTTTGGGAGCTAAAACGAGACACCCTACTGCTAGACACAGATGTGCAGGTAGATCAGTCTCCCCTTGTGGAGTATGACTCTTTATTGAGGGCTCAGAGATACAAATAGTTGCCTCTGAGGCATCTCACTGTGATACTTTAAAGTGATGTGCCATAAATTTCTGCTGATGTGCCAAGAATTCTTCAGGCTGCTCTCCTTCCTGAGATGAAAGTTGTAGCACTGTGGCACCCTCTTTTCTATAAATTCCCTCTGGGCTTCAGATAGCCAGAGTTACATCTTGCAAAACAAACAAAAAAAACCCATGATATAAGGTCTAGATTTACTGGGCAAGTCCACTCTATCTAGTATTTTGAATGAATCTAAGGACTTCTTTCTTAGCTTCAACAGTAGACTCTGGGAAAGGAGCTTGTTGTGTACAAGTGGCTTATTTTGGAAGTGATCATGGGAAGCAGGCATCAGGACTAGAAAGAATGAAATAAAGGAGAAAGGAAAACCAAGAAAAAGAATGCATTACCCAGTTGGCTCTGATGATACCACTGGACCCTTTCAAGAGTGTGTAGAATTATTCCCTGGAGGAATGAAAGGAAAAGCTATCCATTGACTCCTGTTCCACTCTTATTTTGGGTCATCTATAGGCATTTAGTACTCTCCACAATTCCACGTCTGCCCCACAGTCTCCTACAGGTATCCTCTGCTATGGAAAGGCACTGGGAGAAAATAATAGCTAAGAACTAAATAATAAAAGGAATTAATTAACTAGGATAGAGATATACAGAAAAATATTTTGGACTTATACATTGCCGAACTTAACACTCAGGTATATATCATTTCAATTTACTGACGAAATTAACTCACATTTTGAAAGTTTAAATGATTTTCTCTTGACCACAAGGTCAACAGGTGATGAAGTAATCATTTTATTATTAAGTTGGGAAAGTCAATGATCAGTTTCCTCATTGACTCATGAAAAATATTTTTAAATCTTAAACACACATTCTCCACGTTTCCCACCTAGAGTCTTATTGATATTTATATGTAGTATTATTTTTTTTTTTCCCCAGAGTCTTTAGGCAAGCATTCTTGTTTTATTTAACACAGCTTTTCTCATTCTATTAGCTGGGGGGAAAAAAGGGGGCAAAAAATAATAATTAATTGAGCTTTTATTAGATCTAGCTAATAAAACAGTGTTCTAAGCTATTTACATGCATTGACTGACGTAATTTTTTATTTTAATTTTCACTGCAACTCTATGTCATAGCTCCATTATAATATTTATTTTATATATTAGAAAAATGAGGCACAGAGGAGTTAAGTGATCTGCCCAAGATTACCCAAGAAGCCTCATTTTAAAGTAGTGACTTAATCTCTGCCCTGCCCTGCCTCATGTTATGCATGTGTCTATACCATTCAAAGCAATCCAGTCATGAGAAGTTCACTCAGAGACTGAGGGAAGCCTAGGGTGTTTTCTGCGTTCATTTCCAAAGCTATTTAATTATTACCTCTGCATGATTATACAATAAATTAATACTGGAAACAGAAATCAGCACTATTTTTGAGCTCTTGTTATTTGCTAAATGTTTTAATACAATACCTTGTTTCATCTTCTCAGCAGTCTTGGCAGGTAGGACTTAGGAGATAAAGTTACTGAATGTAACTTTATCCACTTTAAGACGGCAAGGACTGAATTCCTTTTTGTATTCAGTCATGTCCTCTGTAGTCTAAATATGTAAGGATATTTGTGGGAAGGATGGCTTTATTCAAACATCAAGTGTGGAGCTGCATTCTGCAAAGTACAATGGTTTACTTTTTTTTTTTTTTTTTGGTCTTTCCAATCATATCTAGCAGTATTAAAAGGACCTTTTTTACAGTGACAGCTTTTGAACAAATGCTAACTATATATCAAATCATTACGTTGTACACTTAAAACTAATACAATGTTGTATGTCAATTATATCTCAATTTTTTAAAGCTACCTGTATAAATATGTGCAATGGTATTTATATAATCTTATTCAATTTTTAATTAATTTAAATACCACCCCCACTCCCTCACAAGGTGTTTCAATTTGTTTCCTGGCCAATCTACGTATTGAGAAGATCTTCCTAGTGTTCCCACTGAAGGCTGAGGAAGGCAATATCCAAGGACTGAAGGAAAGTTTCCAGGAGAGACAGACAGAAATTAAACTGATATTGATAAGAGCAGGAGTCAAGTGGAATAGGGAAAAGCGGTGGGAGAGGGTAACAAGAACAAAAGTATAGGAAGGAGTCTGTGGAACTGCATATGAAAAATTGGAATATCAATACTACTTATATCATAGGTTCACTGTGAAAATTAAATGAGATAAGCCACACAGCACTTACGTCAACACATGCTCTATAAATTTTAAAGTTTTTTAACCTCTGTCTCATCACCACCATCAGTACTGTCATCATCATCATCATCATCACCTTTATCATAATTAGGCCCCTGCCTACCTTCCAAAATCTCACTTTCCATTGCCCCAGAATTCTCCATAGTCTTATAATGTGACATTTCAACTATGAGCAAAAATTGGTGGAAATATCATAAACTCTGCAGACCTTAGTAAAGTTAGATCGATTCTAATGATGAAATTATTATTTCTTAACAGAATATTAAAAGGGGAAATCTGCAAAATACCTGTACTGGCTGACAGAGTAAATGTGAAATAAACTGTTCCTCAAGGTAACATAATAATACAAGATGGTATGGAGTCTCTCAAGTGGGGTTCCAGCTGAAAACATGTGGCACTTTGAAACTAGGATACCTTGAGGAGAGTTTAATAAATACACTATTTTAAAACGTGAGAAACATGATATAGAACACATGGAAGATATTACAGTACCTTAGGGTTAAAACAGAGTGGGTAAAAAGGGGCGGTTTTGCTCAAAATGGACAAGGTTGTGTGCTGAGAGCCTTTCTACGCAGCTGAGAACTTTCAATTAAAAGAGAGAACAAGCCTACAGCGAGCCACAGTGAGGATCTGGGGGATTAAACCCCCCAAGCTCACTCTCCACCCTCCCTCTTTCCATGTATATAGTCTATACAGGTCAGCCTCTCATGGCACAAGACAAGAAGGAAAAAAGTAGAAAGTGGATCTGGAGAGGCAAGCAGAAAATGTTCCACTGAGGGTATATTTAAGTAGGTTAGCCTCTGTATATATGTATGGAAACATATAAATACACATATGTTCACTAGTGAATTAGGCATAAAGTTTTATTCTGTTTCATCAAATGTGACAACAGGTTTCCTTTAGCTTAACAGTCAAATAATGAGTTCATATGTTTATTTTTCTTATTGTTAACACCTTGACGGCAAGGACTGAATTCCTTTTTGTATCTCAGTCCTCACTGCCATTTGATACGTACTAGTTAGGTATAGTTACCATGAATGTTGATTGTACTGGATTGAGTTAAATGTTTGTTGAAGGCCACCCTTTCATTAAACAAGGAATCTCACTTACATAGGATTTTGACTTTACATCTGAAAATAATTTTGTAGGAAAGGTTAAGAGTTTTAGTCAAGGTCACAGAGCTGATGAGCCATAATACTGGATAAGAGCCAGGGTCCCAATTTTTGATCCTGTCCTTTTCTAATATGCCATTCTCGACATACAAATTCTCTTTACACGTGAACTTGACAACTCCACCCATTCAGGACCCTGGACAGTGCTTGGTACGTGGGAAACAACCATTTTTGTTCATTTGCTTTGCCTTTCACAGTCGTGTTCCCTGATCCTAGAACAGTACTAGGAATATGGTAGGTGCTCTATAACGGTTTATTGAAGAAGTAAAAGAATGAGAAGAAGGAGAAGAAGGAAGAAGGTGTTCCAAGCAAACAGTATGTTATTTTTTCCTATTTATGAGTCTTTCCCCTTAGATACATTTTTGGGGCACCCTGCCCATATATGCTGATTAAGTTCATTGCATTAGCAACTATGTATTCGGGCAACAATAATTGTTAGGGATATTCTTCATCAGCTGATTTCTTGGCCATGGAAAACCAAAGGAAATCACAAGTAGAATTTTCTGTAAAGAGACCAGTCATTTTTCTATGTTCTCTTTCACAGCATTAAAATACTATTCCCTATTTAAATAACAAAAAAAGTATTTCATGTTAAGAGCTCATCCGGGCTAATCTCCCAATCTATGGGTGGAATGACTGAATCTGGTTTTTCTCTCAATGAAAAATTATTAATGGGAGAGCTTTAGAAATCATTACCTTGTGAAATATAAATCTGTCTCTTTGAATAAAGCACTCTGACAGGCAGCCTAGAAAGTACTAATACAAGGTAACAATCTATCTATACTTCTGAACTTTATTTGACTGCGAGGAAAACAGTAAAATTTCTATTATGGCACATCAGAAAAGGCTGGCTCTACCCAGGCCTACGTATTTCTCTTACAAAAATACTCGTAAAGCACTGACCATATCTTACACCTCTCTTTCAGCCACAGTTCAGATGGAAGCTGTGTTACACTCTAAATGACTTCGCTTCTCAGATGTAAAACAGAATTTATGTTTACTCTTCTTTAGACACCCACACTTTCCTCCTGCAAGATAAACCTTATAACTGCTTTAAATCATCCGTTTTCTTTATGTGATTACTGAAAGAATGGCAGATTTACAGGCATAAGACCATCTGTACCAAGAAAAGAAGATGATTTTTTTCTTAATAGAAAACATGGCATGTTTTATTATCACTTTTATAATCTTGCTTATCTGCACACAAGAATCCTCCATGTTTGACCTATAGTTATCTCCCCTATGAAGCCAATGAAACACACCCACCTTTATGTTAAACCAAGGTTTCTCAGCCTCCCAGCACTACTGACATTTGAGTGATGAATAATTTGATAATTCTTTGTTGGGGAGTGGGGAGGGGGGATGGCCTGTGCAGTGTAGGAAGTTTAGCAGCATCCCTGGCTTTTTACCCACTAGATGTCAGTAGCACACCCCACCCACCCCGATGTGACAAAAGAAACGCCAAATGCCATCTTGCAAAATCACCCCCAGGTTGAGAACCACTGTGAAAACATTCCACACCTGATTAGTAAACTACGGGAAAAAAGTTAAAGTTAAGGTACACCTACTAAGGACCCGACAGAATTCATACATCCATTCGTACACCTGTTCATTCATTCATCAACTCTTTCTTTCCTTTAGTCACTTTTTCCTGACCATTTGGAGGTTCAGCAAATCTTGCCCTATAGTAAATAACATTCTCATGTAGACCTGGTTCTAGTTATTTAAAGGGTGTAATTATGCACTAAGTCCTAGAAAGGAAAGTCTAGGAAAGAATGAAAAATTGAATAAATCTGACTCCTGACTTGGAACTCATGAATTCCAGAAAAAGTAGTCACAGCACTTACAGTCACCAAGATTTTACTTTGCGTATTGCAGTTAGAAGAAGACATAATGCAACACTGAGTTTTAGGGTGCTAATAACTCATAAGATACCTTATGCTTCAAATGCCAACTCTCCAAAAAAAAAAAAAACAAAACACTACGTTTTAGTAAATATAAGAGACAGACAAGCATATTTTTTGAGACATTTGGAGTAAATCATTTAGTGAATATACAATAAAACGTGGATTAGAGGGGTTCTTTTCATTTGCTTGATACTTTATAATTTCAAGTTTTTCTACAAGTGTGCATTTCTTTTATTATTAGAAAAAATCAGTAAGCTTTATAAAGTTCATTAAAAATTCTGGCTCCTGTACGTTTGAAGTTAGGCCCAGTGCAGTGAACACTTCACAGTAATTTTCAGCCTCAGATAGGATTATTTATGGGCAACCACAGAGTACCCCTAGAGAGCAGGAAAATAAAGTTGACATGATGGCATTTTCCAAATTGCTTCTGAACACACAAAACAGCAGCAGGTCTTTGAAGACCAGGCCTGCAGTCTCTGCCCAGGGAACAATGGCCCACGTAACAAAGTCATCTCTCTCCAGTCTTCCTACCTCTTGCCCAAGTGATTTCTGCTGCAGCAGCTAAAGCCTCTAACCCCCCACCCCCAGGCCTCTAGAAGGTCACATCTGCATTGGCTAGAAGGTCAATCCAGGTGGTATTGCCCAAGGATACTGTATGTTATTGCTCGTTGGCTTAATTACAGATTCTTCCCTTGCCAGCCTTTCCTTCCGGATCACCTTCTGCTGTGTGCTGCTTGGACATTTAGCTAGAAATAGGAGGAAAGGAAGTAGAAAGCAGAGGATCGAGCTATGGATCTGTGAGAAAGACAATCTACAGGTCCGTGAAAGTTGTTTGCAGGATACAAATGAGGGGAATAAAAGTCTCTCAGAGAAAAATTACTTCCTTGAGAACACAAATAAAATCTCTGTTGAGGCTGTGAGGAGAAATGGCTTGGATACCATGCTGACCTGGGGTCCAGTCCCAGCTCTGTCTGTATTAGCTGTGCCACCTCAGGGCATCCCATTAAGTGCTCTGAATCCAGTTTTTCCCTTCTGAAAAATGGACTTTATAATACCTATCACAATCTGCAAACTAAATGATAACTACTATAGACGATATTTAGGGTACTTAAGTCATCCATTTATTCATTCAAACAATTAACTGAGTGCATAATTTGTGACAGAAACTCTGCTACATGTTGAATAAAACATGGTCAACAAAAGTAGATACAGTGCTTCCCCTCAGGGAAGCATCCAGTCTAATTAGAAATCTGTATACTTAAGAAATAAACACATAAATATATGATTAATCGTGCTACTTACAACAAAGCAGAAGTTTCTGGAGGCCATTTGAGGGTTGGGAAGGCTGTGCTGAGGATCATCAACTTGAATCTGGAAGACAGAAGAATTACCAGGTGAAGGAAAGAAAAGCATTCCATATGGACTGAACAACACAAAAAAAGTATCTTATGTTATTATGGAACACAGGAGGCCCAAAAAACCATGTCCTTTGTGTACTCAGTACATAGCACAGTGCCTAGCATATAGAGGTCAATAAGTATTTGTCGAATGAATAAATGAGATTTCTAAGAAGTATTCTGTGAGTGTTGATTCAGTTACTTGCTAGAGGTACATTCTTTGGCAAATGAATTACTTGTCTAAGCCTTTGTTTCCTTATTTGTCGGCTACTATTATTTGTAATACTGACATCTCTAGATTATGTTTAGGATTACATGAAAAAGTGGACATGAAAGGTCTTAAGAGCTCCACAAACATTAGTTAAGTCTCTCATAAATAGGAGTTTTCCTCCATAAATATCACTAAGATGACAAGTTCCCTGAGCACAGGAGCCAAATTTATTTAGTTCACCCCTACATTCATAGCATCCATTGAGGTACCTGGACTAAAGCACTCACTCAATAAACACCTGATAATGCAATACCATTGATACTGATTATGCTTTTATTTTTCAGTGTGTATACAGCTATGTGTGCACATGTATCTCTTTGATTTAGGTTCCTGTGTTGTTTCTGTCTAAGGCATCAAGACACAAGCATATTAAACCAAATATGATTACATAGTCTCCCTCTTGTGCTCCCTGCACTATTCACCAAATCTATGCCTATTAACCAGCCTGAAAAGGTCCTGAAATATTTCTAAGCAGAGCTGGTGCCTTTACTAATTGAGCCTTTCCCTTTATTCTCTAACTCAATTTGCTTCTAAAAAACAGGAGTGGGGCACAAATAGAAGGAGTGGGAAATTTATTTTATAATTTATTGGAAGACTAATATGGCCACCTCAAAGTCTGAAAAGCAATAGAGCACAGAAGTGTTGAGAGACACCATCTGCCATAGACCTTGAGCATCCCAGCACATACTTGCCGGGTATGCCAAGAATGCAAGATCTTGAGCTTTCTTTACCTGGACCAGTTCTCAGGACTCCATTAGCAGAAAGCAACCTTGAGGAATGAGATAATGTCTCTACCCGCTCCAGTCCCCTAGCAAAAACTGCTTCCACTTACTATGACAGTGGTGAATCCTATAACCCAGAGTTTCTCTCCTGTAATGCACTCCCTTAGACCTGGTGAAGGGAGAAGGTGGGGGAACCAAAACAAATGATAATAAAGCTCTGGTTTCTGCTTTTGCTGTGAGGAAAAACATTCTTTTCTCTGAACCAGGAGTCTCATGTCTACAGTCCGTGATACTGAAGCAGACTAACTTGTTAGCCTGTAAGTAGAGTAAAATCACAACCTTTTCACGGTTCTGGACATTTGGTAATTATTTTGGCATTAGAATCTAGGTCTATTTTTCCATTTAAGTTTTTTTGAGCTTCAGTTTTTGTCTTTTGAAAGCTAAGATCATAACCACAACCACAAGTGCTGAGCCAGAATTACATTTTTTCATTTGCAATCAAAAAAGTCTAAATACCGCATTGTGCTAACAACAAAACAATACAAAAGGAAAAAACCACAAGCTTACTGCTCACAGGAAAGTCAGAAATGGAGTACTTCTGGGTGCTGTCTCAGACATGGGAATTCACAGGCCATCATCTCTAGGGTTATTTTGAATTATATAACTCCAATTACCTTCTATCTTTAAGTTCAAGATTCTAATTCCTAGGGCTTCCTGGTGGCGCAGTGGTTAAGAATCCACCTGCCAATGCAGGGGACACATATTCGAGCCCTGGTCCGGAAAGATCCCACATGCTGTGGAGCAACTAAGCCCATGCACCACAACTACTGAGCCTGCACTCTAGAGCCCGCGAGCCATAACTACTGAGCCCGTGTACCACAACTACTAAAGCCCGCACACCTAGAGCCCATGCTGCGCAACAAAGAGTAGCCCCCGCTTGCTGCAACTAGAGAAAGCCCGCACGCAGCAACAAAGACCCAACCCAGTGAAAACTAAATCACTTAAATCAATTAAACAAAAAAAGATTCTAATTCCTAGGAAAGGAATATTGATTAGTTCAGCTTCGGTCATGTCTTTTCCCTTTGACCAAGGTAATGTGATAGGGAGAGGAGAGGGACAGGCATTTTATTTAATTTTATTTTTTTAACATCTTTATTGGAGTATAATTGCTTTACAATGGTGTGTTAGTTTCTGCTTTATAACAAAGTGAATCAGTTATACATATGTTCCCATATCTCTTCCCTCTTGCAACTCCCTCCCTCCCACCCTCCCTATCCCACCCCTCTAGGTGGTCACAAAGCACCGAGCTGATCTCCCTGTGCTATGTGGCTGCTTCCCACTAGCTATCTGTTTTACGTTTGGTAGTGTATATATGTCCATGCCACAATTTCACTTTGTCACAGCTTACCCTTCCCGTTTCCCATATCCTCAAGTCCATTCTCTAGTAGGTCTGTGTCTTTGTTCCCATCTTGCCCCTAGGTTCTTCAGGATGATTTTTTTTTTTTTTTTTTTTTTTTTTTAGATTCCATATATATGTGTTAGCATACGGTATTTGTTTTACTCTCTCTGACTTACTTCACTCTGTATAACAGACTAGGTCCATCCACCTCACTACAAATAACTCAATTTCGTTTCTTTTTATGGCTGAGTAATATTCCATTGTATATCTGTGCCACATCTTGTTATCCATTCATCTGTTGATGGACACTTCTGTCACTTTCATGTCCTGGCTATTGTAAATAGAGCTGCAACGAACATTTTGGTACATGATTCTTTTTGAATTATGGTTTTCTCAGGGTATATTCCCATCAGTGGGATTGCTGGGTCGTATGGTAGCTCTATGTTTAGTTCTTTAAGGAAGCTCCATACTGTTCTCCATAGTGGCTTCATCAATTTACCTTCCCAACAACAATGCAAGAGGGTTCCCTTTTCTCCACACCCTCTCCAGCATTTATTGTTTCTAGATTTTTTGATGATGGCCACTCTGACTGGTGTGAGATGATATCTCATGGTAGTTTAGATTTGCATTTCTCTAATGATTAACAATGTTGAGCATTCTTTCATGTGTTTGTTGGCAACATGTATATCTTTGGAGAAAAGTCTATTTATGTCTTCTGCCCATTTTTGGACTGGGTTGTTTGTTTTTTCATACTGAGCTACATGAGCTGCTTGTAAATTTTGAAGATTAATCCTTTGTCAGTTGCTTCATTTGCAAATATTTTCTCCCATTCTGAGGGCTGTCTTTTCGTCTTGTTTATGGTTTCTTTGCTGTGGAAAAGCTTCTAAGTTTCATTAGGTCCCATTTGTTTATTTTTGTTTTTATTTCCATTTTTCTAGGAGGTGGGTGAAAAAGGATCTTGCTGTGATTTATGTCATAGAGTGTTCTGCCTATGTTTTCCTCTAAGAGTTTGATAGTGTCTGGCCTTACATTTAGGTCGTTAATCCATCTTGAGTTTATTTTTGTGTATGGTGTTAGGCAGTGTTCTAATTTCATTCTTTTACATGTACCTGTCCAGTTTTCCCAGCACCACTTATTGAAGAGGCTGTCTTTTCTCCACTGAATATTCTTGCCTCCTTTATCAAAGATAAGGTAACCATATGTGTGTGGGTTTATCACTGGGCTTTCTATCCTGTTCCATTGATCTTCACTTCTGTTTTTGTGACAGTACCATACTCTCTTGATTACTGTAGCTTTGTAGTATAGTCTGGAGTCAGGGAGCCTGATTCCTCGAGCTCCGTTTTTCTTTCTCAAGATTGCTTTGGCTATTCGGGGTCTTCTGTGTTTCCAAACAAATTGTGAAACTTTTTGTTCTAGTTCTTTGAAAAATGCCAGTGGTAGTTTGATAGGGATTGCACTGAATCTGTAGATTGCTTTGGGGAGTATAGTCATTTTCACAATGTTGATTCTTCCAATCCAAGAACATGGTATATTTCTCCATCTATTTGTATCATCTTTAATTACTTTCCTCAGTGTCTTATAATTTTCTGCATACAGGTCTTCTGTCTCCTTAAGTAGGTTTATTCCTAGATATTTTATTCTATTTCTTGCAATGGTAAATGGGAGTGTTTTCTTAATTTCACTTTCAGATTTTTCATCATTAGTGTATAGGAATGCTAGAGATTTCTGTGCAGTAATTTTGTATCCTGCTACTTTACCAAATTCATTGATTAGCTCTAGTAGTTTTCTGGTAGCATCTTTACGATTCTCTATGTATAGTATCGTGTCATTTGCAAACAGTGACAGTTTTACTGCTTCTTTTCTGATTTGGATTCCTTTTATTTTTTTTCTCTGATTGCTGTGGCTAGGACTTCCAAAACTATGTTGAATAATAGTGTTGAGAGTGGGCAACCTTGTCTTGTTCCTGATCTTAGTGGAAATGGTTTCAGTTTTTCACCATTGAGGATGACGTTGGCTGGGGGTTTCTCATATATGGCCTTTATTATGTTGAGGAAAGTTCCCTCTATGCCTACTTTCTCAAGGGTTTTAATCATAAATGGGTGTTGTATTTTGTCAAAAGCTTTCTCTGCATCTATTGAGACAATCATATGGTTTTTCTCCTTCAATTTGTTAATATGGTGTATCACGCTGATTTGCGTATATTGAAGAATCCTTGCATTCCTGTGATAAACCCCACTTGATCATGGTGAATGATCCTTTTAATATGCTGCTGGATTCTGTTTGCTAGTATTTTGTTGAGGATCTTTGCATCTATGTTCATCACTGTTATTGACCTATATTTTCTTTCTTTGTGGCATCTTTGTCTGGTTTTGGTATCGGGGTGATGGTGGCCTCGCAGAATGAGTTTGGGAGTGTTCCTCCCTCTGCTATATTTTGGAAAAGAGTTTGAGAAGAATAGGTGTTAGCTCTTCTCTAAATGTTTGATAGAATTTGCCTGTGAAGCCATCTGATCCTGGGCTTTTGTTTGTTGGAAGATTTTTTAATCACAGTTTCAATTTCAGTGTTTGTGATTCGTCTATTCATATTTTCTGTTTCTTCCTGATTCAGTCTCGGAAGGTTGTGCCTTTCTAAGAATTTGTCCATTTCTTCCAGGTTGTCCATTTTATTGGCATAGAGTTGATTGTAGTAATCTCTCATGATCCTTTGTATTTCTGCAGTGTCAGTTGTTACTTCTCCTTCTTCATTTCTAATTCTATTGGTCTGAGGCCTCTCCCTTTTTTCTTGATGAGTCTGGCTAATGGTTTATCAATTTTGTTTATTTTCTCAAAGAACCAGCTTTTAGTTTTATTGATCTTTGCTATCGTTTCCTTCATTTCTTTTTCATTAATTTCTGATCTTATCTTTATGATTTCTTTCCTTCTGCTAACTTTGGGTTTTTTTTGGTTCTTCTTTCTCTAATTGCTTTAGGTGCAAGGTTAGGTTGTTTATCGGAGTAGTTTCTTGTTTCTTAAGGTAGGATTGTATTGCTATAAACTTCCCTCTTAGAACTGCTTTTGCTGCATCCCATATGTTTTGGGTCATCGTGTTTTCATTGTCATTTGTTTCCAGGTATTTTTTGATTTCCTCTTTGATTTCTTCAGTGATCTCTTGGTTATTAGTGTGTTGTTTAGCCTCCATGTGTATTTCTTACAGATTTTTTCCTGTAATTGACATCTAGTTTCCTAGCTTTATGGTCACAAAAGATACTTGATACAGTTTCAATTTTCTTAAATTTACCAAGGCCTGATTTGTGACCCAAGATATGATCTATCCTGGAGAATGTTCCATAAGCACTTGAGAAAAATGTGTATTCTGTTGTTTTTGGATGGAATGTGCTATACATATCAAGTCCATCTTGTTTAATGTATCATTTAAAGCTTGTGTTTCCTTTTTTATTTTCATTTTGGATGATCTGTCCATTGGTGAAAGTGGGGTGTTAAAGTCCCCTACTATGATTGTGTTACTGTCATATTCCCCTCTTATGGCTGTTAGTATTTGCCTTACGTATTGAGGTGCTCCTATGCTGGGTGCATAAATATTTACAATTGTTATATCTTCTTCTTGGACCAATCCGCTGATCATTATATAGTGTCCTTCTTTGTCTCTTGTAGTAGTCTTTATTTTAAAGTCTATTTTGTCTGATATGAGAATTGCTACTCCAGCTTTCTTTTGATTTACACTTGCATGGAATATCTTTTTCCATCCCCTCACTTTCAGTCTGTATGTGTCCCTAGGTCTGAAGTGGGTCTCTTGTAGACAGCATATATATGGGTCTTGTTTTTGTATCCATTCAGCCAGTCTATGTCTTTTGGTTGGAGCATTTAATCCATTTACATTTAAGGTAGTTATCGATATGTATGTTCCTATTACCATTTTCTTAATTGTTTTGGGTTTCTTATTGTAGGTCTTTTCCTTCTCTTGTGTCCTGCCTAGAGACTTCTCTAGGCATTACTTTAGCATTTGTTGTAAAGCTGGTTTGGTGGTGTTGAATTCTCTCAGCTTTTGCTTGTCTGTAATGGTTTTAATTTCTCCATCAAATCTGAATGAGATCCTTGCTGGGCAGAGTACTCTTGGTTGTAGGTTTTTCCCCTTCATCACTTTATATATGCACTGCCAGTCCCTTCTGGCTTGCAGCGTTTCTGCTGAAAGATCAGCTGTTAACCTTATAGGGTTTCCCTTGTGTGTTATTTGTTGTTTTTCCCTTGCTGCTTTTAATATGTTTTCTTTGTATTTAATTTTTGATAGTTTGATTAATATGTGACTTGGTGTGTTTGTCCTTGGATTTATCCTGTATGGAACTCTCTGTGCTTCCTGGGCTTGACTGTTTCTTTTCCCATATTAGGGAAGTTTTCAACTATAATGTCTTCAAATATTTTCTTGGTCCCTTTCTTTTTCTCTTCTTCTTCTGGGACCTGTATAATTCAAACGTTGGTGCATTTAATGTTGTCCCAGAGGTCTCTGAGACTGTCCTCAATTCTTTTCATTCTTTTTTCTTTATTCTGCTCTGCAATAGTTATTTCCACTATTTTATCTTCCAGGTCACTTATCCGTTCTTCTGCCTTAGTTATTCTGCTATTGATCCCTTCTAGAGAATTTTTAATTTCATTTATTGTGTTGTTCATCACTGTTTGTTTGCTCTTTAGTTCCTCTAGGTCCTTGTTAAATGTTTCCTGTATTTTCTCTATTCTATTTCCAAGATTTTGGATCATCTTTACTATCATTATTCTGAATTCTTTTTCAGGTAGACTGTCTATTTCCTCTTCATTTTTTAGGTCTGGTAGGTTTTTGCCTTCCTCCTTCATCTGCTGTGTTTTTTTCTGTCTTCTCATTTTGCTTAATTACTGTATTTGTTGTTTCCTTTTTGCAGGCTGCAGGTTCGTAGTTCCCTTTGTTTTTGCTGTCTGTCCCCAGTGGCTAAGGTTGGTTCAGTGGGTTGTGTAGGCTTCCTGGTGGAGGGGACTAGTGCCTGTGTTCTGGTGGATGAGGTTCTATCTTGTCTTTCTGGTGGGCAGGTCCACGTCTGGTGGTGTGTTTTGGGGTGTCTGTGGACTTATTATGATTTTAGGCAACCTCTCTGCTAATGGATGGGGTTATTTTCCTGTTTCTAGTTGTTTGGCATAGGGTGTCCAGCACTGTAGCTTCCTGGTCGTTGAGTGAAGCTGGGTCTTGGTGTTGAGATGGAGATGTCTGGGGGATTTTCGCCGTTTGATATTATGTGGAGCTGGGAGGTCTCTTGTGGACCAGTGTCCTGAACTTGGCTCTCCCACCTCAGAAGCACAGCCCTGATGCCTGGCTGGAGTACCAAGAGCCTTTCATCCACACGGCTCAGAATAAAAGGAAGAAGAAAAAGAAAGAAGGAAAGAAAGAAGATAAAATAAAATAAAAATGAAGTAAAATAAATTAAAAGTTATTAAAATAAAAAATATTAAGAAAAAAAATTTTTAAGTAATTAAAAAAAAAAAAGGACAGACAGAACCCTAGGACAAATGGTAAAAGCAAAGCTATACAGACAAAATTACACACAGAAGCATCCACATACACGGTCACAAAAAGAGAAAAAAGGAAAAAATATATATATATCTTTGCTCCCAAAGTCCACCTCCTCAATTTGGCACGATTTGTTGTCTATTCATGTTTTCCACAGATGCAGGGTACATCAAGTTGATTGTGGAGCTTTAATCCGCTGCTTCTGAGGCTGCTGGGTGAGATTTCCCTTTCTCTTCTTTGTTCGCACAGCTCCTGGTGTTCAGCTTTGGATTTGGACCCGCCTCTGCGTGTAGGTCGCTGGGGGGCGTCTGTTCCCCCGCTCAGACAGGACGGGGTTAAAGGTGCAGCTGATTCGGGGGCTCTGCCTCACTCAGGCTGGGGGGAGGGAGGGGTATGGATGCGGGGCGAGCCTGCATTGGCAGAGGCCAGCATGACGTTGCACCAGCCTTAGGCGTGCCATGCGTTCTCATGGGGAAGTTGTCCCTGGATCACAGGACCCTGGCAGTGGTGGGCTGCACAGGCTCCCGGGAGGGGAGGTATGGATGGTGACCTGTGCTTGCACACAGGCTTCTTGGTGGCTGCACTAGCAGCCTTAGTGTCCCATGCCTGTCTCTGGGGTCTGCACTGATAGCTGCGGCTCACACCAATCTCTGGAGCTCCTTTAAGTGGCGCTGTTAATCCCCTCTCCTCACGCACCAGGAATCAAAGAGGCAAGAAAAAGTCTCTTGCCGGACTCCCTCCCAGCTAGCTGTGGTGCACTAGCCCCCTTCAGGCTGTGTTCACACAGCCAACCCCAGTCCTCTCCCTGGGATCTGACCGAAGCCCGAGCCTCAGCTCCAACCCCCCCCCCCCACCGCCCACCCCAGGGCTGAGCCGACAAGCCTCTAGGGCTGGTGAGTGCTGGTCGGCACCAATCCTCTGTGCGGAAATCTCTCCCCTTTGCCCTCCGCACCCCTGTTGCTGCGCCCTCGTCCGTGGCTCCAAAGTTTTCCCCCTCCGCCACCCACAGTCTCCGCCTGCGAAGTGGCTTCCTAGTGTGTGGAAACCTTTCCTCCTTCATGGCTCCCTCCCACTGGTGCAGGTCCCGTCCCTATTCTTCTGACTGTTTTTTCTTTTTTCTTTTGCCCTACCCAGGTACATGGCAAGTTTCTTGCCTTCTGGGAGGTCTGAGGTCTTCTGCCAGCGTTCAGTAGGTGTTCTGTAGGAGTTGTTCCACATGTAGACGTATTTCTGATGTCATATGTGGGGAGGAAGGTGATCTCCGCGTCTTACTCTTCCGCCACTTGAAGCTCCTCCCGGCATTTTAAATATGGACTGGTTGGAGTAGCAAATGCCCAAAGAAAAAGCAGAAACCACGTATTTTCTTTAAATATCACTCTTGGCATATGTAAATGCTCAGCACATATTAGGTGTTACTATCTTGTTCTTTAATGTTGTTGTTGCCATGATGGTTAATACTAATAAAAATCTTGTTACAAAGCTGTCAGTTACTGACAATATAAGCTCATTAACAAATATCTTCCACTGTTAGAAAAACCAAATATATCAGGGAGAAATGTCATAGATGTAAATTTAAGAGCTACCAGATTTTTTTTCAATGTTAAGTTTACATTAGTCTAGCAACCAGTGGGTGTGAAGGCCTGGACTGACAATTTGTCTTCAATTTGATAAGAAAATGAAGAATGTAACCCCTTGATTAGGAGTACAGACTCTATAGCTGCTTTGAATCTCAGCCTCCCACTTCCTTATTATTTGATTCTGGGAAATTAGATTAATCTCTCTACATTTCAGTTCTCTCATATTTAATTCATTAAGTTAACTGAAGTAGACAATCCACTTAAAGCATTCACAGAGTCCCTGACACTTAGTACATGCTCAGTAAATGTTAACTATGACTATTATTCAGTGAGCGACAGAAGTTCATGACTTCACTCTTTTACCTGCCTGCCCACAGCATATAAATGATAGATCTGCAAAATCAGGCATCATGGCCTCTATTGGACATTTTTATAAACAAAAATAGCAAAACAATTATGAAAACTCTGCATGCTGAGGATAAAGACTTAATCTGGCAAATATATTTTCCAAGGGAAAAAAGAAAAGATTCACTAAGATTTTAAATTTGCTTGTATAGAAAAAAAAAGTACACTTAAAAAGAGATTTAATTATTTGGCAATAAAATTCTCCTCTTTTAGTGATTTCAGTGTGCAATTTAACCACACTTTTTGATCTTATGTGTGTGTACATTGTAATCATTCAACTGTCTTAATTTAGCTATTTGTCTCCTTTGTCTTATAAACTGCTTTATTTTTGCACTGAAACAAGCTTTTAAAAATTATCACAAATATTTGTTTTACATAACCACTGTTGAGGAAAAAAGAAAAGCTTGTTGGGACTTCCCTCGTGGCGCAGTTGTTTGGAGTCCGCCTGCCAATGCAGGGGACACGGGTTCAAGCCCTCATCTGGGAAGATCCCACATGCCGTGGAGCAACTAAGCCTGTGTGCCACAACTACTGAGCCTGTGCTCTACAACCCACAAGCCACAACTACTGAGCCCACGTGCTACAATTACCGAAACCCACGTGCTTCAACCCGTGCTCCGCAACAAGAGAAGCCCCAGCTCAATGCAACTAGAGAGAGTCCACGCACAGCAATGAAGACCCAATGTAGCCAAAAATAAATAAATAAATAAATAAACAAATTTATAAAGAAAAGAAAGAAAAAGCTTGTTCATTTCCATGTAATTCTAAAGGGTACAGAAAATGATACTTTCTTACTCCCTGCATTGTCAGGCTATAGTTATGTAAATGGGATCTGTGACCAAGTATTTACTGCACTTGCATTCACTGAACACTGCAGCTGAGCAGGACCCAGGAAAAATAAAACGTGTAAATTTACTGATCTATAGCATCTCTTCCTGGTTTAATCTATGGCTTTTTAAAGATGCAGAAGAATCTAACTAGGGGTTTACCAGAATGTTAGTTCCATAATAGCTGCTGGCCTCAATGGCTGGGCATGACTTCTAAAGAAAAGGGGGAAAAATCATCATTTTCACATCTCTCACTAGTGGGTTTCTGCTTTGTAAGTCCCCATTCTTATGGACGTGAATCCAAACATAGGCCCAAGCTCTGTCTTTGCCATTTTCTCCCTATGTAACTTCATATTTCAGTTAACTTTGCTGAGCTCTGGTTCCTACGAATCCTGGTCTTTATTTTATTGGGTCTGTGGGAAAATCAGAATAATATTTCTGAGTTTGTATTTGTAGTCCCAATTATATCAGAATGGTCCTCCCTCTCAGAGGTGACTTCATTCTTCACAATGACCTTGGTTTGCATATTCCTCAACCTTGATAATCCTGACCAAAGAATTAGATTCCCAGAACAAATTCCTGTTCTGCTTTTCTTTCTGCCTCTTTACTCTTTTGTCCCCATTGGCATCTCTTCTTCTTCCCACTATTCCACGCATGGAGAGCCCCATAACACAACTGAGTCCTTGGCCCCATGTTCCCTTATACCTTCATTCCTAGAAATAACTTTAAAAAATTCTTATTCCGCTAATAATTGGCATCAACTAGAAACGGCAGGCATCCTAATTCTTGCAACAATTCTACAAGTTGCTTCTAATATTTGCTTCTTTTACACATTGGTTTTATTCCTAGCCTTCAAAAGAAAACTTAAAACCAGATTTGCCTGACCCGAATGATCATACTCTTTCAGATATACACGCTACTTCTTTATTTACACCTCGGCTCTAGACTTGGCCACCTGAGTCCTTGGCTTATATATACAGCTAATTAGGTCTGAGTGTTTTTAACTGGAGGGTAATCAATCTCCCACAGGCGTACTCCTCTATGCCAATCCCAGTTTCTGTCCATTAGAATTACCACTATCCTCATAATTTCCTCAGTGGCTGGGATCTTATAGTACCTACATCAAAGGGTCAGTTGTAAGGACAAAATATGTGAATAGGTATAGATGGGGTAGTATCTGGCACATGATCCATTCTCAATAAGTTGTTGTTCTTGTTATTACTAATACTAATACTACTACTTCGAAAATGCTCTAAAAGCTTAAGATCTAGAAAATGAGTAGATACATAGGGAGTAACAATTCAGTCAGTTAAGTGCTCTGACAGATATTTGTATAAGATGCTCTATGATCACAGCAGAGAGTGTCTAAATGTACAATGCCTGAACTTTTTAATATTTAGTCACTAAACACACACAGACACACAAGCACACACACTGACTATATGTGCACCCCATATTTTGGAGAAGGAAAGTATATTGGTAAGATTCCTCTGGACTATCCCCCATGGAATGAAATTCTTAGTGAATGCCACTCTGAAGTGAGACTTTCTATCTTCAGTTACCAGATTGTCTCCTGAAGTAACTGAAACTCGTGAGCCTTGAATATAAAGCTGCTCAGTGCCACTGATCATAATAGAGCAATGCGAGCTGAGGTGACAATACTGTTTTTGAAGTGGGAGGGTTAGCTTAGCCAATATAAAATATATAAACATATATTTATTTAAATACATATTTTTTAAAGGATTTGTGCCTGAGTGGTGCAGCTCGTAAATCTCTAATTACATTTAATATAGTAAGGAAGCCTAGTCATTGCTTCCCGGCCCTTCCAACAAGAGTCAGGATAACATCCAGGGAACTTCATGAAGCAAAAGCCCAATGACCTTCTCTCTCTTTGGAGAATCCTAAAGCACCAGAGCCTGGACTTGGTCCATGCTGCTACTGATAGGACAGTTCCTTGCTAGCCATTACCTGAAGGGATGAGAAAGTAACCATAAAATTCCTACATCTCTTAACTTATTGAGATCTGAAGAGGAAAAGGATAGGAGATGGCATTAAAGCTTACCTCCACTTACTTCTACTTCTGCCTCTGTGAAAATTAGAAAATTAATCCTTACTTAGACTAAGTCAGAGGAGGAAGTTAGATGGGTAGAAAAGGAACCACATGCTTCTTAATAATCTCATTGTCACTAAAGCACCCTGAGGAAGGCACCAGTGCCCAGCAGTCATGTGAGAAGCAGGGGAGATAGTTGTTTTATTCAGAGGCACAGTGATTGAGTAGGGTGGTGTTCCAAAGGAAGACAAATGGAGGAACTCTTGAAACAGAATTGCTCATGTTTAAATCCTGTATCGTATTTGCCAGCTGTGTGACTTTGGGCAAATGATTCTAACCCTCTGAATTCCAGTCGTCTCATTTGTATAATGGGGACAAAACTTATGTTAAAAACCCGTTGATAGAATTTAAGATGATGCAGGTAAATGGTGTAGCATGTAATAAATATCCAATCAATTGTGGTTTCCTTCTTTGTTTTGCCTACCAATTCTATTTCCTCCAATACCACATTTAAGAGCAGCACATCAATTGATATAGAAGTCAAATCATTAAGAAAATTTAAATTATTTTCTGATTAAAAAGAGGAAAGAAGTTGGGAAAATCTTTTGGAAATTTGTGTTGGAAAATATTCTGAGGTCAAATTAGGACCTAAGTGGGTAGAGTGTTCTGATTGGTTAACAATATCTACACAGACAGAGAAGGGGACAGTAGTTACTTGCATACCATATAGTTATGATCTCTCAGCTAACATGTCTTAGAGATATTTGCAGCATCTGAATCACAAAGTCCTAAATATCCAACTACAAAAAAACTAAATTACGACTGACTTTTGCCTTTTATTAAATTTTATTGGGAGTATAAAGAGGAATGACATGGTCCTTATCCTCCATTAACCAGGTAAATAAGGATAGAAAAGATATTCTACAGAAATAAATGACATTTACAATCAAATAAATAAAGGACCTAGGAATAAATTTAACCAAGGAGGTAAAAGATCTGTACACTGGAAACTATAAGACACTGATGAAAGAAACTGAAGAAGACACAAATAAGCAGAAAGATATCCCATGCTCATGGACTGGAAGAATTAATATTGTTAAAATGTCCATACTACCCAAAGCAATCTACAGATGCAATGAAATCCCTAACAAATTCTTAATGGCATTTTTCAGAGAAATAGAGCTAACATTCCTAAAATTTGTATGGAACCACAGAAGACTCCAAATAGCCAAAGCAACCTTGAGAAAGAAGAATAAAGCTGGGGTTATCATGCGTTGTGATTTCAAACTATATTACAGAGCAACAGTAATCAAAACAGTATGGTATTGGCATAAAAACAGACACATAGATCAATAGAACAGAATAAAGAGCCCAGAAATAAACCATGCACATATGGTCAGTTAATCTACAACAAAGGAGCCAAGAATATACAATGGGGAAAGGATAGTCTCTACAATAAACAGTGTTGAGAAAATTAGATAGCCACATACAAAAGAATGAAACTGGACTACTATCTTACACCATATACAGAAATCAACTCAAAATGAATTAGACTTGAACATAAGACATGAAACCATAAAACTACTAGAAGAAAACATATGGGTAAGCTCACTGGTCTTAGCAATGATTTTGATTTGACATTAAAAGAAAAGGCAACAAAAGCAAAAATAAACAAGTGAGACTACAACAAACTAAAAAGCTTCTACACAGCAAAGGAAATTATCAACAAAATGAAAAAGCAACCTATGAAGTGGGATAAAAAATTGCAAACCACATATCTGATAAGCAGTTAATATCCAAAATATACCTGGAACCCATACAACTCAATAGCAAGAAAAAACGAAAAACCTAATTTAGAAATGGGCAAAGGACCTGAATAGACATTTTTCCAAGGAAGACATGAAAACGACCAACAGCTACAAAAAAAGTGCTCAACATCACTAATATCAGGGAAATGCAAATCAAAGCCACAAATGGTATCACCTCGTAACTGTTAGGATGGCTATCATCAAAAACACAAGAGAGAAATCATGGTGAGAATGTAGAGAAAAGGGAACGCTTGTACACTGTTGATGGAAATGTAAACTGGTACAGCCACTATGGAAAACAGTATAGAGGTTCCTCAAATTAAAAATAAAACTACCACATGATCCAGCAATCCCACTCCCAGATATATATCCAAAGGAAACAAAGTTACTATCTTGAAGAGAGAGCTGTACTCCAATGTTCATTGCAGCATTACTCACAATAGCCAAGGTATGGAAACAACATAAGTTTGTCAGCAGATCATTGGATACAGAAAATATGATTGATAAACATACACACACACACACACACACACACACACACACACAGAGGAATACTCTTCAGCCTTGAAAAAGAAGGGAATCCTACCATTTTTATGAACCTGAAGGTCATTATGCTAAGTGAAATAACCCACAACAGAAAAATGAACAGTGTGTGGTATCACTTATGTGTAGAACCTGGAAAAAAAAAAGTTGAACTCATAGAAACAGAGTAGAATGGTGGTTGCCAGGAGATGGGGAATAGGAGAAAGAGGGAGAGGTGGTAAAAGAGTACAAACTTTCAGTTATAAAATGAATAAGATCTGAGAACCCAATGTATAACATTGTGATTAGAGTTGATAATACAGTATTGTATAACTGAAATTTGCTAAGAGAGCAGAACTTAAGTGTTCTCACCAAAAGAAAATAAAAAGTGAATAAATATGTGAGGTGATAGATGTGTTAATTAATGTGACGGTAGGAATTCTTTTACAATATATACGTATATCAAATTATCACATTGTATACTTTATAAATTGTAATATAATTTGTCAATAAAGCTGGAAAAACATATGAGGAGTATTCATATTCATCTTATCAAAAAGGTGGGAGTCTATGTCCCCTACTGTGAATCTGGATGGGGTTGCACTTTCCAACATCAATTTTCTAAAACCAACGAGGTGTCCTACAATTCAAATAAATTCTGATACTAACTACCCAGATATAGCACAGACCCCACAGGCTAAAAGGCTCAGTGCTATGAGACGGCCCCTACTTTGGGCCCCAGCTACAGGTGCCAGAGACTACTATACTTAAGACCAATAGGCTTGGCTACAAATTCAGGGGTTCCCCTGATCCCTTACAGTTTCAATAATTTGCTAGAACAACTCACAAAACTCAAGGAAGTGCTATATTTAAATTACCATTTTATTATAAAGGATATAAATGAACAGCCAGTTGAACAGGTACATGGGGCAAAGGTCCCAAGCACTGGAGCTTCTGGTCCCATGAAATCAGAGTATGTCACCCTCCCAGTACATCAATATGCTCACCAGCCAAGAAGCTCTCTAGTCCCCCTACCCTCTAAGAGGGACTAGAGAGGTCAGGGGATGGGGCCGAAATTTCCAACCCTCTCATCACATGGTTGGTTTTGCTGTCAATCAGCCCCCATGCTAAAGCTATCTAGAGGCCCCACTATGAGTTACCTCACTGCATAAATTCAGATATGGTTGAAGAGGGGTCATTATGAATAACAAAAGACACTCTAATCCCTCAGAAAATTCCAAGGATTCTTGAAACTCTGTGCCAGGAACCAGGGACAAAGACCAGATATATTCTTTAGTATACCAGACCTTGCGATTGCTTTCACAAAGAGAGAACTGCTAAAGTGATTCTGTGTGATGCACAAAGCTGCGTCATAAAAGGCCATGCAGCTTCCACCTTGTTCAATGGGCCATTCATACTCAGAGCCCTGAACCATACTCTAAGAAACCTAACTCCATGAGGCCTCCATGCCATAAACCAATCAAACCACATGTAGGCACTCTGATTTGAGTCACTCTAACAGATATGAGATGAGTTTTTAGAAGTTTCTAGCCACCAGCCTTCTCGTCAGCTTAGCCAGTGAGTCTTCCCAACTGAATCCCCAGAATGTGGATCAGAGAAAAGCAACCCCTGTTGGGTCCTATGTGAATTCCTGACCCACAGAATCTGTAAGCATAATAAGAGGGCTATTTTAAGCTGTTAAACTATAGGGTACCTTGTTACACAGCAATAGTAACTGGAACAAGTCATAACAAGTGAGGCTGGAGAAGTAGAATGGGGCCAGGTCGTGCCACGTGAAGAGCGTTGGGCTTTATTTCACAGACTATCAGTTTCTAGAGTGGGGAGGAATGCATCAGAGTTGGACTTACTTTTTAGATAACTCCTCCTGGCTGCAGTGAGGTGGTTAAATTTAAGACAGGCAAGACTGGAGTCAGGGAGATGGTAAGAGACTATTGAAAGATGAGGAGGACATTTACTAGGACAGTAATGATACAAACAGAGAACGGAGGATAGCCTTGACAAAAAAACAAAACCAAAACAAAACAAAATTTAGAAGTGAAAAGCAGCAGAATTTGGCAGAAAATCCAATACAGTATTCAGGAAGAGGGAGAAGGAAGAATTAATGGTGACCCACATGTTTCTGGATTGAATGGCTAGGAAGCTGATAGGGCTATCAGTTGAGATTTAATACTAAAGAAGTTAACTACAGTTGACGAAAAGATAATATCCACCAAGTTTTGAATGTGTTAAATTGAAATTTCTTTGGAACGCTAGGTGGATATACCCAGCAAAGCGCTCACAAGCCTAAAGCTTGGGAAGGAAGTCAGGACAGATGGTAGTAGATTTGAGAATCAACAGTCTCTACAGTTAGACCAATGAAAACAGATTAGATCATTTAGGGGAATTATTCAAAGTAAGTAGAATGGAGAATCAAAGATAAATCTCTATAGGTCCAGTATCTAAGAGTCTCATAGGGTAGGAATGACCAAGGAAACAAAGAAAAAAGTAAAGTAAGGCCAGAGAGGAAAGCAAGAGTGACACTGGCTCCAAGGAGTAAAGAGTTTCAGAAAGCTTTTACTGCTCTCTGTCATTAAATGGAGCAGAGAGTGCCGCTAACCCCATGCCAAGACCTCTGCAAGACACTGAGAATATAAATCTGAATACATTATCACTCTAGCCTTCACAGAGACATAGACAGGTAAACAAATATGTGACAGGAGAGTGGGAACAGTGCAAGATAGAACTGTTATTCAGTACAGAATTACCTCAAGGAAGGAGAAACTGAGGTAGTGAAAATAAAATCTTCAGAGGATATAATACAACAGGTTTTTGTCTTCTAAAATGGTGTGCAAGCCACTTGAATTCAAGAATCAGAACTTTTTTCATACTCAAGCCTTGAGGACCGCTACGTGGAGTTCAGTAAGTGAGTACACATGATGGACCTGAAATTCTGTTAACTTCTGGGAAAGTCACACATTCTGAAATAGATAGTTTGCATTAAAGTGTAAAAAAAAAATCCCACCCAGAGAAGGAAGAGGGTTGCCATTCACACCAGACCCCAAGGGAAGCCGGGCCCTTCTTCCTGTCTGGCATCAGTACAACTAATCTGTAAACTGCCTTTCTGCACCCTGGACCTCCCTGCTGGTATTCTGACCCTGTGCCATTATGTGGGGTGGAGAGCACCTGAAAGAAGCATTTATTACTGCCTTGCATTGAAATCTAGAAGCCAGAATTGTTTGGGAGCTAAAAGCAATTTATTCCTAAGCTTTCATGTTTATAAAGTTGAGATGATTCCCACGTCCAGTCCCTCCTCCCCCCAAGCTTTCCATCTGCAAGTTCCAGGGCAGGTGAGTTAGGCTTTGGGGCTGGTTCAACTCCAGATGGTTTCAAAGTTTTGCACAGGCCTGAGGATTTACAAAACCTCACGTTTTATCTTTAAAGAAACAGCTAGCCATGTATTTTTGGATGTAGAAGAATTTCTTCCATAGTCAAATGCACAAAACCGTGTAAGTACCACACATACAACTGGTAATTTTAGTGTGAAACCTGTCCCTTCAAAGTGCTAGCACGTGTGTGCATGCATGCGTGCGTGTGAGTGTGTGTGTGAGAGAGAGACAGAGAGAGAGAGAAGAGGGAGAAGAAAGAGGGAACCATGATTTCAACCAGGGACTACTTTACCTTCCAGGAAACACTTGACGATATGTGGAGATATTTCTGGCTGTCACAACTGAGGCGGGGGGTGGGGGGCGGGTTGCTACCGGGATCATAGCCCAGGGATGCTGCTAAACACCTACAAGGCACAGGGCAGCCCTTCACGACAAGGAATTTTCCAGCCCAAAATGTCAATAGTGCCACTGTTGAGAAATCTTGAGAGAGAAAGACAGGAAAAAGAGGAATCAAGTAGTTATTCCAGTGTTTTTTCTACACAAATCAAACCTAGTCACAGAACCATCACATCTTCGGGTCAGGAGGATAGTCTAGTCATCACACAGTCTCATGTACCATGAAATACAGCATCAGGATGGCAAGACTGGTTTGTGTATTATAATTCTATTAGACACACTTGTTGGATGAAAGAGAAAACATGGAACACAATTCCATAATAAGGCTACAAAAACATTGCCCTGTGCTGTGACTAAAAAGAGATAACCCCTCAAGCTAGCATCAGAAGGAAGCTGACTGCATGAGGAGACAACAAGAGAGAAAATATGTTTACTGTTCCAATTGCAAAGAGGCGTCGGCTACATACAGCGTTGAGATGGTCTTCTAGATTTAGGCACCAGAAGGGAAAATGGTCTTTGACCTCGAGGAGTTGCTGGGAAACAGATGCCTGAAGAGCCCAGGGAAGAATTTTTGACCCAACAACAGGCTTCTTGCATGTGTCAAATTTTATTTCTTTGTGTGTGAAAATTTGCTGTTTCTTGTTAAAATATGAGAAAATGTCCAAATTCTCATGCAGCCTCCCTGAGGCTTCAGCTCATCTGGTTGGCCACACTCCCAGCTGGAATTTCTGATACCCAAATTCTTTCACTGCATGTTACTTAAGGATCCGCTGTTCTAAGAAATAGCGTGGAGTTTTCCCCTTGTCTCATGGATCACTGGGCAGCACAAGTCTTTGTAGAGATTTCAGCAAGTTAGAGGTATATTCACAGCGAAAAAACATGAGCTTGAGGAACAGACAAGGTTGAGTTTGAATCCTGGTTAGATTCCTATCCGAGGTTGTGACGTTGGTAACATATTAACTTCTCCAAATCTCAATGTATAAATAAGTCAATGAGGAAACATGATTGTTGTGAGAATTAGGTGTGACAACATATTTAATTCTGCCAGAACACTGCCTAGTTTATGGTGGGTATGCATTCAGATGCTATTATTGAGATAGGTATTATTTCTGAAACACAAGATTTAAAAATACTTTTCTACCTATATTATTTTGTGTTTCTGCTTATAATCTAGCTGAGACAAATACAAAGTTGAACGATGTTCCTTGTACTTCTCACTAATCATGCTGGTGACAAAGCGACAAAGGTACAGGCCACACAGGATGGAAATAAAGGTACTAGAAACTGAGACAGAGAGACAGCTTTTCCTTTCAAAATAAATTTGAGTCTGCACATATCTGTCCATATTTTTCCTGAACTTCTTCACAATGAAGAAATACAGTACAACGTTTAATTAGAGTAGATGGGGAGAGGTGATTCATATGAATGCATGGCCTCTTAAAAGAAGACATTTTCTTATACTCAAGTACTTTTAATACCTAAAGAGATATAGCGTGTATCATTTTTCCCTTCATGTGCACACTTCTCACAATCTTCTAGAGGGCAGTGGAACGGAATGGATATACCACTCTGAAATACAGTACATGAAATTTCATGCAGTCAGAGATTTCAACTGTGAAAAATCATTCTAGATGTTATGTCCACTTGATAATACTAATCATTTCAAAAATGAAGGCACTAAAAATATGAAACATAGTTTTGTTTTAATCCAAGGATCCAGTGCTTCCATACGGCCTTCTAAGTTCTGAAGTTCTACCAACTCCTACCCTCAAGTGTCTTTCGGAGCCAATGTGCTAAAGGAAACACAACAGCAGGCCAAGACAGATGCTAGACAGCATGCTTGGGTGTGAGTCCTGTCACCAGCACCTACCAGCTATGTGAATTTGGCAAAGTAACTTCACTCTTCTGAGGCTGTTTTCTCACTTGTAATACAGGAATATTCTCATCTACCCTGAAGGCTTGCTTGAGGGCATTAAGTAAGATAATGCATATAAAGCATGTGAGATAGCCCCTGATGATAGCCTTATCTTTGCTACTACAGGTTCCCATTTCATCTTTCCTCAGAAAAGTTGTACAGTGTATCTGTGGCGTCCTATCAACTCCATCTGATGGCTTACTGCTTACTGTTTCTGACCATTCTCTAAATTGTAGCTTTTTTGGCACACTTCCAAGCCACTAAGGGAAATACTACTTTATTTGGACAGATTCCCAGGTATGACCACTATCCTACTGGACTTCAAAATGGAAACACCCCAGCCAATGTCTCACCAACTGTGATAAGCCTTCTGCTATGATTATTGCAATTATCTCTAACCTCTCAGAGCTTTTTGGATCCTTCACCCCAGTATCCTTGTATTTTTCAGGGTTCTCCAGAGAAAAAGAACAAATAGAATGTGTATAGAGATTTATTTTAAGGAATTGGCTCACATGATTATGGAGTCTATCAAGTCCAAAATCTGCAGGGTAGGCCAGTAGGCTGGAGACTCAGGGAAGAGCCCAATGTTTCAGTTCAAGCCCAAAGGCTGTCTGCTGGCAGAATTCCCTTTTACTCAGGGGAGGTCAGTCTTTTGTTCTATTCACACCTTCAGTTATTGGATGGGGCCCACCCACATTTAGGAGGGCAATCTGCTTTACTTAAAGTTCACCAATGTAAATGTTAATCTCATCTAAAAACACCGTCACAGAAAAATCCAGAATAATGTTTGACCAAATATCTGAATACCATGGCCCAGCCAAGTAAAACAAAATTAACCATCACAATCCTCTCTTAGGTCTGTCGTCCAGGCAGGTTATATTATCTGCATGCCCTCAACCCCAACATAAGTTTTCATTTGCTGCTGGTCCCCTCTGTACAGGTTTTGGCACACAGCTTTCTGTGCTGTGATACCAATCCCTAACTGTCAAGCAGCATAATGTCCCTTGTCATTTTAAGAACAATCAGATCGTCAAAATCATAAATCTATCATATTTTAGGCCAGCCCATAGTACCCAGCATTGCATTCTTCAGACAGTAATATGTACCACAAATATTTGTTAAGAACATACCAAATTCTAGGCTTTTATCAGTCTTAAATATGGGGGAAAAAAGAAGCCCCCCACTCACATAAAACTTATTTGTTGACTTCATTATTTTGGAGGACACCTAGTCAGAAATGACTCCTTTCATTGCATTTATCACAAGCTGAAATCATCAAGGCACTGTGATAGAGTCTGAAAATGGAGGGCAATTTAGATGCAATAGCCTGGGAAGGTCTGAGGGTGACATTTGAGCTGAAATTGAAGATCAGAAATGAAAAGAGCTGTGAAAAATTCCAGGTAAGGGAACAATAAGAAAAAGATTTTGAGATGCAAAGAGCAGTGTGATTGGAGTATACAACTGAGAGGACAGTTTGGCGGCAAAAAGTCTAGATCATATAGGATGTGGTAGGTCATGGTAGCGCTTATGTTACATTAAAAATGCCACAAGACACGAGTGCATTTTAAGTGAGAATGTGGGACAAACCAATTTACATTTTATAGCATATTCCTTGGACTTTTATGAAGAAAACAGAATAAGAAAGTAGCCTACAATATCTGCCCCTCAATTATCTATCAACCGTCTATAACATTGGACCTGCTCGTTTATATTTATTCCAGTTGGCACAGTTGGGAGATTTAGTTAAATGCTTCCATCATCTTACTTGCCTTGATGGTTTAATTTCTGCCTAATCCCATTAGTCCTACAATAGAGGTTTAGTCACAGTTTGGAGTAATCCCTGAAGCTTCAACAGTCTTGGTTTGCACCGTAATCCATCCTTACCATTCATTCAAGGAACCAGGGGCTTGTATACTTTATTATAGTTAGGGATAGGTTTTAAAAGAGATATAGAAAATGAAGACATTATAGTTCTTCAGAATCTCTATATTAGCATTTATGCACACACTTAAAATATTTATGGAACCTGTACTATGTTTCAGGCACTGTGTTGGCCACTAGGGTTATAGTAATTGATAAGACAGCCTATTCCTATGTGAAAGAGAATAAATGACTGAATAAATGCATCTCAAAGTGTTAAGGTCAAAGGTCATATTAATTAACAAAATTTTCCTCTAAAACAAGAAAGTGTCTTCATCTGGAAATGGGGACGATAAGATTGTTTTAAGGATAAAAAATTTTAAATTGTCACACTGACTAGCACATAGCAGATACATTTTAAAAAGCCACATTTATAGAGCTCTGGATATCAGAAAGTGAAGTGCTTTGAATTATAGCACTACTCTGATTTCCTGTCCTATAATCAAGGCTTCTTTGAGCTGCAGATGCCAATGGATTTTAGGAATGGATTTATATATGATCGGCTAGGAATGAGCAATTTCTTAGCAGATTACCTAGATCACATCAGTTGGGTGCATCCTTCAATTATACTGTATATATTGTTGTATATTAATACACATTTATCTATCAAAGGGGCCATGAGCTTGGCTTTAAGAACAAAATTAGCTTTAAAAAGCTAATTTTTTTAATGTACAAATAGAGATAGCAATCTGAATCTGACTGGAAGCAGAACAGCATTTAGGGACTCACAGACAGCGGGTATCACTTTCTTCCAGACAAGACAGAAGTGAGGTATTGTAATTATAAGTTTAGTAGTAACAATTGCATCATTTGTGTCATGAAAATAAATGTGAACTTTATGAATAATAATCTATTCTCTTGGACTGGAGATAATCTAATAATAATAAATTCCATTCATTGAACATCATAATGACAATAGTTATAATGGCATTTATTGACACTTACGTATCTGTCTTAAGCACTTTGTATCTCATTTAATCTCCTAGCAGCCTAATAAAATTGTCTGTTGCCTCCATTTACACTTAGTAAAGCTGGGGCTTGGAAAGGTTATGCAAGTCACCAGTGGAACTGATAATCAAACCAAGGCATTCATCAAACCAGAGCCATGCTCATGATGCATCAATACTGCACCAATATAGGGTAGTGGCCTCGTGTAGGTATGCCTACCTGGCCAGAAGTGCTGCTTCAGACCTCCTCTCTGGATGAACAAAGTAAGGCTGTTCAGGAACTATCTATCATGCTGGAAATGAGCAGCTTTCAGATGCCAATGGCAATGACACTGAAAGTACACTGGTGGTAAAGAGGAGCCTTTTGTAACTAACATAGGCTTTTGCCAAAGATGTAGTTGCAACACACTGGCTGAGAAAGCCACACTCTTTCTGTGAAATCTGCAATTCTGCACACTTTGCAGAATTGTACTGTATTACTTCTGAGCACACTGAATTTTAGAGCATTCTCTAGAAGAGGAAAAAAAAAAGCAAACTCAGTAAATCCCAGTATTTTTACTGCCTTTGCCAAATCTGACATCTTTCAAAGTAACTGTAAGAAGCACGCACAATCTCTGCCAACCGCATGATTTAGCAGCTATAAAATCTCTCTGAATCAAACCCATTTTGAAATAAAAAGGAACCTGCTTGAGAATTTCATTGCACTGTTGGATACCTACTCAAAGATCAATCACCTCTCTTCATTCTGTATTCCTGGTATATTTTTAAGCTTAATTTTTTTTGCTGCTTACCCATTTAGTTAAGGGTAGAATTTTAAAAGACTTAAAGATTGAGAAAGGAGGAGGAGGACATGAAATCTGAACAAGGAGTTTCTTTATATTCTGCACAATAGAATTGAAAAGGATGGTCTATTTTCTTTTCATCTTTTTCCCCAATGGTGCAGTACCTAGATTCTCAAAACTTGAGTGTCCTTTTCCCCAAGGAAAATAGTATCTCTCTGCAGGCTGTCTAGTACGATGAAACAGCTGTGTTTCCTACTCCACAGGGGATTTCTTCCGTTGAAAGTCTATTTTTTTTACTGAATATGACTGGGTAAGCAAAAGGCTAAACACATGGCTTATGGTAGGCCTCCAATGACAATTGAAAACAGGTGTTCATAAAATGTAGTATAAAAGGAATTAATTTAACTATCTTGAGACTGAAATATACATTGTAAAATAAAATACTGGCTATAAGGAATATAAAGGTGTGAATAGCACCAATCCTCAAAGGAATAAAAATAAAATTGTTTGAATTTGGGTCTCTATAAAGATTTAGCATCTATGGAAAATAAAATTCTTGGCTCTCGGGCTTCCCTGGTGGCACAGTGGTTGGGAGTCCGCCTGCCAATGCAGGGGACACGGGTTCGTGCCCCGGTCCGGGAGGATCCCACATGCCGCGGAGCGGATAGGCCCGTGAGCCGTGGCCACTGAGCCTGTGCATCCGGAGCCTGTGCTCCGCAACAGGAGAGTCCACAGCAGTGAGAGGCCCGTGTACCGCAAAAAAAAAAAAAAATTCTTGGCTCTCACTTTGAGCCTCACTAACGCAAACATTTCAGTTATGACATATGCACAGACACTTCAGTTATACTGTATGTTTAAAAGTGAAAGCAACAAAGGAAGATACTTTTCCTCACAATAAGAATGTTTATTTAAAGGACTAATAATATTGATCTATAGAACTACTAAGAAAATACTAAGAAAAGTCAGATATGAGCTAAATTCCCATTAAGGGGCAAAACCTTATGCTGGAAATACCTCATAGCCTTTATCTTCCTCTCTCTGAAACAAGTCCCCAAAAGAATCACACCTACAAACCATTCATAGACTCTAATTGTCTACTAGACCATATTTTTCTGGTTTGGACAACCAATAGCATTTTATTAATAGCCCAAATTCATTTCAACAGTAGTCAACTTCAATGTGTATCCATTCATGTGGAATTGGTATAGCGCTCCCAACATGAGGAACAGATTTGCAATTTTGTCAGTATACGGAGCCACAAGCTGCAAATAAGGAGCCAGCCTGCCGCAACTGAGACCTGGTGTGACCAAATAAAGTTTTTTTAAAAGATAAGATTTTTGAAAGGGTGTATGTTTACTCTGCATAAAGCCATGAAGTTGCTAAATTGTGATTAATGTCTTAGATGCAAAACACACATAGTATCTGCAACTTCCTTACAAAATCCACTGTAGGCTAGATTCTCTGTGTGTGTGTGTGTGTGTGTGTGTGTTGGAGAGTCTGGACCACAGGAAAATTTAGAAATAAAAATAATAATTTGCCACTGAAACATAAATTAGAATGTGGGTTATTAGTAGAGTGATCATATAAATTATTATCTAAAATGGACAATCATAAGAGTTAAAGGGGGCACAATTAATAATTGCACTGAGACAACAGGCATAAACTAGGATATATAATGACACTATATATTAGCAAAATATTCTCTTCCTAATCAGAACATAAGAAAACAGCAGCATGATGGGGGGAGGGAGGGTGTGCTTTGGAAGCAGCTAGGCTTAGATTTGAATCTAAACTCTGACTTACATTAGTTATATGAATTTGTTTCCATATCTCTCCATTTCCTCATCTGTAAGATAGCAGGATGTATATCTAACTTTGATGTAGTGTTTACAATGCACCAGAAAATATGTTAAGGTGTAATATTGAAGAGCTTCATTTAAATCTCTTAACAACTACTCATATTGTTATTCTTTTCCCTATTCTACACGTGAAGCAATGAATTAAGTGAGGTTAAATGACTTGCTTGTGCCCATTCAGCAAGTGGTAGAGCTGAAATATGAACCCTGGCAGTTGGTCTTCAGTGTTCATACTCTTAAACCTTGTAATATCCTGAAGATGTCAATACCAATTTTTCAGAGTTTTCGTTAAGACTAAATGAGATACTGGATGCCAGACACCAAGCACAATGCCCAAAACATAGCAGAAAATAAAAACAGAGTAACTAAAATGCTTTTTGTGATAACACATCCGGGACTACTTTGGAGGTGACATTTATTTATAATGCAGCCCTTTGGTAATTCTATAGCTAAAACTCTCACTTGACTAGAAAACCCTACTAACCTGATTGATACTAAATAATTGTTTATAAATCACAAGGTGAGACTGAAGTAACAGTCATTTTAAACTCCTGGTAATCTGGGATTATAGCCATTACTGAAATGCTTTACTCAAGTCACTCTATAATTTTTGTACAAGTATTTCTTCTCAAGAAGTAAGAAGAGTCAACCAGGTTGAAAATGCCTTGTCAAAAAGCATTTGACAAAAGTCAACATCCATTCATGGTAAATAACCCTCAACAAACTAGGAATAGAAGAAAGCTTTCTTTAAGCTAATAAAGGGCATTTAGGAAAAACCCGGGTCAGCTAACATCATACGTCATGGTGAAGGCTGAATACTTTTCTGCAGAGTGGACAAGACAAGGATATTCACCCTCCCCACTTCTATTCCACATTATACTGAAGGTCCTAGCCAGTGCAACTAGTCAAGATAGGTAGATAGATAAACAGATAAATGTATAAATATAAATAATAATACATATATTTAAAAAGAAGAAATAAAACTAACCCTATTTTCAAATTATAAGATTGTCTTCATAGAAAACCCAAGGAAGTCTACCCAAAAGATCAACATAGGGACTTCCCTGGTGGCGCAGTGGTTAAGAATCCGCCTGCCGATGCAGGGGACATGGGTTCAAGCTCTGGTCCAGGAAGATCCCACATGCCATGGAGCAACTAAGCCTGTGCACCACAACTACTGACCCTGTGCTCTAGAGCCCGTGAGCCACAACTACTGAGCCCACATGCTGCAACGACTGAAGCTCGTGCACCTAGAGCCCATGCTCCACAACAAGAGAAGCCACTGCAATGAGAAGCCTGCACACCACAACAAAGAGTAGCTCACACTCACCCCAACTAGAGAAAGCCCACATGCAGCAACGAAGACCCAATGCAGCCAAAAATAAATATATTAAATTAAATTTTTTAAAAAGATCAACATAAAAATCAACTGTATTTATTCATATAGTAATGAAAAATTGTAAACAGATTTTTAAAGTGTCACCTTCTCTCCCTTAGTATGTGTAAATCTGGAAAGAGTATCACTCCCACCTAACAATAAGAAAAAGCCGGATAATCAACAAAACTATAACTTCAGTCAAATCTTTTGGAGAGCTGTGGTCACAGCAACCAAGTAGCCTAAGGAAAGACAGATATCTCCGAGGGGAGATGAAAACACAGCACTGCTTTACCTAAGACACAGCACTTGACAAAGACAAAGCCACCATAGAAGCAGGTAAAAATATTTCCGTTAAAATTGTTACCAAACTGCTGAAGGATAGAACCCCTAGGAGCTACAGACACAGTGAGTGTCTGTAGTCCATTTCTAGATTCTTCCCCATAGAACCTAATGGGTGCTTGTTATGGTTTGAAAATTTATATGTTGAAGTCATAATCCCCAGTAACTCAGAATGTGGTCTTATTTGGAGACAGGGTCTTTATAGAGATAATCAAGTTAAAACGAGGTCATTACAGTGAGCACTAATCCAATATGACCAGTGTTTTCATAAAAAGGGGAAATCTGGACAGAGATACACATAGAGGGAAGACGATACGAAGAGACATGAGAAGAAGGTGGCCACCTACACGTCAGGTAAAGGCGTGGAACAGATCCTTCCCTCACAGACCTTAGAAGGAACCAAACCTGCCAACACCTTGATGATAGATTTCTAGACTTCTAGCCCACAAGACAATAAATTTCTGCTATTTAAGTGACCCAGTTTGAGGTCCTTTGTTGTGGCAAGCCTAACAAACTAATGCCATGCTCGTGAGAAAAATGGGAGTAGAGTGGGAAACCAGAGATAGCTTCCCTGACTGGTGCTGGCCTGGCAGAAAGGAGCAGCAATTCACTGCAGGAAAGGCACAAAGCCCCATACAGATCCTTCTCTCCTATCTCCCCTAAAGAACAAAAGTCATAAGCAGGAAACCCTGCGGCCCACACAGCACAGGTGAAGACCCACTGAAGCAACTGGAAGGAAACAATAATTAATAATAATCCTCTATCTCAAGAAGGGGCAAGACTCCATCCTAGACCTACCATTAGAAACACCCTAATGCTACCCACTAGGTAAGGGCAGAATCACTGAAAAATCCTCATCTTCAAGACCAAGAAACAATGGGTGTGCCTAAGACTGAGGCTACAATGAGACAGAATCCGCCCCCCCCCCGACACATACCACCAGGTAGCAACGACTAAGTCACACATAACAGCAGTCTAATTCAGGGGAAAGGTACAAAACTTAGGGAAAAGCTCTCTTGATGCTCATACTGATAAGAGAAGTCTAAATCTAGAGTAGAACAGAAGAACTGAGAGAAGCCCTCCAATACCCAACCCCAACCTAAGCAGAAAGTAATCAAAGGAATTTGAAGCCAGTGATTTACTGAGAGGAACCACTGTAACAACAAAACACAAACCCAGCACACCTCCTGGGTAAATTAATTGAACTCCACACACTAATAGCCTAACAGAAAAAGAGCTATGTCTCTTTCCTGGCATACACCTTAGTCTCTACTGTTCTACAGAGAATATCTCCCATTCAACCAAAAGTGATGAGACTCAAGATCAGAAAGAAAAAACAAAAAACAAAAAACCATTGTCAAGAGACAAAATAATCAATGGAATTAGACTCAAGATAGTTCAAAATATCAGACAAAGAATTTAAAATTTCTTAAGTCCTTAAGACAAGGAATGAAAAGTAACTTGCTTTAACTCCAGTGGTAAAGGTGAAAAATATAAATGAACAAATGGAGAATTTTAACAGAGAGATGAAAACTAGAAGAAAGAATCAAATGGAATGTTAGGGAAAAATGGTAAAAGAAATAATGCTTTTGGTGGGTTCATCAGTACTCTAGGCAACTGAGGAAAGAATCAGTGAATTTGAAGTTAGGTCACAGAAATTATCCAAACTGAAATGCAGAGAAAGAGTCAAAAAAAAAAAAAAAAAAAAAAAGAACAGAGTATGCAAGAGCTTCAAGACAATAACAAAAGGTCCAATACACATGTAATTGGACTCCTCAATGGAAAAGAGAAAGAACAGGGCAGAAGAAACATTTGAAAAGATAATGGCAAATATTTTCCAAAAATAATGGAAGATGTGAAATCAAAGATCCAAGAAGTTCCAAGAACACCAAACAGGATCTTTCAAGTAAATAAATGAAATATCACATTCAAACTGCTGGAAACAAAACATAAGGAGAAAATCTTGAAGGCAGTCAGAGGAAAAAGACATATTACATTAAAAGGAACAAAGACATTAATTACAGAAGAACTTCTCATCAGAAGCCATATAAGCCAGAAGGGAACAAAGTGACATTTTTAAGGTGCTGAAAGAAAAAGAAAATCCTCAACTCAGGACTCTGTACTAAGTGGACAATATCCTTTAAGAGTGAAGGAAAATAAAACAGCAATGAGATACCACTACACGTATATTAGAATGACTAAACTCCAAAACACTGACAACACCAAATACTAGCGAGGATGTGGAGTAACAGAAACTCCAACTCATTGCTGTTATGAAGGCAAAACAGTACAGCCTATTGGGAGGTAGTGTGGCAGTTTCTTACAAAGCTAATCACAGTCTTACCATATGATCCAGCAATCATGCTCCTTGGTATTTACCCAAAGGAGTTGAAAAGTTACATCCACTTTTATAAACTTGGACACAAGTTTACCATAGCTTTATTCATAATTCCAAAAAGTTGGCAGTAACCAAGATGTCTTTCAATAGTTTAATGAATAAACAAACTGTGGTAAACACAAAATGTATTAGTTATCTAAATGTAAACCCTAAACCTATAAAATTTCTAAAATAAAAATAGGAGAAAGTATTTATGACTTGGGTTAGGCAAATATTCTTAGCTACAATGCCAAAATCACGATCCATTAAAAAAAACTAATGAATTGTTAAATAGGATAAATCAAAATTATAAACTTCTCTGTAAAAGACACAATTAACAGAACGAAAAGGCAAACCACATTCTGAGATAAAATATTTGCAGAAAACACATCTGACAAAGGACTTGCATCCAGAATATATGTCCAGAATATTTTAAAAATCTCAAAACTCAAGAAAGCAAACCACACATTTTTTTTAATTGCAGAAGATTTGAACACACACTTCACCAAACAAGATATAAAAATGGCAAATAAGTACATGTATGATGCCCAACATTATCAGCCATTATGAAAATGCAAATTAAAAATATAGTCACCTCATACTTGTTATAATGGCTATTATCAAAAAGACAAGAAATAACAAGTATTGGAAAGGATGTGGAGAAAAGGTAACCTAGTGCACTTGCTAGTGGGAATGTAAATTGGTGCAGCCTCTATGGAAAACAGTATGAAGGCTTTTCAAAAAATTAAAAATAGAACTGTCATAGGATTCAGCAATTCCACTTCTAGGTATTTATCTGAAGGAAATGAGAACGCTCACTCAAAGGGATATCTGCCCCTTCATGTTCATTGCAACATTATTAACAAAAGCCAAGACATGAAAATAACCTAAGTGTCTGCTAATGGATGAATAGACAAAGAATATGTGAGATAGACAGATAGATAGATAGATATAGATATAATATTATTCAGCCATAAAAAAGGAAATTTTGCCAACTGCAACATGCATGGACCTTGAGAGCATATGCTAAGTGAAGTAAGTCAGACAGAAAGACAAATTCCATATGATCTCACTTTTATGTGGAATCTAAAAAGAAAAAAAATGAACTCATAATACAGAGAACAGATTGGTGGTTGCCAGAAGCAGGAGACGGGGAGTGTGAGAAATGGGTGACGGTGGTCAAAAGGTACAAACTTCCAGTTAAAGAATAAATAAGTCCTAGGGATGTCATGTACAGCATGGTGACTCTAGTTAATAGTACTGTATTGTATATTTGAAAGTTGCTAAGAGAGTAGATCTTAAAAGTTCTCATCACAAGAAAAAACAAATTTGTTACAACATGTGGTGATGGATGTTAACAAGACTTATTGTGGTGATCATTTCACATTATTATATACCAGCAGTCCCCAACGTTTTTGGCACCAAGAACTGGTATCGTAGAAGACAGTTCTTCCACTGACTGGGAAGGGGATGGCTTCAGGATGATTCATGCGCATTACATTTCTTGCATACTTTATTTCTATTATTATTACATTGTAATATATAATGAAATAATTATACAAAGCAATTGATTTATTATGGTCTCTGTGCAGTCAAACCTCTCTGCTAATGATAATCTGTATGTGCAGCCGCTCCCTAGTGCTAGCATCACTGTCTCAGCGCCACCTCAGATCATCAGGCATCAGATTCTCATAAGGAGCATGCAACCTAGATCCCTCACATGTGCAGTTCACAGTAGGGTTTGCGCTCCTATGAGAATCTAATGCTGCCACTGATCTGACAGGAGGCAGAGCTCAGACAGTTATGCAAGTGATAGGGAGCCTGTGCTCCACAATGGGAGAGGCCACAGCAGTGAGAGGCCCGCGTAACGCAAAAAAAATAATAAAATAAAATAAACAAATGGGACCTAATGAAACTTCAAAGCTTTTGCACAGCAAAGGAAACCATAAACAAGACCAAAAGACAACCCTCAGAATGGGAGAAAATATTTGCAAATGAAGCAACCGACAAAGGATTAATCTCCAAAATTTACAAGCAGCTCATGCAGCTCAATAACAAAAAAACAAACAACCCAATCCAAAAATGGGCAGAAGACCTAAATAGACATTTCTCCAAAGAAGATATACAGACTGCCAACAAACACATGAAAGAATGCTCAACATCATTAATCATTAGAGAAATGCAAATCAAAACTACAATGAGATATCACCTCACACCAGTCAGAATGGCCATCATCAAAAAATCTACAAACAATAAATGCTGGAGAGGGTGTGGAGAAAAGGGAACACTCTTGCACTGCTGGTGGGAGTGTGAATTGGTTCAGCCACTGTGGAGAACAGTATAGAGGTTCCTTAAAAAACTACAAATAGAACTACCATATGACCCAGCCATCCCACTACTGGGCATATACCCTGAGAAAACCAAAATTCAAAAAGAGTCATGTACCAAAATGTTCACTGCAGCTCTATTTACAGTGGCCCGGAGATGGAAACAACCTAAGTGCCCATCATCGGATGAATGGATAAAGAAGATGTGGCACATATATACAATGGAATATTACTCAGCCATAAAAAGAAACGAAATTGAGCTATTTGTAATGAGGTGGATAGACCTAGAGTCTGTCATACAGAGTGAAGTAAGTCAGAAAGAAAAAGACAAATACCGTATGCTAACACATATATATGGAATTTAAGGAAAAAAAAAATGTCACGAAGAACCTAGGGGTAAGGCAGGAATAAAGACACAGACCTACTAGAGAATGGACTTGAGGTTATGGGGAGGGGGAAGGGTGAGCTGTGACAGGGCGAGAGAGAGTCATAGACATATACACACTAACAAACGTAGTAAGGTAGATAGCTAGTGGGAAGCAGCCGCATGGCACAGGGATATTGGCTTGGTGCTTTGTGACAGCCTGGAGGGGTGGGATAGGGAGGGTGGGAGGGAGGGAGACGCAAGAGGGAAGACATATGGGAACATATGTATATGTATAACTGATTCACTTTGTTATAAAGCAGAAACTAACACACCATTGTAAAGCAATTATACCCCAATAAAGATGTTAAAAAAAAAAAAAAACTACAATGAGGTATCATCTCACACCAGTCAGAATGGCCATCATCAAAAAATCTACAAACAGGGCTTCCCTGGTGGCGCAGTGGTTCAGAGTCCGCCTGCTGATGCAGGGGACACGGGTTCGTGCCCCGGTCTGGAAGATCCCACATGCCACAGAGCAGCTGGGCCCGTGAGCCATGGCCGCTGAACCTGCGCATCCGGAGCCAGGAGAGGCCACAACAGTGAGAGGCCCGTGTACCACAAAAAAAAAAAATCTACAAACAATGAATGCTGGAGAGGGTGTGGAGAAAAGGGAACCCTCTTGCACTGTTGGTGGGAATGTAAATTGTTACAGCCACTATGGAGAACAATATGGAGCTTCCTTAAAAAACTAAAAATAGAACTACCATATGACCCAGCGATCCCACTACTGGGCATATACCCTGAGAAAACCTAATTCAGAAAGTGTCATGTACCACAGTGTTCATTGCAGCTCTATTTACAACAGCCAGGACATGGAAGCAACCTAAGTGTCCATCAACAGATGAATGGATAAAGAAGATGTGGCACATATATACAATGGAATATTACTCAGCCATAAAAAGAAATGAAATCGAGTTATTTGTAGTGAGGTGGATGGACCTAGAGTCTATCATACAGAGATAAGTCAGAAAGAGAAAAACAAATATAGTATCCTAACAAATATATATGGAATCTAAAAAAAAAAAAAATGGTACTGATGAATGTAGGGGCAGGACTCGAATAAAGACACAGACGTGGAGAATGGACCTGAGAACACTGGGAGGGGGAAGGGTAAGCTGGGATGAAGTGAGAGAGTAGCACTGGCATATACACACTACCAAATATAAAATAGATAGCTAGTGGGAAGCAGCCACATAGCACAGGGAGATCAGGTCGGTGCTTTGTGTCCACCTAGAGGGGTGGGATAGGGAGGGTGGGAGGGAAACACAAGAGGGAGGGGATATGGGGATATATGTATAAGTATACCTGATTCACCTTGTTATACAGCAGAAACTAACACAACATTGTAAAATAAAGATGTTAAAAAAAAAGACCCATAGAAGACAACATATTAAAATGATTAACACAGCAATCATGTGACCAAGGAGCCAATCAGTTTATTAAGGTTCATTCATTCTACTAGCTCATCTCAGGAAGAAATTGACTAAATTGAGCATAAAGAATTTTGTATCCAATTGAGACATATATATTTTTTTTCATATGCTTATGGAAGATTTAATAACTTGGAAAATGTACCAAAATAACACTTAGGAAGATATTTTAACAAAACTCCCCAATCAGACTTTTTAAACCTTATGACTATGATTTAGGATGCTAGTAGTAGGTAAAATTATTTTCCATTACCCATTTAGAATATTTGATTACTAATTTACATAGGCAAGGCATCAGAGCATAATGAATGTATGTCACCTTTGAGAGAGAGCCTTTTCAGAATTGAAAGTGAGTACCCTGTTGCCTTCAGCCCAAGAATGCTAACGATTCATATACATTTCTGTCCTATCAGATGAAAGCACCATAAAGCACTTACATGCAGGGAAGTTGGATGCTGGTTAATACAAAACATGTGGGGAGATGAAGCAATGTTTTATTATTTGATTATAAAGTGCCACCTTTCCCTTCAACTCTGAATGATTTATTACAAGATGATTAAGAATGTGTGTTGATGCCTAAGAGGAACTGCATTGATTTATGACGATTTCACACAAAATCACAACTGTCTGGTTTAAAGTCATTCTAAGTTGCAGCCCATGTTTGAATACAGAAAAATAATTTAAAAGTTTACCATGAACAATTCAAGATTGCCATCAAAGTGCGGATTCACAGTGAGCTTCTTCCTGGATGTTTCTCTCCTGACAGCTAGTATGCTTGTTCTTACGTAGTATATTCTCACACCACAAAGCAAGGGCAGTAGTTTAGCCCATGGATATGCTTGGCTTCTAATACTACTCACCATGCTTAGTGGACTGTTGTTGCCAGATCCAGTCCTTTTTCTAAGATGCCTTATCAATCTCCAGCAAACCAAAAAAAGTGGCATTTTAATGAAAAATTCATTATTTTCAATTCTAAATGTTTCTTCTATATATGAGTGACCAATAGATTAAAATAAACATTTGAATGCTTCAGTTATATTAGATTCTGCTAAGAATATATATCTCTATTTTAATGAACAGATGATAATGTGGACTATTAACCAACCAAGATAGCTTTCACAAGTAGTTCCAGACCTACCTCATCTGAAGTATGTGATCTTGAGATGCAATGCAGGCAAAATGCCTGGAAAGAAGTGCCAGCTATTTAGAGCTGCAAAACAGTGATAGATCACTTAGGCTTTGTAAACTAGTGGATTTTTCTTAATGTCGTTGTAGCTTGAGTAGTAGGTGGATTTTCTTGCTTCCTGTAGTTTCATGGTTTAATCTGTCTCTGCTTTCCCTTTCTCTTTTATAAAGCCTTTTTTAAAAGACTCAGATCACCTCATTTTTGCTCTACAAAACAAGGGGTTTTCACACATCACCACTAAGTATTTTAAGGGTGTGGGCCAGGGTAGCAGGTGGTATTCTCCGGAAATTTGTATGCTGACAACATCTCCTATCTCAAGAGAGAGAGTTAGAGCTACCTTTTCCATCTGACCTTCCCAGTCTGAAGGTTTTATTTTTTCTGTCTATGTTCCAGGTACTAGTATTGTTAAGGGAGGCAAGTTTTCCTTTTCAGAACATCAAACTGAACATTTTTATTCTAGGACTGTTAATTTGTAATGCTAAAGAACTGTAGAAAAAAATTATTTTTGAGAAAGTAGAGTCTGAGTTTTTGTATTTGATTTAGCAGACTCATAGATGATTTTATGTTAATTGTAACTCTGACTTTGTATTAATTTAACATTTTCTCATTCCTCCCATGAGCTCAGCCCTTGCTTTATCTCAACCTTTTTACCTCTGAAAGGTAGTTTTTAGTTTAGAATGTATTTAACATATATTACTAGCTCATGTGAATTGGTGACCATTAAAAAGCATATTCCTTATTTAAATCAAGACAATTTCCCACATTTGAAACTTCAAGGGATTTTTTTGTTTAGTTGTCTTTGGTTTTTTCATTGTTGCTTTTGTTTTTTGTGCGTGTGTGTATTTTTGCAAGTAGGATATATGAGCCAGATAATTATCATTCCTCTTGGGGTTCTGTGGGCCTACAAATGTGAAACTTGGTACCCCTCTTATATTATACCTCAGTGGGGGTTTCTACTAGGCTGACACTAGCCCAGAGAAGAGCAGTGAAATTTTGAGAGCCTCTAAACTTTGGGGCAGTTTTTAAGAGCTTTGCACATTTCATTCTATAATTTCAGAAGAGCAGAAAAGAGAAAGAAGCTGCTATGCAGCACACATTCTCTCCTGCCAAGGGAGATGGAGAAATCGAGATCGCATTGCTTCTTTCCTCTGATCACATACTGATGGGTACAAGTCACCTGTTTCAGGCTACTGAACTGTATTTTCTCCACAACACCACTGAGTGTTTCATAGTCCAGGCTGGCCTCATATCACTAATGGGTCCTCAAACCTGTAAGAGGCCACATGTCTGCATGGCATGATGTCTCAGCTGGAATTTAACTTCTATTACTATCTTATTTTGTGACCTTTGGCAAGTCTCTTAACCTTTCTGAGAATCTCTTAACATTTTTCCAGTTCCAGGCTTTGCAGGGTATGGATAACAATAGACACAGTGCTTGCCTTTCAGAGGTGGCATGAGGATTAATTAACTCATGTTTGTTAAGAGCTATATAAATGCTAAGTATTATGATTATTCTTTACTCATGTTAGCATTACAAAATGTCAGTGTGTTGAGTGGCAGAAGATGGGGTTATAGGACCCTGGTGCAGTATGACTCTTTTGTAAGTTTCCCCTCTCTCATGAAATTACTAGAACTATGTTTAGTTATCCTGATTAATGGCTTCATTATTACCAGGAGATAGCAATTAGCTCATTTGAATTAATACATACAACTATAACTCACAGTTTTATATGGACCAGAAGACTCAGAGAGGGACCTCACGGGATAATCTGTAAATTATTGCACCATAGCAGGGCGTGATTGTTCCTTGGGATCTATATTTGACTGCTTGGAGTTAAACATGCTCTGTACAGGACCAAGGAACATCAGATCCGCAGAGAGAATTGGGTTGTTCCACTAACTAACTGATTGCTCCTGTTCAAGTAGTGAGCCTGGGTGGTGGCTCTAGATGCATTAATCACTCACATGTTATGCTCTTTTTTTTAAGATATGCAGTGTGGAGCAGTGGGCAGACAAATTTAAACAAATAAATATATAAATAAATTTACAAAGGCAATGGGCCTTTTAGCTAGTAATTTCATAAGAATGCATAGCAATATTTGACTCTGATGGGTCTTCCATTCCTTCCACCACTGCATATATTTTAGTCTTTACTATCTGGGTACTCGGAAGTGTGAATAGACCTAACATCTGGATGGCATACATATTTTCAAAGCAGTGAAGTCTTAGTTTAAAGGAAAATATTTTATCGTTTATATTTAGATTTAAGAAATGATTTTTTTTTTTTTTTTTTTTTTGCGGTACGCGGGCCTCTCACTGTTGTGGCCTCTCCTGTTGCAGAGCACAGGCTCCGGACGCGCAGGCTCAGCGGCCATGGCTCACGGGCCCAGCCGCTCCACGGCATGTGGGATCTTCCCGGACCGGGGCACGAACCCATGTCCTCTGCATCGGCAGGCAGACTCTCAACCACTGCGCCACCAGGGAAGCCCAGAAATGATTTTTTAAATGGCTATCCCAGGGCCTTCATGCAGCCTCTAATATTAATATACTTCCTTAAAAGTATATATTACATCATTGGCATTCCAGGACAAATGATCCCCAACTCTGATACATTGCTGGAAGTCACTGATATTTTTCTTTAATTTACTTGCATTTGGTAGTTGAGAGTCAAGAATACCAACCTCTCATTCCTTTTTGACAAGTAAATAGTGCTCTCAACACCACCAAAAAAGATCAGGATAGCAATTTGCATAGAGGGTCATATGGAGAAGAAGGTTAGGAAACATGCTTAATCTGATCTGGGTTTTCTCATACTGGGTCAGTTCCCTATCACACTGGAGAACTAAGGCAGATCATTACACATGTACACTTCAAATTTTCCCAGGGAAATTATCTATATGACCAATTAGAGCTAGATAACAGATGAAAACAAATTTCTGCAGAAACCATAGTATATTCTGATGCTGCTTTGTATTCCGTAACACTCTTACCCTGACACCAAAATCGTATTACTAACTTACACTGACTTGTATGAAACAGCAGAGAAGAACAATAACCACTGGTGAGCAAACAGAGATAAGGAATGCTCTAATAGATGCATATTAATAAGAATCCAGTGTGAGCCTGGTAAGGAAAATGAATCTTACCTGTTCTGAAAGGTAACAGCACTAGCCAAGATATCACATAACTATTTAGAAGTCAAAGACTTACTCTCAGTTTGGATAAATGTTACTCTCACATGTGCACTTAAATGTCTTCTTTTTTTTCTTTTCAACATCTTTATTGGAGTATAACTGCTCTACAATGGTGCATTAGCTTCTGCTGTATAACAAAGTAAATCAGCCATACGTATACCCATATCCCCATATCCCCTCCCTCTTGCATCTCCCTCCCACCCTCCCTATCCCACCCTCTTTTTTCCCCCAGAAAAATGAATGGTATTTGTCTTTTTCTTTTCTCCCTACAGACTGCCAGATTACTATAAAAGAGCATTTTATATAAATGAGTATGGTACAACAATTGAAACACAATTGTATCATCATTTCAAGCTCAATAGGCACAAAATACATCTCTTACTTGGCAATTCCCAGACTGTTGTCAGGAAACAGACACAAATCAACTAAAAAGCTTGTATTTATTCATACCCAAGACAGGTTTTCTTGTCAATAACTATGTATGGATTTTTCCCTACTGATTTAAAGAAAAGGAAGATGCAGAACGTTTTGGTCGTTTATTCTTATCTTCATTTGTATCTCTATAAAAGTTGAGTTAGTGTTATATGGTGCCAGTATATTGTGAGCAGAGTAATACTCTCAGTACAGCTATGACCTTTTCCCCTGTAATTAGTTCCAACTGAAATTAGATTCAGTAAAAGCATGGCTCCAATTAGAGTTAAATCAAAACAAAACTCAGGGCTTGATTTCATATAGCAAAAGCATGGAGGAAAAAAAGGCGTGAAAGAAGAGGGGATATTCTTCCAATATAGGTTCAGCAGATCAAACCATATGGTAAGTAAGTCCTTTGAACTCTGGAGAAAATGTACATTTATTTCCATATAGGACTATTATTTCCATATAGGACTATGCTAATATTTTCCATGAATCATAGGGATTTTTCAGTCTCACCTTGGTTGACCAGTTTTCCGAAACTCTGCATGCAAAAAGAAAACCAAAAATTTTCAAAGTTCTGATCTAGGAAAAGAGCTATTTTCTCTAGGAGAAGAAGAAAAGAGAAATCTTCAAGCCTCCTTTGGGGATAACCTTGTAAAACAGAAAGCCAAGATTATGAGAGTTATCGGAAAGCATTTACTACTTGTCTCACCCTGAATAACTCTACATAGCTTCCTGACATGCAAGTCTGTAACGCAGTAGTATTTCTTTCTAAGTTCAGTTTCCTTGTCTGTAAAACAAATGTACAAGTAAGCGAGCAAATAAACAAAAAGGATGGTAAAGCTACATCCTGATTCATGAGGCATAGTATAAATGTGAGTTACATTTCTTCCCTTTCTCTTATCTCAAACTTGTGTTGAGGCACAAAGCAGGAAAGTCCATAACCTAACCAGAATACAGGCTTCATGAAATACAGTAGTGGGAAAATTGGGCTTCAAAAAATGAGGTTTAGGAGCTTCAAAGTCCAAGTTAAGAAGTTGTGGCAAACATAAGGATGTGCCTCACAGACCTAAAGGAACAGTTATTTCTGGTATGAATTTGTCTTTCATTCACAGAGAGCCTATTCCAGCACTGCTATCTGGGGATTTATGGAATTTCTAGTCCACAAGCATGAAATTCCATATCGCATAGCATACAAAGATGGGACCCACTTACAGCAGAAGAGGTGTAGGAGTGGACCCATGACTATGGGATTTACTAGTCATATCACATACTACACCATCCAAAAGTAGTCAGTTAGCTTCACAGAACACTAGAACAGCTTCTAAAGGCACAAATAAAGTGCCAGCTTGGAAGAAACACTCTAAAAGGATGGGGTGTCATCCTTCAAGATACAGTAAACTTACTGAGTTAGAGATCACTATATGATACTGTCTCCCCAGCAGAAGGAATATATGGGTTTGGGAATGAAAGAGTAGAAGTCTTACCCTTTCTCCCAATGACCCTCTCTCCCAATGACCCACAGGGGGACCTTGTGCTTTCTGCCCCTTTAATTCTGGGCAATGCAAGGTTGGAGATATTGGTCCCAAGAAGGGGCAAACTCTTATAAGCAGACATCACCAGGTTCATTCTACTGAACTACAAAATACAGACTCCTCCAGGGCCATCTGGACTCCTTGTGTCCAGAGGCCAGTAGATGAAAAGAGGAGTCACCATACTGGAAGGAGTAGTTTACCCTCATCAGCAGGAGGAGATAGGGCTTGGGAGAAATATATGTTGAACCTAGGTAATCCACTGGGTGTCTCCGGGTACTCTCTTGCCTCAGAATAACTGTGAGCGCACACATTTAACAACCCTAAACTGGGAAGGGTATGATTATCAAGTGTTCAGAACATTCAAGAATGAAGGTTTGGGACTTCCCTGGTGGCGCAGTGGTTAAGAATCTGCCCGCCAATGCAGGGGACACGGGTTTGAGCCCTGGTCCAGGAAGATCCCACATGCCATGGAGCAACTAAGCCCGTGCGCCACAACTACTGAGCCTGTGCTCTAGAGCCCGTGAGCCACAACTACTGAGCCTGTGTGCCACAACTACTGAGCCCACATGCCACAACTACTGAAGCCTACGTGCCTAGAGCCCGTGCTCCACAACAAGAGAAGCCACTGCAATGAGAAGCCCATGCACCGCAACCAAGAGTAGCCCCCGCTCGCCACAACTAGAGAAAAGCCCATGCGCAGCAATGAAGACCCAAAGCAGCCAAAAATAAATAAATTTTTTTAAAAAAAGAATGAAGGTTTGGTCACAGCACCAGGTAAGCCACACAGACTTGCCAAAGTGACAGCTGAGAGTAAAGAGAATTTAAGAATGGATAACAAAGGAGGAGAAAGTGAGTATCAGTGGCAGCCCCAAGATCAACTGCAGCGATGGGAGTTACAGTTCATCTCAGTGACCTCCTTCTTTTTGAAATTCCCCTCAAGAAGAAAGGCTGCAGAAACCATGGAAGAGTTGTTTCCCAAACCTGTGTGGAAAAGTAGATCTGTGTGGCACAAGGGTAGAGAATGTTCCAAGCAGATCTCCTATAACAAGTCTCAGAAAGGGTGAGAACCTCCAAGGACCTCGGGTTTAGAGGTCATTAAAACTTCCATCCAGAAATCTGCCATTGCCTTGGCTCAGAGCCCACTTTCTGGTTTCTGTTTTTCACATTTTAAATTATCTGACAAAGAATATGACTGATCCAGCTTGGACTGGATGTCTAACTCTGGTCCTGTCATCTCTTCCCAATGCGGGAGGGTTATCTAGCAGAAAGTGGCTGTCAGAGTCTCAGCCCTAGAGAAGGTGCCCACTGAACAGACCTCCATCTGCTACGAAAATCAAAAGCACTAGTTTAAACTGATATGACAAATATACCCTCTACAATTCATCTGATGCAAAAGAACCCACTTTTTTCAGAAGCAGCTTTTCCATCTGGAGACAGTTCTAAATATTTCTCTCTGTCCCTGGGTATTTTTGTAACCGCATGAGGTCACTGCCTCTTAAGGTAATGTTACTGAACCCAGGTCTGGCTGCTCGCCACTCAAAAGCCAATTTTCGAGAGATAAGTGTTGGTAGGAAAGGAAAAGCTTCTTTATTTCGGAGGCCGGCAACCGGGGAGCGGGGGAGGGGGGGAGGGCGGTCACCTGTCCAAAGACCAACTACCGCCACCACCACCCCCAGCCCCGCCCCAACAATCAGGCGGCAAGAGCTTTTATAGACAGAGGAAGGGGGCTAGCAGAAACAATACAATCAGCTCTGTCAGTCATCTTGAAATTGGTCATTGGTGGTCTGACCAGCATCATCTTGACTGTTTTAGGTACAGTTAATCTTCAGTTCCAGCATTGGTTTGTATCCATTTCTTTGAGGCCAATTCTTGAAACTGTGGCAGCTTATGTCATGGCTACAGCCTGGTCATCATGTAGTCAACTTCTCCCACCTGGTGGGGGTTTCAGTATCTATAAGACAGCTCACAGGATACAGCTCAGAATATTATCTATAGCCCTTAAGGAGGAACTAAAGGTCCTTGACTATGTTTAATGACTAAACTATTATTATTTGGTCTCCTTTGACTGTTTTCCTCTGTTTCTGCATGTTCTCACTTCTCTGATTAAACTTATTCTTTGGCTAAATTTTTTCCACAGACAAAAGGCAGGCTGAGGAGATGGGGGCGGGGGGACAAGGACCATAGAGTCCTGCTCCATTTCAGTAACACTGATGATATCTGGCTGTCTCTCAGAATTTCAATAAGTGACCAGAAATCTGTTATCTTTTGAGTCTCTAGAAATTTCATCATTTGATGTGATTTCAACCACTTTTTTCTGTCACTTTTCACTCCATGCCCCATGCATCACTACAGATGAGGAAAACAGCTTAAAGATACGTGTTATTCTCCAATATCTGTTTGGGTTACTCACTTGCAAGTGTTGCGATGCCAATGGTTATTTCGGACAGAGCAACTCTCCACCTAAGCCAATGAGGGACGACATAGGAGAGAAGTTCAGACTTGTCATTTTTTTCTGCCTGCATTTCCATTTTGTTTCCTAAACTTCAATCTCTCCAGAATGCAGTGTTTATTAGGATTCTGCATCTAAGAGAAATTTCGATGCTCAAAGCTTTTTATCTTCTGTTCCACAAATGAAATCCATCGTCCCACAGTACAAAACATCACTTAGCGTGAATCCCTTTGGAGAGACGTTATAGTAATATTTAAGCTTTATCATAATGGAGCTCCATCTGAAGATGTCCAACACAGAGACATCCTTCTTTTCTCTGGCCACTTGAGACAGCGTGCTCTAAGAAAATTCTTGGAATTGTGCCACAAACATTGACAGGAGCAAAAAGAGCCTAACTATTGGCTGAGAGAAAAAAACTGAAAAGTAGGCTAAAAGAAAGGAATGCTTATAGAACCCCTCTGAAGGCCAGACACTGGGCATCCAAGGGCATTAACTTATTTAACATTTACAAGGAGCCTGAGAGGTGGGCTTTATCCTTTTTGTCTTCAGGTGGGGAACTGAGGCTCAGAAAGGGTAAGCAATTTGCCAATATGGTCACACAGTTTATACACTGAAGAGATGGGACTCAAAAACAGATCATTCCAACACCCAAGCATATATTTTCAAAAACACAGCAGGGCCCATTCTCTGGTCTCACCTGAACACTACCATTCCTCTTCCCTTGAAGGGAATATAAGAAGTTTTAAGAAGCAAATTTGGCATGACTTCACATTGAGTGGGCAGTTGCTGTGTCTCATAGCAATGTCTGTAGGGGAAACGAAGACAAAAAAAAAAAAAAACAGAGAAGAATAGATAATTATAGTTTAAAAGCTAACCAAATGAGTATAAAATGTTAGTGGCAATCAAGATTATCTAACATCCTACCCTTATCCCTACCCCCATGTGTGCTGAAATAGAGAAAATTATATGCCCATATGGCAAGCAGGACTAGAGTTTACTGAACAATATTATGTACTTCGTGTTGCAGATGCTCTATCTTGTTGACTCCTAACAATCCCCTCATTCAGAGAATACAGTTCTCATTTTACAGATGAATAAACTGAAGCCCAAAGAGAGTTTAACACTTAGAATTGTTAAATTCTACCTCTGTTAATTGTAGAACTGTTAAATTCTACAACTGTTAAATTGTACCTACAAGCTACAGAAAACCTGACTAACAGTGACTTGGGCAAGGAAAGCCTTGTTTCTCATGAAACAGGAAGTCTGGGGTGGACAGCAGAGGCTAGTACACAGAGTCGACACTGCCATCGGGGACTCAGGCTCCTTCTGCCTGCCTGTACACCATCCCCAGCATGTGGTTTTTATCCTTATTCTTTCAACATGGCTGCTGGACCTCTGGGCATTATAAATACATTCCAGGTAGGAAGATGAAGGAATATGGAAGAGCAAAAGGTGAAGAGAAAAGAACCACGCCAGCCAAACCTGTCCCTTTTTATCAAAAGGACAACAGAGTTTCTGAAAGCCATACCCAAAGCTTAATCTTCTTGCTCAGAACTCCATTACATAACCACCTATACCTGTAAGAGAAGCCAGTGAATTGAGTATTTAGAATATTCTAAACTCCAGTGTAGTCCTGACTAAAATCAAAGTTAGTCATGAGTTAATATTTGTAAAGTGCTTAGAATAAAATCTGACACATAGTTAAGTGCTATATGTTTAATACATGAAGAAATGAAGGAATTAAGTAATGAAAGAATAAATAAATGGGACTGGATATCGGGTAGGCAAGCAGAATTATTTAACATAGAGATAAATGACTTGCCTAAATTTCCCAGCTAGCAAATGGTAGTGATGTAATTTCCATTCTGAGTTCTTCTGATTTCAAAGGATCTTTTTACTATTTTTCTTTTCTTATTATTACATAACACCCTCCCCTGCAATCACACACACAGCTTTTAAACTCCTACGTGACTATGTCTGTGAACGTCATATGATTTTCCTGAGGGCTGCTTAAAATATTAGGATTCCAAGTGAAGAATCCAGTTATAAGAAAACAGGCATGCCAGTCTAACCAACTTCATTCTCTGGTGGGCTCCTTGGCCTTTGACATGCCAGGCTGGAAAAAGATCACAAATAGCACTGGCATTTACAGAAGCCCAAACTTGGCTTAACTGTAATTGTGCACTAAACCTAGAGCCACTGATAAACTGAAAATAAAAGCAAGACATGACTCCCCAATAAATACTGACAAATGAGCACTTGATTGTAATGTGGGGACTGCCTTTTGTCAGCTAGTTTTCTAGCCCCTCTGGTTTTTAGCCCTTAGGATAGTGAATGATCTTAGTGTGCTAGGTCACCTGTTGGTAGTACATCCATATATCAACACAGTTGGTAACCTCCTTTGTTTGACCTTCAACATCCTTAAATGTCAAATATCACCCTCTGTATACAGACTACCAGGTCAACTCGAGTTTATCCTAGGTGCGAGAAGAGAGAATCAAAGATCAGCCCTTATAAAAATTCATTACTGATGAATATTGAAATATTACTGGAAAATTAATCATTATTATTAAACATCAAGAGATTAATGCTGGCTCATTCTATGGGAGATGGAACCAACCACTACAGAACACCTATTAAAAGTGCTGAATGGGAATGTTTAAATATATATGTATATGAATGTGAAAATGACTAACTTTTCAAAGGTCAATCAAGGATAGAAAGCAAATGGAAAACTGAGTTCAATGGCATAGAAAATTGTCCGTGGCTGTTCTCAGCAGTCCTGTCACACCCACAGAGTTCATATTGACTCTCCCTGAAGTACCTCTTTACTAATCAAAGAAAGGGAGTTTGGCCTTTTGCTTTAGCTGAGATCCACTGTGAATTCAGTGGATATCCACTGACTAGGTCAAGACATTAAGAACCAAACCAAATAATGAAATCCCATTGCTTCCCAAAAAGAAATTAATGTTTTCTTTTCATGTGGATTATGACTTGTTTAAACCCCAATGACTGTTCAGTTTCTGCTCACAGAAGACAAATATTTGCTAATTAAGGGTAAGAGGAGGTAGAACCAGAAGGTCAGTCTGCTTATTCCTTGCCAGAAATCATACAAGAAGGCTTATATCTTCTGAATTGTGTTTTACAAAACATTTAGAAATTCTTGTCTTCCATATGTACTGACACCGTTACTATTCTTTAAAACATGCCTTCCTTTGTGAGATTATTATTGTGAGTCCCAGAATAAGAACAAAGGATGATTTCTGTCCTAGACACTCTTGAACTATTTCAGTCTGAATCTTGGATAATCTCCAATTCATGTTCTAGAATTAGATTCCCTGAGTTTGAATGTGGGTTCTACTACTCACTCCCAGTATGGTCTTAAACAAGATATTTCATCTTGTAAGTCAGTTTCCTCTTCTAAAACATGTATGATCTCGATAGTATGTATTAGACTTAAAAGGGATCATACATGTGCAGTGTTTAACCTAACTCCTGGGTGCCTAATAAATATCCAATATGCAAGACTAGTTATAACTTAAAGCAAAACAAAGTGTACTCTTCTAGGTAGAAAGCACTGAATCTTCTTATGATGGATTTAGAGTGGACTCATATATAATATTTTTCCCAGTTACCCTGTCCTCTCAGGAAATTAATAAACTACCTAACAATATGAATACATTTCAAAAATTCCAAATGGATCTTAATGCAACGCCAATTCTCCCGGCACTCAATGGCTCACCATCTAATTAATGGATTTATTCCTTTCCTTTTCTTCTGGAATGGAGTGATATAATAGAAGGAATGCAGACCTATCATCAGAGTGGTAAGCATTACCTATTCCAAGATAAGAGGTATGATCTTTAGGGAATGTCAGAGCCCCCTGCATATAAGCCTCGGTACATAAATGCATATGTATCAAGGTGCATCTCATTTGCTTTAGTAAAACCTCCCTTTGAGAGACATTAATTGAAATATTTAGGGATCACAGCTGAGACTGCAATTTGAAAGGAAGCCAAATATTGAAAAAGGTCTCTCTTCCATTGTGCTCTTTACTGTTAGTAGAAATATTCCAGCTGCGGCTCAGAACGCTAAAACAACACTTCAAAGATGTCATGCATTTAATATCCCCCTGTCCCATGGGAACCAGAGAAATGAGTCAGGATGTAAAGTGGTTCTCCTGTAGAGAGAGAACCACCACCATTCTGGTGCTGCAACAGTGGAATGGAGGAAAAGAGATATTCTGGCCTCACGCAATAAACCCAGAGTACAAAAGATCTCTAAAACTACAGTAACGGGCTGGTCCAAAGTCCAAATTATTGTGCCAATAGGCCAACATCTGTGACCTTTCTAGATATCACTGTGTCAAATGCATCAATAAACTGTGATGAATAATTTCACTTCTAGAATTCTCTTCTAATAAAATGATCAGCGTTGACATACCTCTCACTCTCAAATCTCTATTCTACCTCCATTCAAATTTCTTTTAAACTTCACATAATAAACTGCCTATTCTTCAGGAATACCTCACAACTTTTAACCCAACACTCCTCCACAGGCTGGCTTCTTCTGTGTTGCCTCTCCAAGCACATGGCACCACAATTACTCCAATGAACGCCATCTGTGACTGCTTCTTCTCCCTTAGATGCATAAAATCATCATGTCTCTTCCATACTAATTTTTAAAAAATCTTTTTCTCCATCCTAATTCCCACTCTCCTACTACCTTAAGTCCAACTATCATCATCTATACTTTGCATCATGGGAATAGTTTCTTAACTAGCCTCCTTGTCTACTTTGTTCTACCAATGCAATCTCCACAAAGCCACCAGTCATCTTTCACAATGCATTTCTAATTATGTTGCTCCCTTGATTAAAACATTTTAAATACTTTCACCGCCTTCAGGATAAGGAACAAACTCCTTACATTTCTGGAAAAGTCCTTTCATGATCTAGCCCCAACCTATCTTCGCAAGAAACCAATCTTCCAGATGTACTAAATTACTTGTAGTTTTTCCAACTTGTCATGCTTTTTCTTACCCATAGGTCTTTGTACGTGCTGTTCACTACATTTAGAAAAGTGACCCTTCCCCAATATTTTCATTTATCTCGTTAACTCTTATTCACCCTTCAGGTTTGAGTCTAGTTAACTTCCTTAAAGTTTTCTGACTTCCAATTATATCCAGTACTTATCATATGTCCTCAGCACTTTTCACAGAATAATGTAATTGCCTTTTTTTTAAATTCCTCTCTAGACCTCTTAAGATTCTTAAATTCAGCAATTGTGTTATGGCCTTGCACATAGTTAAGTCCTCAATAAAGAATTTTTAATGAACACCAAGATATTTGTCAAGGTTTGATTACAAAACCAGAAAATTGATAACTAAGCCTAACTATGCAAATGAGTAAACAAATTTTGGTGCATCTATAAGGTAGAAAATAGCATTTTTCCTTCTCAAAGTAAAAACTGTTTTTGAAATTTTTTCATAGATGGGAGCATAGAATTGATGGAATATTGAGTGAAAATCACAGATAAAATTTGCATTAACAATAAGGTATCAATATGATAGGTAGATAAAGATAGGTAGGTAGGTAGAGAAATAGATGATAGAAAGAAAGAAGAAAGGAAGGAAAGGAAGGAAGGAAGAGAGAAAGAGAGAGAGAGAGAGAGAGAGAGAGAGAGAGAGAGAGAGAGAGAGAGAGAAAGAAAGAAAGAAAGAAAGAAAGAAAGAAAGAAAGAAAGAAAGAAAGAAAGAAAGAAAGAAAGAAAGAAAGAAAGAAAGAAAGAAAGAAAGAAAATTATACAAATATGATAATAGCTTTTATATTTGGCTTATGGGTAATATGTGTTTGCTTATTATGCCTGGAAGTATATTTCTGATTTCCTATGATGAGTCAAGTAAAAACACAATAGAAAAGCAAAAGAGTCACAGTGAATATTGACTTCGTCTTGGCCAGTATCTATAACCAAAGCAGTCACATTTGCAGATGTGGAACATCACAGCTGGACTCTCAGGACAGCGCTAATGTTGAAAGTTAGATGGGTGGCAATACTGGGGTCAGACACTAGTATCAAAGGCAGGAATGAACACCAGGGAGCCAAGAGCAAGTCCAGAAAGCAGGGCTCAATGGCCAGGGACCAGCTGAAATTTCCTAGAATAGCTCCTAGTATCATGAATTGCACCAATAACAATCTAGCCCAAGATCTGGGTGGGCCAGCAATGCCAAAGGGATGGGACTAACAGATCAAGTTCTGGAAGCAGAGAAAAATCTGAGTTGCTAATTAGGAGCTAAAGTAGACTTATATAGATTAGATATGCATAGTCAGAATTAGGGTAATCATAATTTGGGGGCATGAAGGTAGGCATAAGATATCTAGACTTATTTCAATAAAACTTATACTGAACCCCGCTAGCTAGTGGTAATTAATTCCCCCACATAACCTATCTTCCTCAAAATGTGCACAAGGCCTAGAGAGGGGATAGAGTAGTACATGAAAGCAATGATTTTATGTTTAAGAAGAAGGGTGGGGAAGTCAGAGGCAGAAGAAGAAAAAGCAATTTTATGACTATTCTGAGATAAAGGAAATGCTCCAGCATTCTTTAGTAGTTTTCAAAATGGAACTAAATAATAAATGTTCTCTTTGAAAAGAACAATTACCTAGTTAATTTAAAGAGTGTTTTCGTATGAGGACTGCAATTAAAAATAGAGGGCAAGAGAAACTTGCTTTAGCCATTTGCCATCACCCCAGGGTTTGTTGATCAACTTTATGCTCCATTTATGTCTCCATAAATCATACCATGGAATTAAAAGTGTGTGGCTGACATGAATATTGCCCATTTTGCAAATGAAAAACAAGGAGTAAGAAAAACTATGCAGAAGCATGAGTCTATCATACAAAAATTCTTTACAATTATTATCTCTGCTTCCCCATGGAAGTGAGATTACTCTTGGTGGATGTCATAGAATTGAGGCTTTGAAATGGAGATGCCAAGCTGTAAATTACATTTCTGAATCAATTATGCCTCTATCAGAAAGGCTATAAATAACATGCAGAATTACCAGATGTGTAATTTTTTGTTACACTTGAACATTTGGCACGTTTAGAATGTCTAAGTGAGGGACTTGGGTTAATCTGTGAATTTCACGGATTTATCTGACAAGACAGCAGAAAAATGTGGGTGAGAGTTATGATGACCTTGCTTCAAGGAGACTTATTACAACAAGGTCAACTCAGGAATTTGCCTGCATTTGTTTTAAAAGGGACCTGGGTGGGAAATGGTCATTAAAAAGCCCCTTGGTGTTTCCGTTGACTGAATTCTCAGAAGAGTTGAACAAAGGACACATTTGGTTTCAGATGTGTTACTTGAGCAAAATATAATTCAGTGATGAGCCTTTTTTTTGACAGCCTTACATTGATTTTATTTTGTCACCTTCTTCAGACGTCTAAGAGAGAAACTGTTGGACGGTTTATTATAACCAGTCTCAGCACCCAAAGTTTAAACATCAAACAGTGGGTACGGAAAAGCCTGGAGTTTATCAAGCAGCCTCAGGCAGTGGCCTTCCCAGGAATATCACTTATTCCTGGGTCTGGTACATAGTAGCATTTTTCCCTTGTGGCAAGTTCAGTTTTTATTCCTTTTATTGTTAAGTGAGCACTGAGTTATTAAATTTGGAAGCTGTCAGTAATAGGACTAAAGAAAAAAATATGCCTCTCTATTTATGAGAATATAGCCCCCACATTTCCCTGGGAATTTCTGAGGACAGGTAGGAGCTATTCTTTGTTACAGCACTAGAGGAAATCTGGTTCCCTCGGCAGAGTTAGGTAAATATTGTGCAATCAGATAAATTTTTACTGATCATGCTAGAGTTGACTACCACTCTTAAAGCTAGCAAATGGAATTAGGTTGGTTTTTTTCCTTAGCACAGCATAACAGAACAAAAAGGAGTTTGGAATCATCTGGAGCCCAACAGATGAAATATATCTAAGATCATAGTGTCTAAAACACAACACTGAGATTCCAGCCCAGCTCAGTTTGCTTATCTATAAAATGGATATAATGGTATCTACTTTCCAGCATGACTTTTAAGGTTAAATTGGATAATGCTTGCAAAATATTTAGCATAGTTCTCTACCTATAACTGGTACTAGAGGAAGCGATTCTCAGTATCATTTAGTCTTTATTTTAATTCAACATGATTCCCCCACGATTCTTACCTTCTACCTACAACCACCTGTCCCCAGAAAGGAGTGTAGCATAGCAGTTAAGAGCTTAAACTCAGTTAGTCTGGGTTTGAATCCCAGTTCAGATATGTACTCATCAGCTTCATGAGCTCCAGCAAATTATATAACTTTTCTCTGCCTCTGTTTTCTCATCTGTTAAATGGGGATAATAACAGTAAGCACTCCATAGAGATACTTTCCTTACCTAACTAGTGCTTGTTTTCAGGTGTAACTGAAGTAAAAGAGGAAAAGCACTCAGAACACTGACACAATAAATGCTGCCTCTACTATGAATACATTTTAATATATGAATCCATTCTCCCTCCTCTATTTTGTTGGCTTCAAACTTCCATTGACACGTACTCTCCACAATATATGAGAAGCATGTTAACTTCTTTTTAAAGTGGTCACCATCAACTTTTGAGTAATAAGACAAAAAGTGGACTGGTGATTGGATCTTCGAAGAATACTGGTAGATGTCAAAGCCAATGCACTTATCAGAAGAAAAATCAGCCTCAACGATCATAATGGGATACACCCAAACCAAATAAGTTAAGAATATGAAGGCTACTTGCAAATCCTTCACAAAACCAAGCAAGAGAAATGAGGAGACAAAGAGGGCCCACAGTCATGCACATGTGTGTGATTTCCTGCAGGGATGTTCTTGAAGGCACTGGATCTCACCCTTGAAAAAGGCCTCTTATATTCTGATTTCCAATTATTAGAAAATTAGCAGCTGTGCATTTTTAGGAAGCTACTAATAAATAAATGCTTGTGATGACTTGACAGCATTGTTTAGTTTTGATGGAGAGAAGCATTAGAACACAAGAGATGTCTCCCCAACAAGTACAAAATCACCCATGGTTTTGGCCTTGCAATTTCCGAAAGGATAAACCATCTGAATCATTTCTTTTTAACGCTAAGGGTGAGGTTGTCACATTAGAACTTGACAATTCACTTGCCATCATAACTGATCCATGAAGGTATGTTAAACTGAGAGTCAAGGTTTCAACCAAATCCCAAAGATTGTGCAATATTTCCATGAACATTTTGCATACGGTTACCCTCAGAATGAAGGATATTTTTTCCCATTTAGAATAACAATACAGAGTAGGATCAAATTTCTGATTAAGGTATAGCTGTCACATCACATCACACTACACCGATCATTTACACATTAAGCATTCTTATTTGTTTAAAACACAGTGTTTTTCTCCCATCTGAATGACAGCTTTTAGGCAACAGAAGGAGAAACATTAAAATCTGAGTGTTTACTCTTGATGAAAGAAATTAAAGATGATACAAATAGATGGAGAGATATACCATGTTCTTGGATTGGAAGAATCAACACTGTGAAAATGACTCTACTACCCAAAGCAATCTACAGATTCAATGCAATCCCTATCAAACTACCAATGGCAGTTTTCACAGAACTAGAACAAAAAATTTCACAATTTGTATGGAAACACAAAACACCACGAATAGCCAAAGCAATCTTGAGAACGAAAAACGGAGCTGGAAGAATCAGGCTCCCTGACTTCAGACTATACTACAAAGCTACAGTAATCAAGACAGTAGGGTACTGGCACAAAAACAGAAATATAGATCAATGGAACAGAATAGAAAGTTCACAGATAAACCCAGACACATATGGTCACCTTGTTTTTGATAAAGGAGGCAAGAATACACAATGGAGAAAAGACAGCCTCTTCAAATAAGTGGTGCTAGGAAAACTGGACAGCTACATATACAAGAATGAAATTACAACACTCCCTAACACCAAACACAAAAATAAACTCAAAATGGATTAAAGACCTAAATGTAATGCCAGACACTATAAAACTCTTAGAGGAAAACATAGGGAGAACACTCTATGACATAAATCACAGCAAGATCCTTTTTGACCCACCTCCTAGAGAAATGGAAATAAAAACAAAAATAACCAAATGGGACCTAATAAAGCTCAAAAGTTTTTTGCACAGCAAAGAAAACCATAAACAAGACCAAAAGACAACCCTCAGAATCGGAGAAAATATTTGCAAATGAAGCAACCGACAAAGGATTAATCTTCAAAATTTACAAGCAGCTCAATAAAAAAACAACAAACAACCCAATCCAAAAATGGGCACAAGACCTAAATAGACATTTCTCCAAAGAAGATATACAGACTGCCAACAAACACATGAAAGAATGCTCAACATCATTAATCATTAGAGAAATGCAAATCAAAACTACAATGAGATATCATCTCACACCAGTCAGAATGGCCATCATCAAAAATCTAGAAACAATAAATCCTGGAGAGGGTGTGAAGAAAAGGGAACCCTCTTGCATTGTTGGTGGGAATGTAAATTGATGCGGCCACTATGGAGCACAGTATGGAGGTTACTCAAAAAACTAAAAATAGAACTACCATATGACCCAGCAATCCCACTACTGGGCATATACCCTGAGAAAACCATAATTCAAAAAGAGTCATGTACCAAAATGTTCATTGCAGCTCTATTTACAATAGCCTGGAGATGGAAACAACCTAAGTGTCCATCATCGGATGAATGGATAAAGAAGATGTGGCACATATATACAATGGAATATTACTCAGCCATAAAAAGAAACGAAATTGAGCTATCTGTAATGAGGTGGATGGACCTAGAGTCTGTCATACAGAGTGAAGTCAGAAAGAGAGAGACAAATACCGTATGCTAACATATATGTATGGAATTTAAGAAAAAAAAATGTCATGAAGAACCTAGGGGTAAGACAGGAATAAAGACAAGGACATACTAGAGAATGGACTTGAGGATATGGGGAGGTGGAAGGGTAAGCTGTGACAAAGCGAGAGAGTGGCATGGACATATATACACTACCAAACGTAAAACAGATAGCTAGTGGGAAGCAGCTGCACGGCACAGGGAAATCAGCTCAGTGCTTTGTGACCACCTAGAGGGGTGGGATAGGGAGGGTGGGAGGGAGGGAGACGCAAGAGGGAAGAGATATGGGAATATATGTATAACTGATTCACTTTGTTATAAAGCAGAAACTAACACACCACTGTAAACCAATTATACTCCAATAAAGATGTAAAAAAAAAAATCTTAGTGTTTACTCTTGAAAACATATAGTTATCAAAATCAAGTCATAAAAGGAAAATTGATGGGGTCAAATCTTCTCTTATGCCAACTGTGAAGTGTGAGTAAATAAAAAGGAAAGTTGCAGGATTCTACAGATAAAATACATAATACAAGTTCAGTACAACTCACGCTAATTTGAAGCAAGAGTAGGACAGTACGGAAAAAACTAAATATATTTATAATTTAATGCTTGGTGAAATGTGGATCAAGTAACTATGAAGACAAACAGAATTACTCTCACAACTTGAATATTTTTTGAAGATATGGCTTGTGCAGCATGAATAATACATACTAGTCTATAATTTCTGATTTAGTGTTTTGTTTTTATTTATTTATTTATTTATTTATGGCTGTGTTGGGTCTTCGTTTCTGTGCGAGGGCTTTCTCTAGTTGGGGGGGCGGGGGCCACTCTTCATCTTCATCGCGGTGCTCGGGCCTCTCACTACTGCGGCCTCTCTTGTTATGGAGCACAGGCTCCAGATGCGCAGGCTCAGCAATTGTGGCTCACGGGCCTAGCTGCTCTGCGGCATGTGGGATCTTCCCAGACCAGGGCTTGAACCCTTGTCCCCTGCATTGGCAGGCAGATTCTCAACCACTGCGCCACCAGGGAAGCCCTCTGATTTAGTTTTTACTTTTATTTCTTTCATTGGATAAATAGTCCTAAATTGATTAAGACCCAAATATGAAAGAATTAATCCTTCACCATTCAAAAAATTTATTTAAAAGATAGTTTTGGTAGTATGTGAGCATTTTTTGGATGAATGAAAAAAATTCCACTGTTGCTAAAATTCTCGACTAATTGAGAAAATTTTATTCAAAACAGCTTTTGATCATTGACTTTATTCTCAACACAGTTTCATGGGAGATGGTATATAAAGACAGGAAGATAGACATATAGATTTGAAAATAGGAGCCAGTGACTGAAACATTGCATTTAACCTGGATCTAGCTTTCATGAGGAATGGAAGTGAGGCAGCTGATGTTCTAATTCAGGCAGTGTTCTGGGAGAGTTGGTTCCCGTGGGTTTTTACATGAAAAGATGTATGTAATCGACAACAATGGCATTCTCATGTGAAAAAGAATACTAACGTTGTATATTCTCATTCACATATTTTAATATCTTATTTATAATATTATATCCAATTTTTTTCCCTCTAAAATATAGCTAGATCACAAAACTAATCCAAATCCTGGCTAGCTAATTTACTCTGGTAGGCCCCTATTATATAACTCAAATTTATTTATTTATTTATTTATTTGTTTGTTTATTTATTTATTGGCCATGACACGTGGCTTGCAGGATCTTAGTTCCCAGATCAGGGATCAAACGCAGGCCCACAGTAGTGAAAGCACTGAGTCCTAACCACTGAACCGCCAGAGAATTCCCTATAACTCAAATTTAAAGAATTATAATTAGGCTAGTAACAGGCTAGAATTTTTTATAATAATCAATTTTATAAGGTACTTGCACAAATGCCACACAGTGGGCTGTTTAATATGAACTTGTTCGCCTACCACGTTTGTAACAAAATCCTGGTGAGCTGTGTCAGAGTCTAAATGAAGCTCTGGGCTCCTCTTGGTCCCATTCTCCTTCCCTACATTTGTAAGGATGCTGATATGGATTGGCCAAACTCCAGGATAGTGTAACATGTCACAGATTGAGAGACTGAGAATTTCAAAGAAGTGAAAAGATCAAGCATACACATTGAATACTGCCTCTTCACAGATGCGGCTAACGGAAAAGGGCCTAGGAAATACTGAGAGCCACCCGGGCATGAAGCCAGAGCCACCACACCATGCTAGCTTCACGTTTGAACGGTTCTCCTTCTTTCCTCAGGTGGCCATGCTCATACCTGAATGCTACGAGCCAAAGTATGTGTTTTTGCTGCAGTAGGGCATAGAGATATAACTTGTCTAGGTAAAAGGAGTCCTCCAAGAAGAGTTAAAATTTGTGGTTTAAGCCAAACTTCCAACTGGTAATAACATATTTCTACAACTTCCCTGTACCAAAACTCACAAGGGAGGAAAAATCTCTAGAAGCTACATTTCTAGAGGTTTCTACTTCTCTATGAGTATATGTCAAGACAATTCCCTATGTCCATGAAGAAAACTTCTAGAGCATTTTCCTTTAATTCCTTTTCTGAATGAAGGGAACAGGCCTGAGTTGCATTCTTTACCTTCTGCACATTTTATCTCATATCCTGATAGATGATATAAGGGACTTTAAGCAAGGCTCCTGTCATTATGGTCATGACAGGATTATTTAAACAATTGAGAGAACACACGTGTACAATCATAACTCACAGACTTTCTCATCCTTTGTTCATGTAGCTAAATTAGCCACACAAGTCAGTTTTCAAAGCATTCAGAGACACCTACTCAGAATTCACAGGTTCTATGCAAAATGTTGGTATTACTAAGAAAAACACCAAAGATCTCCTACTGAAACAATTTGGGCAAATAATAGAATGCCAACTTATGAAAATAATTTAGACAGAAAATAGATTCAAGTAAATAAACATTTAACAACTTAAGCAGTGACCAACTGATAATTTTACTCAGTAGCTGGTAGAAAATTCTGGATTTGTGAAGGGTTCATTATCCCTTGACAAGCAACTGTTCTTCATAGTTTCATAGAAATATTCAAAAAGATAAACTGTGCACATTATCATCTTCAGGGCACAAGGAAGTTCTCTTTTTCACCACAATAAAGGAAATTAATACTTCCTTTATTCATTTTAATTTTTTCTTTGTTGTAATTTTTTGACAAAGTGCAGTCGGATAACTTTTTTTAAGCCAGAGACCAGAGTTCAATTCCACATGAGCTACTTAAATGTTTGACCGTGAGCAAATTGCTTAATTTCTCAAATTTCCCCATCTGCACAGTGGGAATGCTTACAAATAAGTCTGTTGAGAGAACTAAATGAACAAATACCTATTAAAGATGCTCAGCAAGTGGTGAGTGTCTCCTGCACTTCAGGCCATGCAAGGCATGGAAAAGCTAAAAAGATATTTAGGGAATGTCACTACCTTTAAATAACTGAGTTTAGTTAAGAGACTGTACTTAATTAATTTTTATTATTTTCAAATAATATTATTGGGACCACAATGTGAAGACTGAATTAGGCTGCTATTCAACCATATCTGCCCCTTTTGTCATCAGGTTCTTTTTTGCCCCAGTCCATACCCAAGACAGAGACCACTATTCTCGACTCATAAATCCATGCTATCCTTGGCAATGTTCACCCATCCTAATATACATTCGCTTGAGTATGTGTTCTTTCTTAGTTAGGAAACAGGGAACTAAAGGAACTAACTAAACAGTAGCATTTGTGAGAATAAAAATGATATTTTGTTAATTATTTTATTGTCAAAATATAACAGGTATTTCAATAAATTTTGGTTGCATGAATGAATATCTGCTTTGTTCCCAATCCTCTACTAGAAGAAGCTGACCATGTGCTTTCTTAGTCAGTCCTACAAACTACCCTGATAGTGAAATATAAACACCATTTTGCATGGAGAAAACTGAGGTTTAGGATGTTTATTGATTTGCCAACATCTCATATACACTAATAGACTGAGTTGATATTTATTTCAGATCTGTATAACTCCAAAGTTCCTGCACTATCAACTGTAGCATCCTCTCTTCCTGCATGAGGTTGGGCTAATCAAAAGATTAAAAACAATACTGATAATGCATTAGTAAAATCCTTTATGACCTCCTGCCCAGAGAATAATGATAATGGACTAAGCATGCCCAATTAAGAGATGAAGTAATTATAATAACAACTAACGTCCATAATCATCATCATCAAGACATTCAAGTTTTGCACAGTTCCTTAAAGTTTACAAATACTTTACACATTTGATTTAGAAATGTCAAGTGACTTGCCCAGTGTCACATGATTATAAATGATAGGGCCAAATTTCTTTGTGATTCTGAAGCCCATCCATGAAATAATTCCTTACCCCCTAAAAAGTGGTAGCAATGTTGAAGACGCAGATACCTTGGCTGGACATTGCTTGCGAGTTTTCTTACAAACTGAAGGAAGGCCTTTCTCTGAATTGCCCTCCTCTGTTCCATTCCACTCAGAAAGCCCAGTAACATGAGTGAGCAAGACAGCAACTCTTGTGTTGGCGCTGAAGGCTGAAAATAAGTAAGTCTGGAAACAGCCGTGAATACGGGTAAGCTTTACTTCCTTGACATTTGATTACCCAAAATGCTTCCCCAGCACGTGCATTCTATAATATTCTCTCCTTTGTACAAACATTTCAAATTAACCATAAATATTAATTCTGGAAAATGTTTAGAAAACATATCTAGTCTTTTCTAACCATTTTGCAGATGAAGAACCTGAAATGCAGGAGCTGACTTTGCCAAGGAAAAATCAAGATTAAGTCAAGATTAATGGGAAAGTCTAGATTAAAAACAGTTTCTTTCCTTCCTCCCTCCTTGCCTCCCTTCTACAATAATTAATTACCTGTCAAATCAATGTAGGATTCAAAGAATACAAATTATTTTCCTCTCTCTCTAGCTCTCTCTCTCTCTCCCTCTCTCCCTCTGTGTGTGTGTGTGTGTGTGTGTGTGTGTGTGTGTGTGTGTGTGTGTGTGTGTGTGTGTGTGTGTGTGTGTGTGTGTGTGTGTGTTCCAAACAGCGTCCTTGCCACTGAAGATACAAAGTTGATCCTCTAGGAATTCACTGTCTCTTACTGGAGAAACAAAATTGTAAGTAAATAATCACCCCAAAAAGCAGTTATAAGTGTCATGATAGTGATATTTTTAAGACAGAATATTCCTCCTTTGAGCCAAGCCAGCTTGTTGGTGCCTTCTGTTTCTTAGTCTACAGCTTGTTTCTTCCCCACAGATTGATTCTTATCGCCTTGTCAATTGCAAACCTCCTAGGAGACCAGAGTGGATGACACTGTAACCCAAAGCAGACTTTAGGGACCAGCCACTGTAGCTGCAACTATGACACTTTTCTTCCATTAACCCTGCCTGAGTACTAAAGATGGAACATTTTGGTTTACAATTCCCTAAGCACCTCTTGAGTTCAGCATGCCTCAAGTAGGACCACATGTCAGAATTACACTTTTCCGAGCTTCAATGCCTTATACTCTGCTTAGTTCCAGGGCATTCAGGTTTCAAACCTGTTTTTAAAAGGTACTATTTCAAATATTCAGGAAATTGTTTGATTGTTTTTTAACTCAGTGGAAGAGATTAACAGAAATATTAAGTGGTTTTCCACTTAAGAAGAAGCTAGTATAGAAGCTGGACTCTAATTAGTATAATTGGTGAGTACTCAACTTTTGTTTGGAAGAAGGCTTATCTGCCCACATCATCCAACATTTATATGTGCTACTGGTGTCCATTTTTGCATTTAGTAAATGGTTTAGGCAAAGGGATTATTTATAAGTTTAACCAACATGTTCTTCCCTCCTCAAAATAACAAATCCATAATACTGAAAAGTATATAAAGATAAATTTTAGAAAGAGCAGGTATACACCAGGTTAGGCTAGCTCTTAGCCAATATTTTTACAGGAGTAATGGACATAGTAGCACAATAATGATCAATCACAAAACTCATTAAATATACACAAAACATAATCAATATATATCCACCTGGGCCAGTCTTAACATCTGACTGTTGTGCACACTTGGACAAATTACTTCCACGAGGAGTAAAATTATTGACATTTTTAAATCACACACTAGTTCTGGTTTCCTAAATACTCACCATACTAAAGGCTCATGCCACATCTAATAACAGTCGCTTAGACTCAGGAGGAAAATTTCTGGTTTACATCATAAAAACTTTTCATGTCTGAGAGAAAGACAAACAAAAAGTATATTGCTGGTATTTCTAATTCTAATCTTTCTTTGCCATGTACTAGTCTTTTTATCATATTCTTGAGTGAAGCCAACTTATTGTTGAAGTGGGTGAACATTTTAGAAGAGTTGTGTTAGGTAATATGCAAAAAAAATCCTCAATAAATATTTCTTCTGAATCATTTAATCATTTATACAGAACATATTTTTCCTAATTACTTTGTCCCATTCACCATGCAACTTCTGAGAATGCCAAGGTGTGTAAGACTTGTCCCCTTTTTGGAGTCACTGGAGCCTCTTTTTTGCAAACACACAAGCAAATAATTAAATGTCATTGCCAGAATAATAGTATGGATGCAAACAACCTAACCTGACATCACAGAAGAAAAAATAAACAGCTGATATAAGGGAAGTCAAGAAAACATAATAGAAGAGTTGACATTTGAGGACTGAATAGGAGAGTATTTTAGGTGCATGTGTCAGGGAGAACAGGAAGAGGTAATGCAAAGTGGAGAGAGAATCCTAGTGGGTTTAATATCCACCAGTTGCCCAATTTTAAGTGAAAAGGAGAGCAGGAGTGAAGGGACAGAGCTAAAGTATCCCTGTTCCTGCATACTGGCACCTATTTCATATATACAGTTACTGGCCAGGTAAAAAAAAATCCTTAAAAATTAAACTGTTACTATTTATGGTAAAGATGACTTCTTCCAAACTGAAAAAGATTTCCTGCTTTTCCTTCTCCTGCTCTCCATAATACCTCATCCTTCTCCTTGCAGCCCCTCCCTCCCAACAGAAGCCCTCAAATCCCTTCTACAGTACTTGTTAGGCAGAAGGCTGGGTGATGAAAAGGTATTCAAACAGTGTAACAGACGCTAACTATTCCAAGCGTATCTACTGACTGAAGAGACCTGCATTATGAACTAAGTCAGTGCAAAAAGACAATGGTAAATAGCAGCAAAAACAAAGAAATAGATCATTTAAATAAAGAAAAGGCCTTAACAGCGCCACCATGTATCCATTTCTCCTCAGTTGAAATTTACCCCAGAGGAACTAATACAAACTAATATGAAAATATTACTTTTATTGTGTAAAACAAATCCAGTGGAATGGAATGCTAATTCTGTATCTCCGACAGTCAAGCAGAAAAACAAGATATGCATTCAACTGCAATACATCCGGTTTCTGCTGTACACACACTGTAAAATTCTAGAGATATAAAGATAAGATAGTCATTGCTTTCAAGGATGTAACAGTTCTTCAAAGGACACAAATAAGAAATTGCAGTGCAAACTGGTGAAGTGGACAAATGGGTACACAAAATGTCATGCGAGGATAGAAAAAGGAAGGAATCAGCTTACTGTACTTGGTTGATATTACATGGGGGAGGGAAGATAATTAAACAGGAAAACTTAAGAGGTTACCTTCAAGCCAGAAGATTAATAAATGGAAGTGTTGATGGGGGCTACAGATGACCTGGGAGATGAAGTGGCCTTTCAGGAGGAGGGAATGATGTACGATGCCTCAAGAATATGAAATAATGTGACCAGAGCAATTATTTCTGTATAGTAAAGGAAAAGAAGTATCAGTGAGGCCTGATGGAAAGAAGTTAAATTATAGGGGAGTAGTGATGGGAGTTTAAGCTGAAAAAATTGCATGGAGCCAGTTTGTAAAGAGCCTGCTTGCGACACTAAGAAAGTTACATCATATCAGACGCTTTAAATGATCAGATTTGCTTTTCAAGAAGAAAACTAGGGACAAGGTGAGACAAGGGATTTTAGTTAGAAAGACCTAGGAAGAAGTTATTTTAATAATTTGAGGTGGGAGATGCTGTAACCCAAATCAGGATTTATACTGACTGGGGTAACTTCTATAATTTAGTCATAAAAAAAACTAAAGAACACTTAATGATGATAAAGTGCTAAGCCTTCCTACTAGCCTAAAGCACTTTTATTTTTAAGTAAAAGCAGTAAGGAGCTCCACAGGGATTTTGCTTTCAGAAAGCCCCCAAATCCCAATATATTCTCAAGACCTTGAATACTGCCTGGAAAATATCATGTGTTTAATACTATCTGGAGAATGAATGAATGAATGAAATAAAATTTTACTTTGCATCTGACTTAGATCAGTTTCCCTAGGAACTAGACTTTGAGGCAGAGATTGGAGTGCAAGGTGTTTGGGAAAGCAGTCTCAGGAACAACACCTGTAAGAGGATGAGAGAAGCAAGACTGGGTCAGATAAACCACAAAGAAGCCTCAGCCAACCCTAGAGGAAGCTCTGCATGGCTCCTCAGAGCTATCCTGTTCTTCTTGAACGCTACATCAACTGGTGTCGGATAAGGACCACTCCCTTGGCTAAGGGAAATTCCCACAGAGGGGTTCAGCTCTGAACTCTTGTTAGCAGCCAAACTTCCCATCATCTAGAGAAATGAATGCCTCATTCTAAAGCAGGGGGTGGGTCTGTGCTGTACTACAGCTTCTACTACCTCCCAATATATAAAGGAGACAACAAATGATTGGCTCATATTGATGGCAGGAAGGGGACACAAGAAATCAAAATCCCAATTCTTCTAGTTTAGGTCCCAGGGCAAAACAGGGTGTTTGTAAAGCATCTGGGCTACAATCTGGTACTCACCACATTCTATTTGCACACTTTCCCTGCTCTCTAGGAATTAGTTTCCTAGTGTAGAAACTGAACGTAATAGTAATGCTTGTCTCACAACAATTCCTGAGGATTAAGTAAGATAATATATTTCACGGTGTATGGCACATAGTAAACATTCACTAAATGATTAAACGTTGGTATTGTTTTGGAACGCTTGGATTACAAGAGTGATTTCCTCCCATATTTTTCCCAGTTAATCTCCAGTAAGTTATTTTGGGGAATTAAATTTTCCAAGTTCAAAACTCCTTGAGGTCAGGGATTTTCTTCTATACAGTCAAATCCCAAAGTCTTCCATAGAGTGAACGTGAAATAAATATAAATTAATGGTTACAGAGAAAGGGTTAATTCCCCTGATGAGCAGGACTCTCCTCTTCAATCACGTCACAGGAGTGAGAAGATATCGGAGCACTTCTCAGACCTCTGAGTTTAAAGAAGTTGCTTAATCTCTCAGAACTTAACTTTTTTCACCAACAGTAGGCCTTTCCTCAAAAGGTTGATTTGAAGAGTACATGAAAGAACACCCAAAATAAAGGGCCACCTGACCTGTCAAGGGGCACTGGCTAATTAAGGGCTTCAGACTCCAAATGATAACTTCCTTTTTTATTCTTGGTCTCTGTTTAGTTTCCAAGAGACCTGGACACAGTTTGAGAAGTTAATTATTTTCATTGAGCTGTATGGGATTATACCCCCAGAGATTCAAAATATCATGAAATATCTTTACCTTATTATAAAGAGGAGGATTTTTTATAAGCTATGAATAGAAGTACATAAATATTTACGGAAATAATCTATACAAAATTCAAGATAGAAGAACCTCTGGGAAGGTTACAGAGGGGAGGAAAATACAGTTTAGGAGAGTTTTTGTTTGGGTTTTTTTTTTTTAACTGAAATAACTGTGGCAAAAGTTAAATTTGGTAAAGCTGGGTTGTGGGTATAGGACTGTCAAATATATTATTTTTATTTTGTCTATATTTGAAATATTTCATAACTATAAAAACATAAATATGAAAAGAAGTCTGTTGGTTTAGAAACCTGAATGGCTAACAGCTGGCAAATAACGGCAGAATTAAGGCAAAAACTTAAAAAATAAAAATAAAGAGGAGGATTTTTTTTTTTTTTTGCGGTATGCAGGCCTCCCACCTCCGCGGCCTCTCCCGCCGCGAAGCACAGGCCCCGGACGCGCAGGCTCAGCGGCCATGGCCCATGGGCCCAGTCACTCCACAGCACGCGGGATCCTCCCGGACCAGGGCACGAACCCGTGCCCCCCGCATCGGCAGGCGGACTCTCAACCACTGCGCCACCAGGGAAGCCCAAGAGGAGGATTTTTAATTCAAAGGATATAAAAATCATGTACAATATATGAAAATAGCTGTATTGTATTATCTGTAGTTGGACTAATGTGCCAGATTATTTATTGGTTTTGCCATGTCAACTTCCTTGGACCCTAACTTTGCACACTGCTGTATAGTTATACTAATATTAGTGCAGCCCTTGAGAGCAGGGATTATAGCATCAGACAGCCTACATTCAAAATCTAGTTCTGGGACTTCCCTGGTGGCGCAGTGGTTAAGAATCCGCCTGCCAATGCAGGGGACACGGGTTCGAGCCCTGGTCCGGGAAGATCCCACATGTCTCGGAGCAATTAAGTCTCTGCGCAACAACTATTAAAGCCCGCATGCCTAGAGCCCACGCTCTGTAACAAGAAAAGCCACTGCAATGAGAAGCCCACACACTGCAACAAGAGTAGCCCCCGCTCGCACAACTAGAGAAAGCCCATGTGCAGCAATGAAGACCCAACGCAGCCAAAAATAAATAAATGTATTTAAAACAAAACTTGTTCTACCACTTTACTAGCTACGCAATGAATTAAGATTCTTAAACCTCCACTGCTTAATTTGCAAAGTGTGCATGAATTGCAGCATCTAACATAAGATTTTCTGATGACTAAATAAGATACTACATGTAAAGTACTTAGGGTAGTACCTGACATTTGATAACTCTTATCAATATAATCAGCCATCATTTTTGAACACTGCATTAGTTTGTTAGGGCTGCCATAATGAAGTACCACAAATTGGGTAGTTTAAACAACAGAAATGTTTCTTCTCACAGTTCTGCAGGCTAGAAGGCGAAGATCAGGGTGTCAGCAGGTTTGGTACCTCCTGAGGCCTCTCTCCTTGGCATGTAGATGGCACCTTCTCACCGTGCCCTCACATGATCTTTTCTTTGCTTGTGTGCCTCCCTGCTGTCCCTTCCTCTTCTTAAAAGGACACCAATCATATCAGATTAGGGCCTCATCATAATGGCCTCATTTTAACTTAATCACCTCTTTAAAGACCTTCTCTCCAACTACAGGTATCTTCTGAGGTACTGAGGGTTGGGACTTGAACATATGAATTTGGGGCAAGGGGACAATATTCACCTCATAACAACCGCTTACCGTTTATTATCTATTATGTGTCAGGCACAATGCCAGAAACTACTTTCTTCTGAACTAGACCCAAATATGTTCTTAGCTTTACTTTTTTTTTTCAATTTTTATGTAAGTTTTATTTTAAAAAATCTTTTCAGGAGTCTAACCCTTATATAAAAGAAGGTGCATACAAATAATGCACAGGTAGAATCCTTTAGGTTTGACCCCAAAAGAATGTTGATCACTTTTCTGCACAGGTTAAGTGTGGAAGGCGAAAAACATTTTATACAAGATTTGGGAAGGAAAAATGAAGCAACAGCCGTGTTTTTTTTTACACTCAGAAGGCTGATGCTAAACACCAGGAGTCACGGCAGCTCACACGTGCTGCTATTTATCTGCTGGCTCAACCTGGTAGGTTGGTGAAGCAACTAAGTCAACAACTCTTCCAGCTCATCTTGTCCGATAGACCTCTTCTTTATCTGACTCTTGGGTCAGGTGTGTGTTTGGCTTTCTGATGAAAGGCACCATGTTCTCTGACAGGTCACCCCCAGTGTTGGAGTTGGAGGCTTGGATTTCAGTCCATCCTCATGGGTTTCTGCTTGTACTTGCAGATTCCTGTTTGTTCTTGATCATTCCCCTTACCCGTTTCTCATTCACCTTTCCTTCCGAACTTCTTGCCCTGCCTCAGGCCCCAGAACCAGAAACATGAGCAACAGCACCATAAAAAGTGTTTAGCCTTAGCTTTACTTCTTTTTACTCTTTTTTTTTTGCTGTACGCAGGCCTCTCACTGCTGCGGCCCCTCCCGCCGTGGAGCACAGGCTCTGGACGCGCAGGCTCAGCGGCCACGGCCCACAGGCCCAGCCGCTCCGCGGCATGTGGGATCTTCCCAGACCACGAACCTGCGTCCTCTGCAACGGCAGGTGGACTCCCAACCACTGCACCACCAGAGAAGCCCTCTTTTTACTCTTTAAGTCAGCTCCTTTAGCAGTATACCTACCCTTATTTTTTTTCCAAAATAGAAACAGGGTTTTTTTCCTAATTATTTAATATACATAATGTATGCTCATTGTAAAATACTCAGACAATACAAAAATGTGTAAAGATAAAAGGGAATCTACCCATAACCCCACTACAGAGAAATAACCAGTTTCCAATTTTGTATATGGACTGACATTGTTTTCTTTTTCTATTTACACATATACAAATTTGTTATTTTCCAACACAGGGATTATACTCTATCCCCAATTTTTCACTTAAAATATTTTAGACCTTTTTTTTCAGGTCAAGAAGCATAAATCTATATCACAACTACATAATATTTCTATTTAATATTTCATAATACTATATAATATTTTATGGTGACTGTTTTCCAACATTAACCTACTGACAAATTTTGTTGCTGTTATAAAAAAAAAGTTCAGTGAGCATCCTTGTTAAAGCATCTGTGCCCTGATCATTTCTTTCATATAGTTTCTTAGATGAAAAACTTTCAAAAATCTTAGATTTGTTGATACATACTTCCTGATTTCCCTCCAGAAAGATGTTCCAATTATACTCCTTCTAAGTGCTAACAGGTTAATGTAATTGCCAGGAAACCTGCGGATTTTGCATCAACCCTCTCCTGCCCCCTGCTTCCCCCAACTATAACCATCGTTTTGAGAAGCCCTGTAGTATTAATCAAACCAATATAACATGGCTCTTTCCCCTCAGAGTGAAAAGGCTTAAACAGATGATACAATTTGCAAGTAACACATGGAAACATATATCCAAGTGCTAAATTACATGTAGTACAGATGCTAAGCACCCTGGGAGGCTCAACTTATTTTCTTCCGTTTTTAGTCCCCAAACAGGGTTGAACTGAAACCGATCCATGAGTTGTAATGTGTTCACTGTAATGTACCAAAGGAATACCTAATCTGGCTCAACTTTAGAGAAACTGATGCAAAAATAGCCCCCATCAACCACTCTCTACCTTCACTTGGTACCATGATTACCTTAACCACTAAACACCAGCCACATTGGTTTTCATTACATTTCTCTAATATCAAGTTCATTCCTGACCAAAAGGCTTTCCACTTGCTCTCACTCAAATGCTCCTCCCCTGGGTCATCCCCCAACGGTTTCTTCTCACTATTCAGCTGTCAATGTCATTCATCTCACTCATGACGTCTTCAGAAAGGCCAATACATCATTCTTTCTTTTTTCATAGTATATACCATGGGCAAGAATTACCTTGCTTATTTTGTACTCGTTTCATATCGGCCTTTACATACTAGAATGTAAGGTCAGTGGAGGCAGTAATCTTGGCTGTTTCATCCATCACTGAATAGAATCCTATACTTCTTATCTAATATATACCATATTTCTTAGACTTTAAGAGTTGGGTTTTTTTCACATTTTAACATCAAGGTGTGTGTTACACTTAGTGTCACTGAGACTGCAATCAGATATATTTGGCATTGCCTGGACATGCTCAAACTTGGTCATATCTGCTCATGTTGTTATTTCTTCATTGGAGTTTGTATACTGTTGAAACTACATGTGTGAAGTTTAACTGCCATGTAAAATATCTTTGAAAATTATGTTATAATTTAGCATTGAATTGAATACACAGAAAGTCACAGAAACACAATACCAGAAACAGAGTATATGTCTGATGTTAGTGAAACAAATAATCATAGCAAGAGATGTAATCATATTTTCATATTTTCCTTCCAAACAAAAAGAAATGCATTACTGGGCCTATGAAATGAAGATTTATCCAAGAAGATTAAGCTGTGTTACACTTTGTTACTAAGATACACGCAAAAATGGTATCCATGCCAAGCAAAAGATTTAAAACTCATAAACATTTACACACCTAATAATAGAGCTTCAAAATACATGAAGCAAAAATAAATGTTAAAACTTCAAGTAAAAGTAGAAAAATCCACAACTACAATCAGATATAATTAACAGAACAAGTAGACAGAATATTAGTAAAGATATATATGTCTTGAAAACCACAAACAAATTTGACTTAATTGACATTTATAGAACATTCCTCCCAGTAACAGCAGAATACAGTCTTTTCAAGTGCACATGGAATATTGCAAAGACAGCACATAATCTGGGCCATAAATTAAGTCTCAGTAAATGTAAAATAATTCAGGACATATGAAGTATAGTCTCTGTACATAATGAAATTAAAATAGAAATCAACAGAAATATCTCTACAAAATCCCAAAATATTTGGAAATGAAATAACAGCCTTACAAATAACCCATAAATCAAAGAAAAATTCACAGAAAAATTAGAAAGTTTTTCAGTTGAATAAACATAAAAGTACAGCATATTTTAAGGATGATTTCAAAGCAGCAGTGGGGATGAAATTTATAGCACTGAACACCTATGTTTTTTTAAAAAGGAGGAGGAGGAAGAGAACAAGAAGGAGGATGGGGAGAAAGGTCTCAAATGACCTTAGCATCCATCTTGAGAAATGAGAAAAAGATCAAATTAAACCCAAAGTCAGCAAAAGAGACAAAGTTATTAAGATTAAAGTGGAAGTCAGTGGGGCTTCCCTGGTGGCGCAGTGGTTGAGAATCTGCCTGCTAATGCAGGGGACACAATTTCGAGCCCTGGTCTGGGACGATCCCACATGGCACGGAGCAACTAGACCCGTGAGCCACAACTACTGAGCCTGCGTGTCTGGAGCCTGTGCTCCAGAACAACAGAGGCCGCGATAGTGAGAGGCCCGCGCACCGCGATGAAGAGTGGCCCCCGCTTGCCGCAACTAGAGAAAGCCCTCGCACAGAAACGAAGACCCAACACAGCCAAAAATAAATATAAAAATAAATAAATAAATAAAAGATTACTATTAAAAAAAACAGTGGAAGTCAGTGAAATAGAAAAACAACAGAGAAAATCAACAAAACCAAAACTGGGCTGTTTGGGAAAACCAAAAATACTGATAAACCTCTACCAAGATTTTTCACGAAAAGAGAGAGAGAACAAATTACCTATATCAGGAATGAGAGAAGTAAAATCACTACAGATTCTAAAGATAATGAAATATTATGAATAATTTTATATCAATAAATTAACAACTTAGATGAAATGGAAAATTTTCTTGCAAGACACAAAATACCACTCACTTGAGAAGAAATAACCTGAATAGTCCATATCTATTAAATAAATTGTATCTGCAGTTAAAAGCTTTTCCACACACACACACAAAAGAAAAAAAAAGAAAAAAAAAATTCCAGGCCCAGATAGCTTCACTGGTGAAATCTGCCAAGTATTTAACAAAGAAATAATACAAATTCTACACAACTCTTGCAGAAATTTGAAAATGAGGAAATACTTCCTAAACCATTACACAAGACTAGCATTATCCTAATACAAAAATAAAAGATATTACAAGAAAACTATATGCCAATAACTTCCATGATCCTGAATACAAAAGTTCTAAGCAAAATTTTAGCAAAATAATTCCAACATTTTCAAGGATAATACATCATGACCAACTTGAGTTTAATCCCAAAAAGGCACAGTTGGCTCAACATTCAAAAATCTATGTTATTCACCTTATTAACACACTAAAAAAAAAAACCTATATGATTGTCTCAGTAGATACAGAAAATACATGACAAAATTCAACATTAATTCCTGATTTAAAAAAAACAAAACTCGCAGCAAACTACAAACAGAAGAGAACTTTCTCAATGCAATAAAAGCAGTCTACCTAAAATGTACAGCTACCATCAAAATAATGGTAAGAGGGCTTCCCTGGTGGTGCAGTGGTTGGGAGTCCGCCTGCCGATGCAGGGGACGCGGGTTCGTGCCCCGGTCTGGGGGGGATCCCACATGCCGTGGAGCGGCTGGGCCCGTGAGCCATGGCCGCTGGGCCTGCGCGTCTGGAGCCTGTGCTCCGCGGCGGGAGAGGCCACAGCAGTGAGAGGCCCACATACCAAAAAAATAAATAAATAAAAATAATGGTAAGAGGGCTTCCCTGGTGGCGCAGGGGTTGAGAATCTGCCTGCCAATGCAGGGGACACGGGTTCGAGCCCTGGTCCAGGAAGATCCCACATGCCATGGAGAGCCACAACTACTGAGCCTGTGGTCTAGAGTCCGCGTGCCACAGCTACTGAAGCCTGAATGCCTAGACCCGTGCTCTGCAACAAGAGAAGCCACAACAATGAGAAGCCCGTGCACTGCAATTCACTGCAACTAGAGAAAGCCCACATGCAGCAAACAAGACCCAACGCAGCCTAAAATAAATAAATTTTTTAAAAACAAATTTTGTAAATAATAATAATAATGGTAAGAGACTGAATATCTTCCCCCTAAGAACAGGAACAAGACAAGGATGTCCATTCTCATCAGTTCTAGTCAGCACTGTACTAGAGACTCTGGTCAGGGCAATAAGGCAAGGAAAACAAACAAAGGGTATCCAGTTTGGAACAAAAGAAGTAAAACGGTCTTTATTCACAGAAGACACAGTTGTCTATGTAAAAAACATAGACGTCATGATGGAATGTGCAATAAAGCAACTAGAACTGGTAAGTGGATTTAGAAAGGTTGCAGGGTACAATATCAACATACAAAAATCAATTATATTTCAATTTACCAGCAACAAACTATTGAAAGTTGAAATTTTTTAATATATCATTTTCAATAGCATCAAAAATATTGAATTTATTAGGGACAAACTGGATAAAGTATGTGCAAGATGTGAACACAGAAAACTACAAAACACTGTTGAGAGAAACTGAAGACCTAAATAAATGAAGTGATAAACCGTGATTATGAATCAGAAGACTCAAAATCATTAAAATATCAATTCTCCCCAAACCAATCACATAAAATCACAATCAAAATCCAAACAGATCTTTTTTTGTAGAAATTGACAATCTGATTCTAACACTTATATGGAAATACAAAGGACCAAGGATATCCAAAACAACTTTGAAAAAGAAGGAAAAAGTTGGAGGATTAGCATTATTATTACAAAAGCTACGGCAGTCAAGAGTGAGCTATTGCCAAAAAAAATTAACGAACAGATAAACCTAACAGAATAACGAATTCAGAAATCAGATTCAAACATATATAAACAACTGGTTTTCAACAAAGGCACAAAGACAATTCAGCAGAGAAAGAATAATCTTTTAAACAGATGGTGGTGCAACAACTGGATATCCATATGCAAAAGCAGAAAAAACTTATCTGATATATCCTCATATCACATAGAAAAATTAACTCAAAGTGGGTCATAGACCCATTGTAAAAACTGCAAATTATAAATTTCTAGAATAAATCATGGCAGAAAACTTTTGTAATTTGAATCAGGGAGAAATTTCTAAGCTATGACATCAAAATAATGGTCCATAAAAAAAAATGATATATTGGACTTCGTACTAGTCAGCATTCTCCAGAGAAACAGAGCCAATAAGATGTATAGAGAGAGAGAGAGAGAAGAAACTTACTGTAAGGAACTGGCTCATGCAATTATGGAGGCTAAGAAGTCTCAAGATCTGCAGTCAGCAAGCTGGAGACACAGGATGTGTACTTCTAGTCCAAGTCCAAAGGCCTGAGAACCAAGAGGGCTGATGGTGTAAGTTCCAGTCCAAAAGCCAACAGGCTTGAGAGTAAAGAAGAGCCAACGTTTCTGTTTGAGTCCAACACCAGAAAAGACTGAAGTCCCAGCTCAAAGCAGTCAGGCAGGAGTTTCCTGTTATTAGACCAGGAGATGGGCTTTTTTGTTCTATTCGGGCTTTCAATTGATCGGATGAGGGCCATCCAAATTAGGGAGGGCAATCTGCTTTACTTAGTCTACTGATTCTAATGTTAATCTCATCTAAAAATATCCTCACACAGGACCTCGCTGGCGGTACAGTGGTTAAGACTGTGTTTCCACTGCAACAGGCACAGTTCGATCCCTGGTTGGGAAACTAAGATCCCGCACGCTATGCGGTGCAGCCAAAAAAAAAAAAGAAAAAAAGAAAAAATCCTCATAGACACACCCCTAATAATGTGGGTCCAAATATTTGGGCACCCCATGGTCTAGTAAAGATGACCCATCAAATTAACTATCACAGACATCATCAAAATTTTAAACTACTCCTCCTTGAAAGACGCTCTTAAGACAATGAAAAGACAAGCAAAAGACTGAGAGAAAACATTTGCAAAGCATATACCTGGTAAGGGACTCTTATTCGGAATATATGAAGAACTCTCAAAATTCAACAATAAGAAACCAAACAATCCAGTTTTCAAAAATGAGCAAAAGATTTGAACATACGGTTCAACAGAGAAGATGTATGAATGGCAAATAAGTATATTCAACAACATTAGTCATTAGGAAAATGCAAATTAAAACTACAACAAATCTATTTAAATGGTTAAATTTTTTTTTTAATGACCATACCAAGTATTGGCAAAGATGTGGAGGAACTAGAACTTTCAAACATTGCTAATGGGAAAGTAAAATGGTAGAATTGCTTTCGAAAATGTTGGGCATTTTCTTTAAAAAGTTAAGTTATGGTAATATGATCTAACCATTCCTCTCCTAGTTATTTTTTAAATAAATAAATTTATTTATTTTTGGCTGCATTGGGTCTTTGTTGCTGCACGCAGGCTTTCTCTAGTTGCAGCGAGTGGGGGCTACGATTCGTTGTGGTGTGTGGGTTTCTCATTGCGGTGGCTTCTCTTGTTGTGGAGCACGGGCTCTAGGCATGTGGGCTTCTGTAGTTGTGGCTCGCGGGCTCTAGAGTGCAGGCTCAGTAGTTGTGGTGCATAGGTTTAGTTGCTCCGCAGCATGTGGATCTTCCCAGACCAGGGCTCGAACCCGTGTCCCCTGCACTGGCAGGCGGATTCTTAACCACTGCTCCACCAGGGGAGCCCCTCTCCTAGTTATTTACCTAAGAGAAAGAAAGCATATGTCCATACAATGAGTTGTGCACAAATATTCATAACAGAAATATCTGTAATGTCAAAACTTGGAAACAACCCAAAGGTCCATCAATGGGTAAATGAATGAATAAATTGGTATATCATACAAAGGAATAGTACTCAGCAACAGAAAGAAATGAATTATTAATAAACACTACAAACATCAATGAATCTCAAAATAACTAAGGTGAATGAAAGAAGCCAGATCAAAAATAGAAATTATTATGTACTACAATGAATGTAAAATTATAGAAAATATTAAAATAATCCATATCGATAGAAAGCAGATCAGTGGTGGCCTAAGACATGGCTGGAGGGAAGGGGAGGCTTGTGCAAGCTTGGGAGATGGGGATTACAAAGGGGCATGAGGAAACTTTTGGGGGATAATGGATGTGATCATGATCTTCACTGTGGTGATGATTTCCTGGGTGTAGCATACATCAAAACTTATGCACCTTAGGTATGTGTAGTTTATTATATTTATTTATACTTCAATAAAGCTACTACCAAAAAAAGCCTGCATCCCTAACATGACAATTTTTAAAAGAGAGCAAATAAGAACAGGAAAGAAAGTATAGGTTAGTTCCCCCGTATTATATATAAAAATATTTTTTAATGAGGAAAAATAAAGCTTACCTATAAAGATGCAAATAATATCTTATACAAAATACCCCCACTATATCATTGTCCTATGATACAAATTTCTCTATTTAAAATTAAAGATCCTGTTCATAGGTTAGTAAAAGAGAGTTTCTAATTTCTGATTTTGTAAATAAAAATATTTTTTGAATTATAAAATTAAAATCACATTAAATATATGTTTTATAAAAAGTAAAGAATAAGAAATTATATAGGAAGCTACCTAAATATGTTTATCAGTGAACTTTTTCAAATAATTAACACAAAGTCATGTCAATTTTATGTAAAATATATAAATTTTAAAAGGAGAAAAATAATAATATATAAATCTATATCCCCAAAGCAACTATTCTTTGTTTAAAAAAAAACCAGAAAGATATCAAAATGTATTTAAACAGATGATTGAAATCATAAGCACTATACAGTTTTGTGTTATGATTTTTTTCTTAATATTGAATCAAAGTCATGGGGATGTAATGTACAGCATGGTTATTATAGCTAACACTATATCAAATATTATGTGTGGTGATGGATGCTAACTAGACTTCCTATGGTGATCATTTCACAATATATACAAATATCAAATTATTATGTTGAACACCTGAAACTAATGTAATGTTATATTTCAATCTCAATTTTTTAAAAAACTGAGTCAAGTATTTTCTCAATCACAATATAAACTCTACAATAAATTCGTTTAACTTTGGATGGTTTTAGTAAATCCTAGGTGTGTGGCTATTGTTCTTTGACCTCTTTAAAGCTCTGACTGCTCTTTTATATCATAGTAAGTATTGAAAAGATACAGGCATGATCTTAATTCCACATTCTGTATGCCCCTCACCATTCAGTAGGACTAGAGAAAGTTTCCAGTATTTTCTCTGCAATCTGAAGTCTTTGGTGGTTTAAATAGTTGTAGGTCAGCTCAGCAACTTGTCTATAAAATACAAAATAGAATATGTCCAAATGCTGTTATTTTTCAGGACTATTAAGTTCCAATGTTATTAAACTCAAACTTGAACTAGCCCTGTAGGGTGAAGTGCAAAAAATACACTCATAAATTCTCTGTGAATTCAGTAGCATTCTCTTGGACAGTCTGCATACTTCTTGAATATTCTCAACAGGCTTGTTCCTGCTTTGGATTTTTCCAATATATGTATACTTACTTATAAATTTTATGTATATGCAAGTCTACTCATATAATATACATTTTAATTACCAGACAAAAAGATATTTTTAAAACATGAAATAAGGATGAAATCGCCCATGTTTTTTAAAACAAGTAACCTTGTTATTCTCACTAAAAATGTATCACTGTGATTCAAAGGTCTGGCTCTTAGTTGAACTTATTTCAACACTGGGTTTTAGTCACCAGTATAACTAAACAAGCTACATCTCACAACACAGAGAATTCTAAAAGGGGAAGAAAATGCATCATCAGCTTGCTAAATAAGTCATGATGTCCATTTACTAATCACATTGGGTTCACTTCATGTCTCGGATGTATCATTTTTAAATACCTTGCTAAGGGGATGATTTCATACAAGCTTTAGTCAATATCTCAAGGCAAAATAAACAGAATGTGGTATATTAATAATCATACCTGTTAATCATATACCAAGTAGTTTCCTAGAAAATTTCTTTCTTTTTTTTTTCAGTTTACTTCTTCTTTGACTTGATTAGCTTATTGTTTTTGACCTCACTGTGTACTCCAACAGGCTTGTACTGGAGGCAGAAGGAATGTGGCTCTATCATTTTCTAGTGTTTGCTTTTTTCTCGCATTATTGATATAACTTAAAATTCATGATTTCTTTGCAGTAATCACTTTTAACAGCTTTACTGAGGTATAATTGACATACGGTAAATTGCACATATTTAAAAGTGTACAATTTGATTAGTTTTAACATATGTATACACTTGGGAAACCATCATCACACTGTCTTGATTATGCAACTTTATATTAAGTCTTGAAATCAGGTAGGATAAGTCCTGCAACTTTATTCTTTCTCAAAAAAGTTTTGGCTATGCTAAGTCCTTTGCATTTCCATGTGAATTTTAGAATCAGCTTGTCTATTTTGACACACAAAGACTGCTGAGGGTTTTGGCTGGGACTGCATTGGATCTATTAGATAAATTGGGGATAATTTACATCTTAATTTTGAGTCTTCTTTACCAGATTTCTGTCTATTCCCCTATCAAGTATTAAGAGAGATGTATTCAAATCTATAACTAAGGGACTTCCCTGGTGGTGCAGTGGTTAAGAATCCGCCTGCCAATGCAGGGGACACGGGTTCTATCCCTGGTCCGGGAAGATCCCACATGCCGTGGAGCAACTAAGCCCGTGTGCCACAACTACTGAGGCCCGCGCACCTAAAGTCTGTGCTCTGCAACAAGAGAAGCCACTTCAATGAGAAGCCTGCGCACCACAAGGAAGAGCAGCCCCCGCTTGCCACAACTAGAGAAAGCCCGTGCACAGCAATGAAGACCCAAAGCAGCAAAAAAATAAATACATTTATTTTTTTAAAATCTATAACTAAAATTGTGGATTTGTCTATTAGTTGCAATTCTATCAGTTTGTAGTGACATGTATTCTGAAAATATGTTATTAGGTGCATAAACATTTAGAATTATTCTGTCCTCTTGATAAACTGACCCCTTTATCATTATGAAATCACCTTTTACCCTGGTAAAGTCTTTTCTCTGAAATTTACTTCGTCTGATATTAAAATAGTCACTCCAGATCTCTTTTAATCAGTGTTAGCATGGTATATGTTTCCATTCTTTTACTTTTAACCTATTTGTTGCTTGAGATATTTACATCTAATGCTATTATTCATATGATTCAGTTTCAGTCTTACTATTTGTTTTCTATTAGTCCTATCTTTTATGTTCCTTTTTTTCTGCCTTCTTTTGTAAAAATTATTTTTATTAATCTATTTTATCCCCTGTATTGTTTTATTAGCCATAATTTTGTTTTGTTATTTTAGTGGGGTTTTTTAATTGCTTTGAGGTTTATGGTATTCATCTTTATTACAGTTTACCTGCAAGTGATATTATACTCTCTATATAGTATAATATTCTTACAATAGTATACTTTCATTTCTTCACTTCCCCTTTTACACTATTGTTACCATATTTTTATACTTTTACATATATATTATAAACCCATACACAGTCCAACTCATTCCTTCCCCAGGGAGAAGCTGGGATCTGGGGTTTTTAGCTGCTTGCTCCGTGTGGAGCCTGAGGGAGGGGCTATGGTGACTGCTTGCTGCTACTTCAAACCACCATTTTTGTTCCCACTGGCCCCCAGGGCACCAAGAATATGCCAGGTCCCATGAGTGCTCCAAGAGCACAGATGAGATAGAAGCCAGTACCTTGGGCAGCCCCCCAAAAAGCTGGATTGTTGGACACATCGTCCAACTCTTTCCCTCTCCACAAAGAAGTGGGTGCTAGGGGTTTCCTTCTGATTGTATGGTGCTTGCTGTGCCAGGGGTAGGGATTATGGTTAGAGGATTCTCAGCTTTTCCTACTGGCTTCAAAGTGGCTGGATCTGCACTCACCCAGGGTGCAAGAGCCTCTCGATTTGTTTCTGGATTTCTCATAAGGGGGTTTGTCCATTTACTGTTGTTGAATCAATGTGTTCATGGGGGAAAGGAGGGTCCAGGGATTCCAATTCCACCAACTTGCTGACGTCACCCCTCCTTTTCTCTTAAATGGTAATGTGAATCTTTGGGTGATGGTCAAAAAATGTACAGAAAACATTATGAACTGAGTTAAATGCTATGAAGCAATACAGTGAACCACTTAGAGCATTTAACCAAGGAAACTGTTGACTGTATGAGAAGGAAACACTTTCTTGAGAAAGTTAATAGATAAGTAGTGGAAAACTTCTCCAAGCAAAAGAAGTGTCCCTTTATAGCAGGCGTCCCCAAGCCCCGCGGCACCGCTCCGTAGCCTGTTAGGAACTGGGTCACACATAGGAGGTGAGCAGTGGTCAAGTGAGCGAAGCTTCATCTGCTGCTTGCTCCCCATCGCTCACATGCCACCTGAACCATCACTCGCATTCCATCCTGAACCATCCCCACCCCCGGCCCCTGCCCATGGAAAAATTGTCTTCCACGAAACCAGCCCCCAGTGCCAAAAAGGTAGGGCACCGCTGCTTTATAGGACCTATAACAAGAAGTGTGGAGCACTGGAATAAGAGCAAGTTTGAGGCCAGGGAGGTGGCAGGGGTCTGATCATGCAGTTTGAAAACCTTAATAAGTCATTTTAGACTTTATTCTGAGAGCAATCACAAACCACTAAATGACTTTAAGCAGAAAACAACACAATAAGATATGTGTTTTTTTGTTTGTTTGTTTTCGGCACGCGGGCCTCTCACTGCTGTGGCCTCTCCCGTTGCAGAGCACAGGCCCCGGACGCGCAGGCTCAGCGGCCACAGCTCATGGGCCCAGTCACTCCTCGGCATGTGGGATCTTCCCGGACCGGGGCACGAACCCGTGTCCCCTGCATCGGCAGGCGGACTCTCAACCACTGTGCTACCAAGGAATCCCCAAGATATGTGCTTTGAAGAGACTTTTTTTTTTCAATTCCTTCCAGAAAATCAAAAAGAAAGGGAAGAAGCAGTGTGAAAATCTAGTTGTCCTTGACCTAGATTAGTATATGGGAAAGATTCTCAAACAAATATGGGAAGGGAGAAGAAAGAATGCACCAAGTATCAGTCCACAGAATACATAGGGTTGGGAGGTCCTCACCATGGAAGGGCAAGGGAGAAAATCAACATGAGGAAGTATTGTATGCGGTTAAAAGTGCCCTAGACTGTAGGGTGCAACAGACTTGAATTCAATTCCTGACTTGGCCACTTACTAGTCATGAAATTCTAGACAATTATCCCCATTCTACAGATTAAGAAGCTTAAACTCAAAGAGGCTAATCGTACCTACCTCATACAGTTGTAGTATGACATGTAAACCTCTCAGTATAATGATAGCCCCATAATAAGTGCACAAAAAAAATGTTAACTCTTAGCTGTGGTGGTATTGTAAAACTAAACTGACTTAAAAAGATTAAGAGATGTATGCTCTAGGTCACACAGCTGGTAGCTATAAAATTGTTTTTAAAAAAATTACCTTTTCAATTCACATAGATTATTCGGCATAAGAATTATACTGACAGGCTTGCAAAAAATGCCAATTTCCCACTCTGATACCAACTTTAAAAACTGTCATTTAAAAAAAAACGTTATTTTATTCAACAAGATTTTAAATGATTGTGTTCTATTTCTGGATTTCCTAGCAAAACAGATTTATTTCATACACAAATGTTAATTTCTGTGGTATTATATGACTGTAAAAGTCTAGATCAAAGGTTATGCTAAGAAACATACTGTAGACTACAATATTATAAAGTCAAAATATTCTGTTATAATGTGTTTTATTATCTATTGTTATTTTGCTTTCATTCTTTCACTTGAGTTGGTAAGGGCTGTATTGTTATTCAAAATAATACATATTTGCAACGTTAAATAGGAAACATGGAGATTACACATACATAACATCCTTAAGATATCACTTATATGTGGAATCTAAAAATAAAATGATACAAATGAACTTATTTACAAAACAGAAACAGGCTGACAGAACTCGAAAACAAACTTATGGTTACCAAAGGGGATAGCGGAGGGTAGGGGGAGATAAATGAGGAGTTTGGGATTAACAAACAACAAATTAACAAATTAACACTACTATTATATAAAATAGATAATCAACAAGGACCCACTGTATAGCACAGGGAACTCAATATCCTGTAATAACCTATATGGGAAAAGAATCTGAAAAAAATGGATATATGTATATGTACAGCTGAGTCACTCTGCTGTACACCTGAAACTAACACAACATTGTAAATCAACTATACTCCAATATAAAATAAAAATTCACACACAAAAATAAACTCAAAATGGATTAGAGACCTAAATGTAAGACCAGACACTATAAAACTCTTAGAGGAAAACATAGGAAGAACACTCTGACATAAATCACAGCAAGATCTTTTTTGATCCACCTCTTAGAGTAATGGAAATAAAAACACAAATAAACAAATGGGACATAATGAAACTTCAAAGCTTTTGCACAGCAAAAGAAACCATAAACAAGACGAAAAGACAACCCTGAGAATGGGGGAAAATATTTGCAAACCAATCAACGGACAAAGGATTAATCTCCAAAATATATAAACAGCTCATGCAGCTCAATATTAAAGAAACAAACAACCCAATCCGAAAATGGGCAGAAGACCTAAACAGACATTTCTCCAAAGAAGACATACAGATGGCCACGAAGCACATGAAAAGCTGCTCAACATCACTAATTATTAGAGAAATGCAAATCAAAACTACAATGAGGTATCACCTCACACCAGTTAGAATGGGCATCATCAGAAAATCTACACACAACAAATGCTGGAGAGGGTGTGCAAAAAAGGGAACCTCTTGCACTGTTGATGGGAATGTAAATTGATACAGCCACTATGGAAAACAGTATGGAGGTTCCTTAAAAAACTAAAAATAGAATTACCATATTACCCAGCAATCCCACTACTGGGCATATACCCTGAGAAAACCATAATTCAAAAAGACACATGCAGGGCTTCCGTGGTGGCGCAGTGGTTGGGGGTCCACCTGCCGATGCAGGGGACGTGGGTTTGTGCCCCGGTCTGGGAGGATCCCACATGCCGCAGAGCGGCTGGGCCCGTGGGGCATGGCCACGGCCACTGGGCCTGTGCGTCCGGAGCCTGTGCTCCGCGACGGGAGAGGCCACAGCGGTGAGAGGCCCGCTTTCCGCAAAAAAAAAAAAAGACACATGCACCCCAACGTTCACTGCAGCACTATATACAATAGCCAGGTCATGGAAGCAACCTAAATGCCCATCAACAGATGAATGGATAAAGAAGATGTGGTACATATATACAATGGAATATTACTCAGCCATAAAAAGAAACGAAATTGAGTTATTTGTAGTGAGGTGGATGGACCTAGAGTCTGTCATACAGAGTGAAGTAAGTCAGAAAGAGGAAAAACAAATATCGTATATTAACGCATATATGTGGAACCTAGAAAAATGGTACAGATGAACCGGCTTGCAGGGCAGAAATTGAGACACAGATGTAGAGAACAAATGTTATGGACACCAAGTGGGGAAAGCGGTGGGGGGTGGGGGTGATGAATTGGGCGATTGGGATTGACATGTATACACTGATGTGTATGAAGTGGATGACTAATAAGAACCCGCTGTATAAAAAAATAAAAATATATATATAATTAAATTTAAAAATATCCTTAAAAAGCATATGCATGTTTAATTGACCTAGTAAGTGCACATTACAATTCTTCCTACTAACATGCTGCCCATCACTGAATAGACCTTCAATGGAAGATTTGGGGGGAATAGCAGTTTCAGGCGGTGATGCTCCCAAATTTCAATCTATCTCATCTCTATACAGTATGTCAATTTCCTTGGAGATATTCCAGAAGTTGAAAACTATGAAAAAATGTTTAGAATTAAAATGATTGTCATCTCTGATTAAAATCCCAGTAGATATGCCTTTTAGGGAGAAAAAATTTTTGAGTGCAGTTATAATTGGACATGTTTTAAGTTTCTTAATAATTTACATTTCTTATGCTTGAACCAATGTAATGACAAAACTGAATGACAGCTAAACAGCTCCCTTTTATTTGAGTGTAAGGATCAAATTCCATGAGGATGAACAAGGCCCACCTAGTGCCCTGTGTTTCTACTTCAATTCATTTTGCTGCCTCTTTAGACAAATCACATAAAGCCAAAAATTCACCCTGTCTGTAATCAACAGCTCAGTCTCTAATACCATCACAGTTTTCTCTGCAAATGTTGCCTGGGTACTTGAAAAATCATCTTAAAATATATTTCTTCAAGTGGCAAGCATAATTGGTGTAACATAAATTAGTCCGACTAATATTCAGACTGATGATGTTTATTTTGATCTCGTTCAGGCAGTCATCACACTCTTATGTGTAACACGGATATGGAAAAAGAGCTGATTAGTGGTAATGGGAGATCTAACTTTCAAAGTTCAGTGCCGACCCTGACCCTTGAATTTTTCTTTTAGTTTGAAAAAGTGAGTTCAGCTCTTTGAGTCAAGGTTAAGTAAATGAGGTTATTATTTGGACCAGGTGTGGTCTAGGGAAGTTTTCAGTTGATGTTTCATGAATCCCTGACCAAGGTCATGTTGATAATAAGAGCTATGTCCCTACAATGGGGGTAATATAGGCCTATGCAAAGGTGAACCTATCCTTAAAGGTTTTTGGAAGCGGAGTATGGGAGATACAAGTATATTAAAATGGATATGTCTCAAGGTGGTTTCTGAATTGTACAGGTAATTTTTTTCTTTTAATGTTCTTTATTGCCTCAAAATTAAACATGCTCCTCAACTGTTCTATGCAAAGCCCTTCTCTTGTTTTACTTTATTTTTATTTTCCCTTTTATCTTCAGTGCCCATTTTCTTTCTCCTCCCTCCCCACAGTCTTGGCTATATATGTAACTTGGTAAAACATATGTTATTTGATGTGTCTTTGTGTTTTCAGCTTATGTAAAGGATGCTTAATTTCCTTAATTTATAATTTAAAACTACGTATTTAAAATCTATCTCCAAGTTTTACTATATGTATTCCATTCACTGATTGTGATATTTTACTTATTTTACCAGAAATAGACATATAGGTTACCTCAGATTTTTCACTGTCACAAGTCCTCTGAAACCCAATTAAAATCTAAAAAAGATCAACAGAAAAACCATGTTAGCAGGACTTGGAGAAGGGACAGTATGCCAATGTTGGGCATACACCCTTTATAGACCTTTGTGACATTTTCAATGGGGTAGATTCCTAGTCCATAGATCATGTCCTTCTTAATTTCATTACTAACTTCCAAACTGCTCTCCAAAATTACTTTATCATCTTTTAGTATCTCTGCCAGCAATGCAAGAAGAGTTGTGTTTGTCCACATCTTCATCAAAGTTTGGTATTTTCTGACTTTTTTTTTCAACAATAATAAGTGAAACTATAATAGGTGAAATAGTATCTCATTGTTTTAATTTGCCTTTTTTCCCATTATCATAAGCTTGTGTATCTTTTCTTATACTTGTTTATCATTATGATAGGATAAGCTAGGCCATGGTGAAACATCAGTGGCAAAATTCAACAAACTTCTACCTCTTATGTTGGGCAAGGCTCCAGGGCAACTCTCCTTGTAGTTGCTATAGGCAGCTCCCATCTCATGACTCACTACCTCAGCTGATAGCCTCCAACGCTGCCACTGACCCGGAGAGAGGATGCAGGAGGCATCCCAGATCTTTCCCACCTTAGCCCAGAGGTGGCTTTGTCACTCAGAGACTGTAGGCCAGAACAAGTTATATAACTCCAAGGATGCCTAGGAAATACAGAGGACTGGATGTACTGTCTGCCACAGTGATTTAACTTTCCAACAAATCTGTGTGCTTTGCGTTGTTACAATACTTTTTATGCCTTTATAATAAAGAAAAAAACCACATAAGCAATGATCAAGAAATCAATTTTGTATGTCACTGCCAGATGTAACCATGTCAGTCATCTGTTCACAAGCTTTCAATGGAGCCCCACTGCCTAAGAGGCTAAATAAACTTCTTGGCCTAGGTTTCTCTCCAGTAATAGCAGATCAAATTTAGGATGACCATTCAATCCCATAAATGTTTGATCAGTTTTTATTCAATCTTTGTGTAAATTGGAAGATAGTGATGGTCCCTTAAGAATTGGTATGGAACTGAATGAAATTTAATAAGGTGCTTGACAGTTACGTGATTGTGATTTGTAGAGCTTTCATTTTATAACCTTGAGCAATACTGACCTCAGAAAAGACTAGACAGAATGAGGGACAAAACGAATGAATACGTTATTCTTCTTTGGTCTAATATTGCTACTTGCTAACTGCCCCAATAAAGTCTAAATTAATTTCTGAATAAAACTTTCACCAATTTTCTTTTGAGAAAGTTGATTCATTGCCAATACATTTCATATACAATATGCAAGAACAGATGACGGGTAAATGGATTTTACAATGAGCACACTGACAGATACTATGAAGGTATAGAAATGAACAAAAAATAAGTGTCACTGGGTGATTCTCAAAGGACAGCCTCGGGGATTTGGGAGGTCCCTTTAACATACCTGGGTTTACTTTGAACCCCAAGAGATGGCCTTGATTCTCTCAAGCAGAAAGAACACATTTTGAAACTATGTTCTTCAATTATTTCAGTAGAGCAAATAGCTCTTAGGGTGAGCTGAAGTATCTGGAAGCTTGCAAGCCTGTTTTTAAAAAATTTACCTCTGCTAGATTTTGTGAAATGTCATTTCAATTATTTTTGCACAACAGCATTGGAGAAACAACATTTTCTCTGATTAGCTTGACAAGTGGTAATTCGGGTAGAGTTTAACTTTATTTATCTTTGACTAGAACAAATTGTCTCTCTGCCCTTGTTTATACAAAATGCTGTTATTTTTGCTCCTTTCATTTGTATAATCTGTGGCTTGGTTTCATCTTAAACGCTTATAATTGGTACACTGAGGCAGGCTTTCACGGCATCAAACACATAGCTAAGAAAGCAAAATGATGTACAGAGGAGAGGTGGGGGAAGATTCAGCACAAACATAAGACTTTTTAACCAAAAGCCAAGGATAATTTTTTTTAATCCTCTGACAGAACAATGAAGTAGCAAGGAGTTTCCAACTTAAAAAAAAAAAAAAAAAAAAAAAAACAGGAAAAAGGAAAACTGAAGAGGAAGCATTTCCAATGTAACTTAGTTTCAATTCTACTTTACATTGAAGACTGTTTCCTTACTCTCAAATTTACATCTATAAGTTTAGATCAGGAAGACTCTAATAATTTCGTCTCATCCTAACAGGAAAAGTTCACATGGGAAGTTATAAGGCCTCTTTAAAGAGTGCTGGCACATTAAATGCTGTTCAGAAATGGCAATTAGCCTTGAGAACATGTAAACACATACACTATTATGAATATGTGTAGCATATTCCCTAACTTATGCTACATTTAATTGGACAATTCTGGAGATCATAGAATCAGACAAAACCTGGAGTTTAAACGTTGTCTCAGAGGCTACTTCAACCCACAAAGCTTATTTATTTTCTCTCTCCAACACACTTTATTTTGATTCTGTTGACTTAAATTTTATTCAATGTCAATTTGGCCTTTGTATTTAATATCCGGACAAATTATTTTCATATAAGGGCTCAGCACTGAACATAGAAAATAAACAGAAAAGGAAACTTATTGAGCACCTAAAACTGGCCACTCTTTTAAGCCTTTTATATGTATTAACTCTCACAATTATCACAATCTTCACAATTATCAAAATTTATACCTATTTAATTGAACAATTTTATATTTATATTCTTTGCTTTTACATATTATTTTTTATAAAATTAATAATGTTCCTCATAGAAATTGTGGAAAGATGTTCAGAGGAAACTACAAATCATTCATAATCTACAGTCTAGATATTATCACTATTAAGCTTCTATTCATTTTCCACATGGAAGTCTTAGTTTTTAATGTAATTGGAATAACACAGGTTATATAGTTTCTTGCCCTTCAATTTTTACTGAAATTATATCATCAACATTTTCCTATGTCATTATAAACTCTCCAACCATGACTTTGAAGGGCCCATTATGTTTCATCATTGAATGCACCATAATTAGTCTAACCTCTTTGATATTGCGGGGATTGGAGGGGGGCGTAATTTGCTTAGAATCTTACTTTCTATGAAACCAGGCTGCATCTACAATAGTAATACCATGAACTGCTGTGGCCACAGCCTCCCTCTGAGGTTATTGCTGTAAAACATTTGAAATCTAAAGGTCAGCACAAAAAGTATGTTAGCAGGAGATGAAGAGCTAGGGATAGTTTGGAGAGATATTTAAGAGTCAGCAGGATATACTGTGCTCTGCTCTCTTATTTACTCCATTATTTCAGCCAGAATTAAAAGGGTTAGGTTCAAGATATTTAGGCATTTGCACTGGGCTCCAGATCTTCCTGAAGCCTAGGCAAATTGTGCACACCTCAGTAAACTCCTAACATAAATTCTTCTTTTTTGTTTGTTTTTTTTAGTTAGTTTTTTAGTTAGATTCTTCTACAGCTTGCAACCACAAGAGGTCTAATACATATTTACTAATGAACAAACATATTTAGTGTCTATAACAAACGTGGTAACAGTCCCACTCTCTTCTGAGCAGACCACACTGGGATTAGAATAAGTTAGTTCATTTAAAACGAATATTGAAAAAGTAGGGCCCCTCTACCCCAACAAGACAAGAGACAAGCACATGACAGTTCCCAACCCAGTTCCTACAAGGAATCGTAAAAATAAATGGGATAGTTAGCATAGTGAGAATTATCCATAAATGTTGAAATATTGTCTTGTAAGAGGAGATAGATTTGCCCTGTGTGGGTGCATGCCTTAGAATTTAAACCAATGAAATATAATTTTGTTTAATAGAAGGAAGAACATTCCAAAAGAGTGGAATAAAAATGGACTGGGCTGCCTCAGGAAGTACTGAGTTCTCTGTAACTGGAATATGTAGGTATATACTTAATAATCATTTGATGGATATGTTAAGAAGAGAAATCAAAATATTGGCTTCTTTAAAAACTGCTCGGGTTTCCTTGGTGGTGCAGTGGTTAAGAATCTGCTACCAACGCAGGAAACACGGGTTCAAGCCCTGGTCCAGGAAGATCCCACATACCGCAGAGCAACTAAGCCTGTGCGCCACAACTACTGAGCCTGCGCTCTAGAGCCCGCAAGCCACAACTACTGAGCCCGTGTGCCACAACTACTGAAGCCCGCAAGCCTAGAGCCCATGCTCCACAACAAGAGAAGCCACCGGCAATGAGAAGCCCGTGCACCGCAACGAAGAGTAGCCCCCCCCCCGGCCACAACTAGAGAAAGCCCACACGCAGCAACGAAGACCCAACGCAGCCAAAAATAAAATTAATTAAAAAAAAAAAAAACTGCTCTAGGGACTTCCCTGGTGGTCCAGTAGGCTAAGACTCCACACTCCCAATACAGGGGGTCCAGGTTCGATCCCTGGTCAGGGAGCTAGATCCCACATATCACAACTAAGAGTTCGCATGCTACAACTAAAGATTCCTCATGCCGCAACTAAAAAGATCCTGCATGCCATAGCTAAAGATCTCGCATGCCACAACTAAGACTTGGCACAGCCAAATAAATGAATGAATGAATGAATAAATAATTTTTTTAAACTGCTCTATTACTGACATTCCAATTGACATACAAATTTGATGTTTGTTTTCTTTCCTTATTATACTATTGGTTATAATAACAAGAAGTTACCTTCTTAAAGCTTAAATTTTTTTTTTGTTTTTTACTTTTTTTCAGACTGACTTTTCTTTGAGGATCCAGGACAAAAGCTTGGTAGGAATGTTACCTACTGGTGTGCCACCAAGATTATTTTTCCAAGAAAGTATGAGAAAGTGTCACTGAGTGAACACAAACTACAGTTTAGAGGGAAGGATGTCAGTATCCAGGGAAACAGTGTCAAGTCTGAGGGTGAGAAGAAGCAAGAAATGTGAGAATTAATAACATCATCAGGAAACTTTGAGAAAAAGTCAGAAAGCAGTGAAGGGAATGGGGCAAAGTAAGTGGGTCAGAAACAGCATAGTGAACAATGAGCAAGTGTTAGCTTCCATGGTGCTTTAAGCCAGGCATGGGTCTTAATGGAAGAGTGACGGCCTCGAAAAAGAGGAAACGTGTTTATGGAGACCCTAGGTTGGTTGTATTTTCATCTCAAGCATTTACATAAAATAAAACTTTAAGAAATTTGATACATTAATAAAGACAGAATATGTGACAGAAGTTCGAAATGCTCAGGAAAAAACCAACTGAATTTCTTAAAATTTCAATGTAAGTGCAAACTTATAGAAATAAAAACCTGGATGAGAAAAAACAATCACACTGTAGTATTTGTCTTTTGTAATATTTAACTCTTGAGCTCTTAATAAGAGAATCTCTTGCAAGAAGACATTTCCTGCTTCTTTCAGTCAAATTGAACCCATACAACAGTCATGGGCTCATGACACGGAGGCAAAGAGCATGAGCTTTGCAAATATACAGGCATGAGGTCAAAATCCAGCTTTGCTTTTACTAAATTACCTTGTGGGAAATGGCATGACTTCTCTTGTGTTTCAACTTTCCCATTTGTAAACTGAGAGTTGTTCTGAAGGTTAAATGAGAAAATATATTTGATGTGTCTAGCATAGTTCTTGGAAAATTGTAAGTGTACACTATAAGTGTAGCTATAGTCATGAGTTCTTTAAAGGTCTCATGCGTGCATCTGTTCATTAATTAAAAGTTCACTGGCTCTCAAAGTTTGGCCTCATCTATTCAACCATCACCATTACAAAGGCTAGAGATTTTCACAAAATTCAAGCAAAAGATGAACTCAATGATGGCATCCAAATAAGAAGCAACATCCCAAGTTAGAATTTGGAGCTGTGATGAACTTTTAATTCTGCCTTCTGAGGAGTAAAACCAAAATGGTCTTTGTTGTAAACAGATCTCTGTGTGTTGCAATGCTGCAGTGTGAAGTGAGTGGTGGTGTTGTCCTAGGGTTCACTGGTATAAACCAAGAGCCCAACAGAATTTGGGTTTCTCTGGACCAGCTGAGTTTCCCCTAAACCTATTACCTACAATTGTGTTAAAGAGCAACCAAAATTTTTTAATTCAGATAATTTATTTTGATAAAATGTCTTCTAAATTCAGCTTCCCAGGGTTAAGACAGTCACTTTATCTAATTTACAACTGTTAGCCTGACAGCATACCAAAGATAGAGTAAGACTTGGCAGGTGACCAGGAAAATTGTGCACGTGCTGGGTCAATTTTCAAAAAATGTTTTCAAATTGCAGTGAATCCATGTTGTACTTCCTGGCATATAATGATTGCAATGGACTCATAAACAGGAAATTTGGGAGCGGAGAAAGATGGAAAATGTAGGATTTGAGAGAAAATTCTTAACCTTCCACAGAAGGGTGGGATGAAGAGTAGGAGATGTAAAAGAGGCACTTCAGCCAGAGAAAGAAGTGCACAGCCAAAATCCGAGACCCTCAACCACCATATAATCTATAAATTACTAGAATGACAGTGGTGTAAATAAATTGTTTAAATATCTAGTTCAATTTCTATATGACAGATAAGCAAAAGGAAGTCCCAAGAAGTAAAATGGCTCACTGCTTTCCAAAGTATATATCTTCTTGCAGTACCAGAGACAGAACTATAGATTCCTCAATTTTATTCTATTTCCATGTTACATTTTAAAAGTGATATTACATCATGAAGAACATACCTTAGAAATGCACCTTCAGAAAAAAATATAGCATAGACAGAGAAGTAGCAGAAAGTAGAGTCTACTGGTTAAAGCGTTAATACCAGCAACAAACCAACCTAGATCTGATTTAGTTTTAACATTGCTAGTTGTATGGTCTTGAGTAGTTTGCTTACTTTTTCTCAATGCTGCTTTGGTTTTATTTTTCTCGTTATTTCTAAAAGATTTGTGTATTAGTTGGTTGGACGGTAATGAGATATAAATACACCCATCTCATCCAGTTTTTGTTGTTATACTATTAAATTATATAACAAATGTAAGGTACTTAGCATAATCCCTGGCACATATGGGGTATTCTGTAAAAGGAAGGTCTTACTGTGATGGTCAGAGTTTTGAATATTATCTTCCTAATCAGACCGTTAGAGCTAACAGATCCACTTTACTCTGAGATAAACGCTGAAAACTTTAACAATACAAGAAGGTAAAATCTGATTATATTCATCGATTAACTATAAAGGGCATCACATACATCAATACAATATATTCATTTTCATACACAGATAAGGTGCTGAAGCTGACTGAATCAAATGTTAGGTGAAGACTTGGTTTTATTTCTTTTAAAGTACATAAAAGCAAAGGTTTGAGAAACCAACTGAGGAAACATGCAGGAAAGTGATGGAGCAGAACATGACCCATCCAGTCTACCTGTCAAAAGAGATCTTAGTCACGCTTGCCGATGACCATGGAGAAAACTGAAGATCAGGAATCTTTTGGCCTCCTTCTGGGTATCCATAGCCAAACTACTTGTTTTCAATGTCAAATAGGACAATAGGGGGACTTCCCTGGTGGTCCAGTGGGTAAGACTCTGTGCTCCCAATGCAGAGGGCCTGGGTTCATCCCCTGGTCAGGGAACTAGATCTCACATGCATGCCACAACTAAGAAGCCCACATGCTGCAACTAAAAGGTCCCGCATGTTGCAACGAAGATCTCACATGCCACAACTGAGACCCAGTGCAGCCTAAATAAATAAATAAATAAATACATAGATACATAAATAAATACAATAGGAGTTAAATATTCAAGTAAAAAGAGCCTCTGTCAATTAACACACTCTTGGAGAAAGTGTTATTAAGTCCAACCACTGCAATTTTTGCCCATCTAGACCCTAAATCTGAATGAAGTGTTTGCCAGGGAAGCACAGGCTTTTGTTATTATTGTTGATGATTTTTTTCTTTCAGTACAAACTTGGAAGAACAAAAGGAAGTGGAAAAAAAAAGTTCCTTTTTTTTTTTTTTGAGTTACATCCCTGCTCCTCATTTGGAGAATGATCCTGAAGGAAGTATGTCAATGTGTTCTCCAGAGCTAAGCCATGGAATTATCATGAGCAAAACTAAATTTTAAAAGCCTGTATACTGGGACTTCACTAGTGGCACAGTGGTTAAGAATCCACCTGTCAACGCAGGGGACACGGGTTTGAGCCCTGGTCTGGGAAGATCCCAAATGCCTCGGAGCAACTAAGCCCGTGCGCCACAACTACTGAGCCTGTGCTCTAGAGCCCGTGAGCCACAACTACTGAGCCCACGTGCCACAACTACTGAAATCCGCACACCTAGAGCCCGTGCTCCGCAACAAGGTAAGCCACCACAATGAGAAGCCCACATGACACAACAAAGAGTAGCCCCCACTCACCACAACTAGAGGAAGCCCACATGCAGCAACGAAGACCCAATGCAGCCATAAATAAATAAATAAATAAATAAATTTATTTTTTTAAAAAAAAAGCCTATATACTGAAGAGAGGTTTAGAGAAATCACTCTTGATAGATGTGGAATTTTCTCTTTTTACTATTTGGAGATGATAGGTAAAAGGGAGGAAAAAGTATATACAACCTTTGTTTTCTTAATATTCTACATTTTCAGAAGTCAAGATGGAAACAGAGGCAGGGCAACAAATTTGTCAATGGCTCTGTTTTAGATGACATTACATAGTGGCTTCTGAATTCCCTCACCTCTTTGTCTGTCCCAGCCACCAAAGCCAAAGATCCCTTCTCTGAACCTCCCATCTGTGTCTCTCTACCTTAACCCCTCATAATATTCATTTTAAAGGTGACTGACAGAAAAAAAAAAGAAAAATTTAAAACCTCACCTCTTATTTAAAGTGGGGTTCTTAAAAAATTTTAAAAATAAAAAATAAAGTGGGGTTCTTGCTTGTACATTTTTCATTGGGAATGTAAATTGGTGCAGCCACTATGGAAAACAGTATGGAGCTTCCTCAAAAGACTAACAGTAGAGCTACCATATGATCCAGCAATTCCACACCTGGGTATATATCTGGAAAAAATGAAAACACTAATTCAAAAAGACACATGCACCCCAATGTTCAAAGCAGCACTATTTATAATAGCCAAGACATGGATGCGCGCGCGCGCGCACACACACACACACACACACACACACAATGGAACATTACTCAGCCATAAAAAAGAATGAAATTATGTCATTTGCAGCAATGTGGATGGACATAAAGAATATTATGCTTAGTGAAATAAGCCAGACAGAGAAAGACAAATACGGTATGACATCACTTATATGTGGAATCTAAAAAATATACAAACGAATGTATATGCAAAATAGAAACAGCCTCACAGATATAGAAAACAAACTTGTGGTTACCAAAGGGGAGAGGGAAGGGGGGAAGGACAAATTAGGGGTATGGGGTTAACAGATACAAGCTACTATATATAAAACAGATAAGCAACAAGGATATACTATACAGCACAGGGAATTATACCCATTATCTTGTAATAGCCTATAATGGAGTATAATCTGCAAAAATACTAAATCACTATGCTGTACACCTGCAACTAACATAATATTATAAATCAACTATACTTCAATTAAATAAATAAATAAATTTGGCAAATTTTAATTAATTAAGGTGAGTTTCTTGGAATTAATTGGCAGCTTGCTAGAAATACAGATTCTTGGGTCCCACTCAGAATCTGCATTTTAACAAGATCCCCAGGTGATCCCATGCACATGAAAGATTGAATAGCCTTATTCTAGATATTTCCATCATCCAGAGAAACACAGCAGAGTCTTCTGCCTGTTCGTCTATTATGTCCAAACAGAGCACTGGCAGCCCAAATTGCAAAATGATTATGTGCTAATCGTGCAGGCATTAGACAAGCCCAGCAAGCATCCTGATTCAAATGCATCCAAAATGACTCTGCTCATCAGTAAGAGCACAATTTGTGAATTTACACCTGGTTTGTGGAAACCGTAACTATTAATCATTTGCACATCAGAGCCCTGCAAATGAGAGGCTGTACATTCATGATGATCATGGTCTGATGGTCTGTTAACATCCGTATTCTGAATTCTGAACTGACCTTACAATAGCAGGCCTATTTTTCCCAGAGTCAAGCTTGTGCCAGCAACCACCATTCTTACTCACTAACACTAATACCTCACTTCTCAAAACATCTATCTTATGTGATACAGGACATGTCTAGGATTTGCTCATAAGCTTCAACCATGCATATGTTGTAGGTATCTATGGAAAGGCACTCTGGAAAAAATTCCAGTGCTTATAGAATAGAAAAGGTATTACTTATACATTCCTACATTCGTTTCTTTTTTTCAATATTTACTGATTTATTGTGGCTTCACTGGGTCTTAGTTGCAGCACGCAGGATCTTCATTGTGGCACGGGGATCTTTAGTTGCGGCATGCGGACTTCTTAGTTGCGGCATGTGGGTTTCTTAGTTGTGGCATGCATGCAGGATCTATTTCCCCAACTGGGGATCGAACCCTGGCCCCCTGCATTGGGAGCACAGAGTCTTACCCACTGTACCACCAGGGAAGTTCCCCTACATTCGTTTCTTGAATAGTAAATGTTTCTTTTTCTCTCTCTCTTCTCTTTCTCTTTCCAGCTTACTTTGAATGGTAAATATTTCTTGAATGGTTTTTATACGCCATGTTGGTGACAAAACACATCCAGGCTTACAATTAACCTCGGAGAGAATAGGATAACCTAACAGACATTATGATGCTCAATTATATGCACTAACTAGGGGAAACTTAGGGTAATATAAGTACAAAAAAAGATTCCCTAATAAAATCCTGAGAGATCAGAGCATGTTACCTAGAGAAGAAGACATTTAGGTCAATGTGGACAAATGGCAACTATTTGATGAACACAGAGAGGAAAGAAAAGAATGTACCAGATTGGGGGGTGGGAGGCAGAATGTACAAAGGCCTAGAAGGAAGAGGGTACATTAAACAACTGGGGGGAATCCCTGGTGGTCCAGTGATTAAGACTTCATGCTTTCACTGCCAAGGGCGCGGGTTCAAACCCTGGTCAGGGAACTAAGATCCTGCAAGCCACACAGCACAGCCAAAAAATAATAATAACAACAACTGGGAAGCTAAATGGAGTAATCCACTATGTCTACAGTATAGGAAGGGGTCACAGACAAGGGGCACAAAGGATGAAATCAGAGGAGTAAGCAGGAGACACATCATGAAGAACCTCCTAAGCCATATTAATGAGTTTGGATATTGAATGCAATGGGAGTTGGAGCCTCAGACTAACTTCTTGGGATTCTTTGGTTGCTGTTTGGGGAACAGACTGGAGAAGGGTAGGACTAGAGGTAGGGAGACTAGATAAGAGATACACAGGTTCAGAGGTAAGGAGGGGCTCCTGACATCTGTCTGCAGAGCTCTACAGAAGGCTCAAGAGGTAAGATCAGTAATAAGGAGATGAAGCAGAGATTCTGAAGCCCAGAGGGATCTGATTAGTGCATCCCATGAAGAGATTAGGCAAAGTCAGAATGGAAAGGGAGAAAGACCAACAATGAAGATGGTGAAGAAAAGGGAGAAGTTGGTGAAACAAGGCAACAGGCACTAGCTGTTCTACAAGGGCAATATGCACTTCTCCAGGCCACAGAAACCTTCAAAGAGGACAGAGCGGGATGAAGAGGGAGCCTATTCAATTTTTAAAAATACCACCTGTCATCATTACCAAAGGGTAATTTGAAGCATTTAGTAAAGTATACACACATACACACAAACACACTGCACTTTGGATGTAATACCAAAGCTGATGAAAATACGTTAATCTACTATGGATTAGTCTGTCATGGAACACATAGGCAGATACAAAGTACTGAATAGCCAAGGCTGAGGAAAGCTTCAGTTCCAAATATCCAAATATTTGAACCTTGCATCTTAATCGGAGAGTGGAAAAAATCAAATCCAAGCAAATTCAGCATGTGGATGGACACATGTGATTTGTTAAGGTGTGCCTGATTTTCCACAATAGAAGCTGTCTGTGAATTGAATTTAGGGCTATTGCCCAAATATTAAATACACCTTATTGGCATAAAAAACTTTGTTCATTTATTAACCCTTTGGTATTATGAATTCCCTCCAATCACACCCTCCCACGCAGACTGGTCAGACCAACGTGTGTGTGTGTGTGTGCGCACGCACGCGCCCACCCTGTTCTGTTTGTCTTTATAGAGCAGAGAATATCTGCCTTGGAACAGTTTTTGTGATTGCAGGGAGGTAAGTAGTAACTTCCAAATCCAACATTCTATAACTCTAAACTAGTCACTACCTCCTTTGGTAACATAATAAAACCAAAATTTTTGTTCTATTGCCTTAAAATATTATGAAATATTTCAGTAAGGTTTGAGAGTTAAATCTCATGCATTTTGGCTTAGTACCACATAGACAAAAACCATACATTAGGTGTTTAACTGAGGAAACCACCGTGAATTTGGATATTTTAAAGTTTCCTTAGGTGCCTTATCTTTCCAAACCTACAGTAAGAACCAAACATCACATCTGTACTGGGTTGAATAGGGTTCCCCCAAAATTCACGCCCATCCAGAACCTCAGAATGTGACCTTATTTGGAAATAGGGACTTCACTTTGTCAAGTTAAAGTGAGGTCATACTGTAGTAGGGTAACCCCTAATCCAATGATGATGTCCTTACAAGAAGAAGGAAATTTGGACACAAACACAGAGAAAGGAGAATGCCATGTGAAGAAATGCAGCACACCATGTGACAACGGGGACAGAGATGGAATGACAGGTCTATAAACCAAGGAATGACAAGGTTGCCGGCAACCCCCAGGAGCTAGGAAGAGACAAGGAAGGAAGCACCCCTAAACCCTTCAGAGAGAGCAAAGTCCCTATTAACACCTTGACTTCAAACTTCTAGCCTCCAAAACTAGAATAAGACATAAATTTTTGAGACAATAAATTTCTGTTGTTTTAACCACCCAGTTTGTGGTAATTTGTTACAGAAGCCCTAGGAAACTAACACAAAGTCCTTTTATTTTGCACTGGATCCATCAAATAACAATTCTCTACAGACTTCCTGAAGTACCCACTGTCCCGACTTTGAGAACTAACCTTTCAGAGCCCGCTGAGTGGAAAATAAGGTGGAGAGAAGAACCTCAGTCACGGAAAGTCCATCCAAATAAAACTTTGGCTCAATGTGCATTTTATTACTCCCTCCACACTCAAACAAAATAATTGCGGCTCTTAATTGGAATCTCTGAAAAGTGATCCAAAAAGAGTGCCTCATCCTAAAACCTGAAAAAGTGAGGCTGAAAATGTCACCGAAAGTCCCCATCGCGAGAGATTTGTATTAATTTTCTACTGCCGCAAAACAAATTACCACAAATGTAGTAGCTTAAAACAACACCTATTTATTATATAATGGTTCTGTAGATCAGAAACCTGATGGGCTCAGCTCTGCTGAAAGTCTTGGAAGACTGGAATCAAGGTGTCAGCAGGGTTGTGTTCCTTTCTGGGGACTCTAGGGGAGACTTGGGTCTAGGTTCATTCAGTTATTGGCTGAATTTAGTTCCATACAGTTTTCCTGTTTTCTTGGTGGCGGTCAGCAGGGGACCACCCTTAGTTTCCAGAGGCCTTTCTCTAGTCCTTGCACATAGCCCCCTACATGTCAGAACCAGCAGTGGGAAGACAAATCCTTCTCACACTGCCCGTCTCTTCTGTCTCCTATTCATCTTCAGCATCTCTCTGACTGGCTCTTCTGCCTTCCTCTTCTGCTGGCTTTTATGGGCTAATGTGATTACACTGGACCCACCCTGACACCCCCATGATAATCTCCCTATTTTAAAGTCAGCTGATTAGTAATCTTAACTGCACCTGCAAAAAATCCTTCATAGCAGTACCTAGATTCATGTTTGATTAATAACCAGAGGACAGGAATCTTGGGAGACACCTTTAGAATTCTGCCTACCACAACATTATAAAATAACTCAGACAGCATGAACACATTCTGGCATGATGAAAGCTCTGCTGTCTATCTTGTGGTTGGTCAGGTCAGTGAATTTGAATGCCCTTGGGAATCCTGGGTTCCAGCAGCATTAATGCCAATCACACCAAGGTCAGCCCCAGAATTCCCCGTTAAACACTCCAGGGCCCTATCTCAGTCCTTCTGACACACTGAAGCTTCACATAATCTAACTACCAGCTATAAAAATGCAAGAAACTAAGAAAATAACCAAACAAAAAAGGGCGGGAGTAATTTTCTGCAAACCTAATATGATATAGTTAGGCAGCATGCTCTCATTCCTGGATCACAAGGGCCTAGGGTTCTGCTCTGGGCCTAGGGTTCTGCTTTTCTTTCTCATACATCAGGAACTCACCACCCAGGTGCTGAGAGAAGAAAACCCGATATTGTGCGCTCAGGTTGTTATTACTTAACTGCAATTATGCTTTCAAGAGAGTGTTGCTTTAAGAACCGCCCATTTAATTTCTTAGACTTTGAAAACCTTCAGGTACAGTAACTACCTGACATAGAACACCCAGGAGGCGAACTGAAATAAAAAGCCTTTTACTGAGTGGCAAAAAGAAAGTATTAAATGCTTGATTAGAAGCTCTATGTCGCTAATAGTGAATGCAAAAAAAAAAAAAAAAAAGCCAGGTTAATGCTCCTCTCTTACATCCCATCTTCCCAACCTGACTTTCTCTTCTCTGTCATTGTGGAACGTGCAAATTCCCATTCTACATTGGATACCCCAAACTGGCTTTGAAACTTTGTTTTCCTTACTGAAAACAAGGCAATTCATTCAATTGGTCTGTTAAGTATTTTTCTCGCTGAAATCCCTTCCTTAAAAGATTGCTTTATAATGCTCCAGCTTCATTAATGTAAAGACTCTGAGCCTGACATACCTGGGTTCTGCCACTTTCTACCATTATGACCTTATGTAAGTCATGGGAACCTTCTGAGCCTCAGATTTCTCAACGATGATATGGGAATAAAAACATGCATTTCTTGGATAGTTCAGAGAATTAAAACACAGGAAATTATCTGGTACCTAGTTGATGCTCAAATGTTAAATCTCTCTTCCCTGTTCTCCTGTCTCCTTGTTTATGCTCTAATTAATCTCTGGCTTGTGCTTGCAGGAGTACTGCAAATAGATCATAAATCCTCTAAAAGCAAGAACTATACCAGTGGGATTCCATGAAGAGATTCTTTGATTGGCATTCAGGAGATTTAAGCCCAGGAGTGCAAAAGCGACCTTGATTAAGCCAATTGCCCTCTCTGTGTTGCAATTTCCGCAGATATAAAAGGCTATTTAACCACATGGATTGCCCAGCTCTAAAATGTCATGTTAACACCTATTTTTTTTACCTCTTTAAAGACCCTCCTGAGCAGGCGGTGGGCATTCAATGAATGCTTGCTGACTGTTGCAGAATGAAAGTACTCAATATGTTAGGCTTAGTGGCAACAGATAGTGGGTAGTAATAGGAATAGATCCAAGGCAAATCACTCTTAATTTTAACCAAATATTTCTAAGAGAATTTGAAAACAAAACAAAATTTCGCTGTGGGATTTAGAAGATAATAAATTGTAGCTAATGCGCAATTTTCTCATAAACTGAGTTTGGATACAGCCCTGTATCTCCAGCTTCTTTTTGCTCCCAATGATGTCATTGATCATTTCTCACTTCAGAGTTGAATTGCTATTCACCACAGAGAATTACACATCAGAAGAAACGATGAAGAATTCCTAAAGGTTATGAAATCTTATACAAAGTTCTTATAGATTGTGATCTCACATGAACTTCTGAGATAGTAAGGAGGAGACCTGGTGCATTTTCTTGGGAGTTATTTTTAACTGAATTTTAATTTACGTAAAATTAAATGCTCATTTTTTAAGTGTATATTTTGATGTGTTTTGACAATGTATACACTTTCATAACTACCATTCCAATCAAGATATAGAATATTTCCCATCACCCCAAAGTTCCCAGTGTACCTCTCCAGTCAACCCTCCCCCTAAGGCAACTACTGCTCCAATTTCTATTACATTAGCTTAGTTTTGTCAGTTCCAGAAATTCATTTACAGACTATACAGACTATACAATAAGCAACTTTTGTGTCTGGTTTCTTTTGCTCAACATAATGTTTTGAGATATATCCATGTTGTTGTACACATCAGGAGTTCATTTCTTTTTATTACTGATTAATATCTTATTGTATGAAAATATCACAATTTGTATGTCCATTCACCTGCTGGTAGACATTTGAGTTGTTTCAAGTTTTAGGCTTTTATGAATAAAGCTGTGAGGAAAATTCTTGCCCATTTTGGACATATTTTATATTTCTCATTGGTGAATGACCAGAACTAAAATTTCTGGGTCATAGGGTGGATATATGTCCCAATGCACTTTTGTTCTTTTATTCCTGAGAATGAAGTTCACAAAACATTTTTCCTTCTTCTGGCCTCCATCCCATTACAAGTAAGTTCATATTAATCTCCAAAAATAAGTAATACGTATTTAGTGCTCACTACGTGCTAGGACCAGGGATAAGCTTTCTGCATGCATTACCCCATTTAATCTTAACAAAACCCTTTAATGATCATCATTTACAAGGCCCTAGGAGGTTAATAAGGCTGTTAATAAGGCTGTTGATCTTATGTAAGAGTTGGGAGCCAACAGAAAATAAATCCAGAACCAGCATTCTCTCCCATTTTACTATATTACCACCTCCTTTCTTTCACAAAGTATTTTCTTCTCAGCAAGAACTATGGAGGGTTTTGGAGATCAAGATGGTGAAGTAGGAGGATACTGGGCTCACCTCCCCTCGTGAACACACCAAAACTAAAACTACCCACAGAGAGATTCTCACTGAAATGGACCTGGGAACTGGCAAAACAGCTCTTCTACAACCAAGGCTGTAAAGAAAGATACACACAGATTCTGCTAGGAAGCAAGGAGAAAGAAACTGGCTGGGAGACAGAAGCGCAGGAGGATATCACAGGATAGGAGCTCTTCCCTGGGAAGTGAGGGGTTTGAGCCACATATTAGGCACCCCAGCCTTGGAGTCTGACACCAGGAAGATGAGACCCCTTACCTGGTTTGAAAACCAGTGGGGCTTACCAAATGGCTGTAAGATACCAAGACTGTGCTCCTGAAGAGCACACGCGCTGACTTACAGTCACAGTGTGGTGGCAGCAGATTGAAAACTGCCTGGGTCTCTGGTCAGCTTGCCAGAACCACCCCAGGACACATCCCAGGCTCCTGCCCCAGCCCCTCTTGTTCCAGCACTGCTCCCCACTAAGGTGGAGATTTCTGTTGCCAACAAGAGTGCGCAAAATTGGAGGAAACAAAGACAGCCCGAACCCCAGCCCTAACTCTGACCAGGACAGAGACAAGCATTGCCAGCTCACATGTCCCTGCACACAACCTGAAGCTAGCTCCAGGGCAGAGACCACCTTTGCTGGAGAACCTGTCCCTATACACACTTGGGAAGGCGTATGGCCAGCTCAGTGATGTGGCACCAACCCCTCCAGCCCTGACCCAGCCGCCAACCAAGGCACACACACTGGGCAAAAAGTGAAACCAGCACAGAACTGCAGCCCCAAGCCCTCAGGCTCTGCCACATACCCAGAAGAAACCCAACTTCCTCAAGGCTCCTGCTCCAGCCCCTCAGCCCCCAACCCCACCCCAACAGGGTGGTGGCAGCCACTGAACATAGGAGAAGCCCCAGCTTGCACCTGGCTCTGGCTGTGGCCCCTCCATCTCCAGCCCTATCTCCCACCAAGACAGTGGATGCAGCACTCCCTGGGGGAAGACACAGTCCATGCTCACTTCAGATCCAGCTCTCCCACCAAAGCCACTGGGTACACGCAGACTACATAGGGACACTAGTTCTCTGTTGGTGGGATGTAAATTGGTACAACCACTATGAAGGTTCCTCAAAATATTAAAAACAGAACTACATATTATCCAGGATTCCACAACTGGGTAGATATCCAAAGAAAACAAAAATACTAATTTGAAAAGATATATGCACCCCAATGTTCATAGTAGCATTATTTACAATAGCCCAGATACGGAAACAATCTAAGTGTCCATCAACAGATGAATGGATAAAGAAGATGTGGTATAAAAGGGGAAACATGGGGGGGAGGGATAAACTAGGAGCTTGGGATTAACATACACACACTACCATATATAAAATAGAAAACCAACAAGGACCTACTATATAGCACAGGGAACTCTACTCAATATTCTCTAATAACCTGTATGGGAAATGAATCTGAAAAAGAATGAATATATGTATATGTATAACTAAATCACTATGGTGTATACCTGAAACTAACACAACACTGTAAATCAACTATACTCCAATAAAATTTTTTTAAAAAAAGAAGGTGTGGTATATATATAATGGAATGTTGGAATATAATGGAATATTACTCAGCCATAAAAAAAATGAAATTTTTCCATTTGCAGTAACATAGATGGACCTAGAGGATATTATGCTTAGTGAAGTAAGTCAGTCAGAGAAATACAGATACTATATATTAACACTTCTATGTGGAATCTAAAAAATAAAACAAATGAATAAAACAAAAGAAAAACAGACTCATAGATACAGAGAACAAATCAGTGGTTACCAATGGGGAGAAGGGTGGGGAAGGGGCAAGATAGGGAAAAGAGATTAAGAGGTACAAACTACTAGGTATAAAATAAATAAGATAGAAGGATGTAATGTACAGAACAGGGAATATAACCAATATTTTTATAATAACTTTAAATGGAGTATAATTTATAAAAATATTGAATCACTGTATTATACTCCTGAAACTAATATAACATTGTAAATCAACTATACTTTAATTAAAAACAAAACAAAAAAACTACTGATTCTTTGAGGCAAAACAATGAGTGCCTTCTCACCAAGTGGGTATGTTTCATCTCCCAGAGCCTCCAAAAGCCTCAGAGCTTTCTGAAAGACTGTCTCCCAGGTTATAATCCTCAGGTTGGCTCAAATAAAATTTTCCGTATCTTTCTTAGATCAACCACTGATTAATTTTTTTCACTGATAGTAGACAGATGATAGATGATAGATGGATAGATACATATAGAATGATATAATCTCAGAATGTGTGCCTTTTAAATAAAGCAAAAATCATTTTCAGAGAAAGTCACTACCCCGCTCTAATTTTTATACTTTTACCACAAAGGAGGGAAACCTCTAAAGGGATTCAGCGTTCTACGGAACCATACATCAATATTCCTTTCTGAAATGCTTTTTCATTGGCCACATAGACCCAGCTCTACATGGACCCTTAATCTGATTTCCAGATTGAATATTTAATTTCTTTACCAAAGCAAAAGTTGGCAATTGCTTGATTAACTTAACCTCATTCTTCTTTGTCATTAGAACAAATCGAAACGTCTCAGCTGACAACACCACTTTAGAAACGTCCTGATTCTGATAAATGCCTTCCTTAAATGCCTTAAAAGTATTATTAGCATAGATGCTTGTTTGATTCTGAACTCCTGCTCTCCTGAGAGCCATGGGGTGGGAACTGAATTCAGAATGGGAGGGGATTGCTGTGCCCTCAGGCAGAGTTTTAGATTAGTATGCAGAACCTGTATGCATGACTCTGAATTTTTTAAGCCTTTTTTTTTCCACTACTTTTCCATTTTCAGGTTCCAAAAGGGGAGCTCAATTATTCACTGTTAAAAAATGGGGGCTTCCCTGGTGGCGCAGTGGTTGAGAGTCCACCTGCCGATGCCTGCCGATGCAGGGGACACGGGTTCGTGCCCCGGTCCGGGAAGATGCCACATGCCGTGGAGCGGCTGGGCCCTTGAGCCATGGCCGCTGAGCCTGCGCCTCCGGAGCCTGTGCTCCACAACGGGAGATGCCACAACAGTGAGAGGCCTGTGTACCGCAAAAAAAAAAAAAAAAAAAAAAAAAAAAAGGCCATTGATTATCTTGCAAATCCAGGCCAAGTAAAGGTAAAGATACTGATGCTCGGCTGCTTAAGTAGTCAGTTTTTGTTAATAGATATAATTATTTTTCACACCTTACTAAAGAACATGAAGAGCAGTAAAGAAACAGTATTATTGGTGATTTTTAATGAGGTTTCTATAAGACCCAGTCAGAAAGTAATTATTCAAACAAATGAAGGAAGACAGCATAATCCATAACTGTACTAGATATCTATTAAAGGAATAACGTCTCATTTTAAGATAAAGTACATAAGTGATACACAATTCAAGTGAAGCATCTTTATTATGCACTTTACCACTTCATAAAAAGCAAATTACAAGTAATTCTATTTAATGATTATATGTTATGTACAAAATAATGCACCATTACTATTTCTAACATCTTTATCATTACAGAGATATTAGAAATATCTTTAATCATTACAAATTACTACTGTTAACATTAATAATTGTAAGGCCAACTGGCCCGAGGCAGGGGAACACAATCACATTCACAGGTTGCATCAGACAGAAATTCTCCGGACCACCCAGTTCCAGGAACTGACCTGGGGACTTTGAACCCAGCCCAGCCTTCCCGCCTTTCGAGGGGCGGGACCAACGGTCCCCCAGGATACCCGAAAAGACCACCAAATAAGGAATACCCTGCGCCCTCCCAGATTCACCACACCACTTTCCCTTCTTCCCCTATAAAATCTTGCCCAACCCTCGCCCGGGAGTGCTCCCTAATAAAGCTCACTTGAAGCTTTCCGCTGTTTCCTGGTGCCGTTTGTTAAGATCCGACCTTACAGTAATATTATTATTAACTATAACTATAGCTCACTTTATAAAGCACCTTTTTCTGTGCAAAGTGTTTTGCAGCATTACTGAAGTTAGTCCACAAAACACTAGGGTTAGATATTCTTCATTTCTTATTGAAGAAACTGAAACCAAGCAGGACCCTGTGGGGCTCCTGGGCATGGAAGCCTTTCTGTCCACCATTTCTTGTTTGTAGAGAATAGACTCCAGCCTCCATGAACCTTCCCTGAGTCCCAAAGGGCAAATTCGAACAGTTGCTAATCAGGGAAGGGAGGGGATGCAGAGACAAGGGAGGAACAGTCAAAAAACAATAGTGCAGCTGTGGGGCAGGTTCTGGTTCTGCCTCAAGCGATACACATAACAATATCTTTGAGCTCTTTACAAAACTAAAACCCCCCAAAAATGGAAGATGTTAGCATTCTTCATTCCAGATTAAAGGATCCAGAGAAGCTCTTCAAGAGACAACCTGAGGCCAAATTAAAGGAACCACAGAAACTCATCAGGCCACCTGAGGCCAGATTAAAGGAGTGCAGGCCCTACACACACCTTGATCCTTATCAGCAACCCCACCCTTGAACTATTGCTATAAAACTCTTCATCAAATCCCCCTGGGTTGGGACACGCAGTTTTGAGAGGCACGAGCCCACTGTGTCCCCCTTTGCCTGGCAAAGCAATAAAGCTATTCTTTTCTACTTCACCCAAAACTGAGATTTGATTCGGCACTGATACACAGAGGCTGAGTTTTCGGCATCAAAACTGAGGCTAAGAGAGTTTAAAGGCCTAAGCGTCAATCAGCTAGTAACTAGAAGACCTGCCTAGGAAATCAGTTTGTGTCTGCCTGTCTCCAAAGCCCATGATTCTGGTCCCTCCCACACTACCACCAGCTATGAAGGTCAAAGATAACACACTTGATATAATAGGGTTCAGCGCTGAATACAATGACAGAGGTGTTTCTCTACATGTGCTAGCCCAAAATGGCATTTGAGAGCAGAACAATTTTGCATTCAGTGTCCTCTACAATCAGTTTCTTGTTTTCCTTTTTCATTTACTAGAAGTAGTATGTTCCTACTTCTATAGCCTAATTCCTGTTTCTCTTATTTTACTGGAAGAGAAAAGTATACTTTTGTTTTGTCTAGGGTAACTTATTTACTACTAAAATACCATTCAACCTCTTGCTCTCTCAAGAGTCTATCAAAATAGATTTTGTCCACAATACCCAGAGCTAATACAATTATCCCAGGACTAGGAATGAGATGCACTAAAGGAAAGAAACGCATGACCTCCACCTTATGCAAACATCCTTCTTAACCACTCCTAAAGTTAGTCCCTATTCCTTCACCTCTTCCCTTCCATAAGAAATGTTTCTGATTATTTCATCAATACAGGTCACTCTGGTACAATGAAAAGAAGACAGCCTCTGGAATCAGATAGACCTGGGTTACAATGCTGGTTCTATGTTTTAATACTTTTGACTACACCATTAACTTCTCTGACCTCAAATTTCATGTCTGTAAACTGCTATGAAGAGATATTTTGAGGATTTAAGGGGCAATTATATGTAAGAACCTGGTACATCAGAAATGGAAGCTAAACTTTTGGTGGTGAGCAAAATATAAAATATAATGTTGTACACATGAAGCTTATATAATGTTACATAATGTTATAAACCAAATAATTATGATGTGTTCATTTTCCCTCTCCATCTTCTGGAGATGTAATGGAAAAAAGGCACATGCTTAATATCTCAAAGAACAGTAGGGGAGGGAGACCTTGATGCAAATCAGTATAAAAATTATGCTAAATAGGCCAGTAACTCATGTGCCTCTGTTTCTTTCCTTTATTCAGAAAGTATTTACTGGTTGTCTACTATACTCCAGGCACAAAGGATGACAGTAATCCAAACATTTAAAGTAATCCAAACATTTAAAGAAGAGAGTTCCAGAAAGTGGGGGCAGAGATAGGTACGAGGGCCCAGGGAGAGAAATATCTGATAAATTCAAAGATCAGGAAGCAAATTAACACAATTGCAATATGGTGAACCTGGGGAGTGGTAAGAAATGGCATTGAAACCAGGAAATCGTAGGCTATGGAAAATCTACTACAGTCCTTTCTCTCACACTCAACTGGTCATTTTCTTAAATTAACATGACTTTACTTTTTACGGAACTACATGATATGAATCTTGCTTTACTTCCAGATGATCCTGCCTCTACTGGCTACTTGTTACAGAGGTTTTTTGCTTTTTTTTTTTCCTACTGTTGCTACAGAGATTCTGACTTAAGTGCGTATCATAAACAAAATGTATGACTAAGGCATTTTAGACTTTTCAGATGACCACATCTGGCAGGGTTGCAGAATGGTTAAAAGCATAGCTTTCAGAATAGCAGCAGCCAAGTTTAGATCCCCAGCTGAGGCATGTACTGGCTCTGGGGCAGACAGCAAGCCTCTTCAATTCTCTAACCCTGTCTCCCCTTCCATAATGGAAGCAGATGGTTCTAAGAATTGAATTCTGCTCCAGTGCACCTAGCACAGCACCTAACACATAAGGGCCTAGCACAAGACACTGATATTATTAATATGTAGTATCACATTTCAAAATAAACATATCACTTGACTCTTTCTCTCCAAAACCAGAAGGTAAAGAATAGTCTATCTTATTAAGTTTAGTTTGTAACTGCCAACATGTTAACTGTGCCTTCTCTAAATTAGGTAAAATAATGACTTAATCAAACTGAATGAAGAGTTTCTGTTTTCATAAAGACTCATCTTACACTAACAGGCATGATTCTAAAGAAAGTCATGCAGAAGACGGCGGAGGAGTAAGACGTGGAGATCACCTTCCTCCCCACAAATACGTCAAAAATACATCTACATGTGGAACAACTCCTACAGAACACCTACTGAACACCTACTGAACGCTGGCAGAAGACCTCAGACCTCCCAAAAGGCAAGAAACTCCTCACGTACCTGGGTAGGGCAAAGAAAAAAGAAAAAACAGAGACAAAAGAATAGGGATGTGACCTGCACCTTGGGGAGGGAGCTGTGAAGGAGGAAAAGTTTCCAAACACTAAGAAGCCCCTTCACTGGTGGAGACAGGGGGTGGGCGGGGCGGGGGGAGCTTTGGAGCCAAGGAGGAGAGCGCAGCAACAGGGGTGCAGAGGGCAAAGCACAGAGATTCCCACACAGTGGATTGGTGCCGACCAGCACTCACCAGCCAGAGAGGCCTGTCTGCTCACCCGCTGGGGCGGCTGGGGGCTGGGGGCTGGGAGCTGAGGCTCTGGCTTTGGAGTTGCTATGAGACTAGATATCAATTACAGGAAAAAATACTGTTAAAAAAACAAACACATGGAGGCTAAACAATACACTACTAAATAACCAAGAGATCACTGAAGAAATCAAAAAATACCTAGAAACAAATGACAATGAAAACACAATGACCCAAACCTATGGGATGCAGCAAAAAGCAGTTCTAAGAGGGAAGTTTATAGCAATACAATCCTATCTCAAGAAATAAGAAACATCTCAAACAAACAACCTAACCTTACACCTAAAGCATTCAGAGAAAGAAGAACAAAAAAACCCCAAAGTTAGCAGAAGGAAAGAAATCGTCAGATCAGAAATAAATGAAAAAGAAATGAAGGAAACAACAGCAAAGACCAATAAAACTAAAAGCTGGTTCTTTGAGAAGATAAACAAAATTGATAAACCATTAGCCAGACTCATCAAGAAAAAAAAGGGGAGAAGACTCAAATCAACAGAATTAGAAATGAAAAAGGAGAAGTAACAACTGACACTGCAGAAATAGAAAGGATCATGAGAGATTACTACAAGCAACTATATGCCAATAAAATGGACAACTTGGAATAGATGGACAAATTCTTAGAAAAGCACAACCTTCCAAGACTGAACCAGGAAAAAATAGAAAATATGAACAGACCAATCACAAGCACTGAAATTGAAACTGTGATTAAAAGTCTTCCAACAGGGCTTCCCTGGTGGCACAGTGGTTGAGAGTCCGCCTGCCGATGCAGGGGATGCGGGTTCGTGCCCCGGTCCGGGAGGATCCCACATGCCGCGGAGCGGCTAGGCCCGTGAGCCATGGCTGCTGAGCCTGCGCATCCGGAGCCTGTGCTCTGCGATGGGAGAGGCCACAACAGTGAGACGCCCGCGTACCACAAAAAAAAAAAAAAAAATCTTCCAACAAACAAAAGCCCAGGACCAGATGGATTCACAGGAGAATTCTATCAAACGTTGAGAGAGGTGCTAACAACAAACAACCCAATCAAAAAATGGGCAAAAGACCTAAACAGACATTTCTCTAAAGAAGACATACAGATGGCCAAGAAGCACATGAAAAGCTGCTCAACATCACTGATTATTAGAGAAATGCAAATCAAAACTACAGTGAGGTATCACCTCACACCAGTTAGAATGGGCATCATCAGAAAATCTACAAACAACAAATGCTGGAGAGGGTGTGCAGAAAAAGGAACCCTCTTACGCTGTTGGTAGGAATGTAAATTGATACAGCCACTATGGAGAACAGTATGGAAGTGCCTTAAAAAACTAAAAATAGAATTACCCTATGACCCAGCAATCCCACTACTGGGCACATACCCTGAGAAAACCATAATTCAAAAAGAGGCATGTACCACAATGTTGACTGCAGCTCTATTTACAACAGCCAGGATATGGAAGCAACCTAAGTGTCCATCGACAGATGGATGAAGAAGATGTGGCACATATATACAATGGAATATTACTCAGCCATAAAAAGAAATGAAATTGAGTTATTTGTAGTGAAGTGGATGGACCTAGAGTCCGTCATACAGAGTGAAGTAAGTCAGAACGAGAAAAACAAATACCATATGCTAACACATATATATGGAATCTAAAAAAAAAAAAAAAAGGTACTGATGAACCTAGGGGCAGGACAGGAATAAAGACAGAGACATAGAGAATGGACTTGAGGACACGGGGAACGGGGAAGGTAAGCTTGGACAAAATGAGAGAGTGGCATGGACATATATACACTACCAAATGTAAAACAGATAGCTAGTGGGAAGCAGCCACATAGCACAGGGAGATCAGTTCTGTGCTTTGTGTCCACCTAGAAGGTTGGGATAGGGAGGGTGGTAGGGACACGCAAGAGGGAGGAGATATGGGGATGTATGTATATGTATAGCTGATTCACTTTGTTATACAGCAGAAACTAACACACCATTGTAAAGAAATTATACTCCAATAAAGATGCTAAAAAAAAAAAAAGTCATGCAGTTATCTTTCAGCAGAACAGCCTTGGGCTAGAATAGCTCTTGTGTGTTCATTTACTCATTCCTTCATTTACATATTCATTATCATGTGCAGGACCCTATGTCATGTGCTGGGCATAATACGGAAAGGAATAAGTCACACTTCTTATCCTCACAGTCTTACAGGTTTAAAAAACAGTAAACAAACATTTCTATTAAATTGGTTATGATACAAAAAAAGCACAAAATGCCAAAAGAAGCATTTTAGAAGTGAAGATGGAGGTCATGACTTACATCACAGTAGGCTTTGGGAAAACCTTCCTGAAGGAAATCACACATGCACCAATCTTTTAAGGGTAATTATGAATTTATAAGATAATGAAAGGAGAAAGTGTCTTCTAGGTGGCCCTGGTTGGAGACCTATTTAGCGGATGAGTGGATCAAAGGGGCTCTTAGGGTTGTACTCAGAAGGCTTAGCATCAGTATAGCACTCACAGGCGGCATGCGAGGGGCAGCTCAGAACAGAGAACTAAGGTTTCCCATGGTGGTGGTAGTCTTCTCGTCTGCTGGGCTCAAATGTGGGTCCAGCAACTGAAGAGCTTCATGTGCTACCCGTATGAAGACCAATCAATCAGCAAACTTCTGGAGAATCCAGCAATGCAGGATCATTCTAGCTCCCACCATGCTTAATTCTCTCTTTTATTTTGGAGGGTCCAGAATATAAGGCTGTCTCCTCTCCACTCAGTCCAAATATGAAGCAGAACCAAAATACTGGGAAGCCCCACTCTCTGGTTTTCTTTCTCCTTTTCATGCTGGGTTCCCTTTGAGGGACACTGCGAAGTCTCAGTGTAGATCACTCATCCTCTCTTCTTAAATGTAACTCATGAAACTGTGCCTCCTGATAAACTCAGGAGTATCAAGTTCAGCCAAGAGGTCTATGCCCTCAAGGAACATGTACTCCATGTGGTTATGACTACACCCTGAAAGAAGCAACTGCTTCAGAGTCTCTGTTCTCATTGAGGGGGATCCTGCAACATTTCTCTTAGATTCTCAGATTATATTGTGTGTCTGGTAGGCTGTCTTGTCCCTCAGGCATTCAGGAAAACAGAACAAGAAGCACCTCAAATTGCACAGTTGCCCCTTCTAGCTTTAAAATTCAAGGAATCAAGATGGACCTCATTTCCCTAATCTTTACAAACAAATTCACAGAAGCCCTCTCTCCTGAAGACTTGTATAAGGCTGGTCTCTTAGTCATAAACCTGAGCATATGGCTTGTTAATATTAAAAAGAGGGGGAAAATTAAGTTATAACTAGCATTGGAAAGAAGACTAGCCTTGTTATTTCTTGGTTTATACCCGCATCTCACATCAACATGATGTGTCCTAGCCTACAGAACATACATACAATAGTTCATCTTCAGGCAGTACTTTTATTAGAGAACTTTTAAAAAAACAAGACAAGCCATCTGTTTCAAATGGGTTTCTTTCAAAGGAAACCCTAAATCATATTCTTAATTAACCCACATGATTCTATCATCCATTAATGTACCTAATTGAATTTTCCCAGGACGCAGGTTAATTGTAGAAAAGAAAATAAAGTTATACAAAATTAGTTGATGTCTCACTCTGCTGAGCATTTCTGATTACAGTATTTCTGATTCTTTTCCTAAGTTCTTTATATTAACTACCTGAACTAGCTCATCAGATAATGTGGTGGAGAATAATGGCTCCTCAAAGATGTCCACATCCTAATCTCCGAAACCTGCGAAAGTAAAAGAACTTTGTAGACATAATTAAGGATCTTGAGGTGAGAATATCATCCTAGATTATCTAGGTGGGCCCAATATAATCACAAGGACTTAAACCAAGCAGGACCCTGTGGGGCTCCTGGGCACGGAAGCCTTTCTGTCCCCAATTACTTGACTCCAGCCTCCATGACCTTCCCTGAGTTCCAAAGGGCAGATTCAAACAATTGCTAATCCAGGAAGGGAAGGGATGCAAAGACAAGGGATAGGCAGCCAGGAAACAATGGTGCAGCCTGGGGCACAGTCCTGGCTCCACCTCAAGGGATACAGGTAACAACGCCTTTAAGTTCTTTACCATATTAGAATTCTTCATACCAGAGAAAGATCACCTGAGGCTACATTAAAGGAACCAGAGAAGCTCATCAAGAAGATTACGGGGAGACCAGATTAGAGGACTGGAGGCCCTTCACACACCCTAATCTTATCAGCAACCCCACCCTTGAACAGTTGCTATAAAACCCCTCATCAAATCCTCCTGGATTGGGACACATAGTTTTTTGGGGCTGGAGCCCACTGTGTCCCCGTTTGCCTGGCAAAGCAATAAAGCTATTCTTTTCTACTTCACCCAATGTCTCCAAGATTTCAGTGGCACTACTGCACAGAGGCCAAACTTGCAGCATCAGGATCATTATAAGACTGAGGCAGGAGGGAGGGGGAAAAGAGGAGTTGTTATTCAATGGGTATAGAGTTTCACTGTTCCAAGATGAAAAAGTTCTAGAGTTCTGTTGCAAAACAAATGTACATATAGTTAACACTTCTGTACACTTAAAAATAGTTAAGATGGTAAATTTTATGTTGTGTGGTTTTTACATAATAAAAAAAAAGGGAGTGGGGAGACAGGAGTGTTAAGAGAAGGCAATGTGACAACAGAGGCAGAGGTTGGAGTGATGTGGGGTTAGAAGCCAGGGAATATGGGCAGCCTCTCTAAGTTACAAAGGGCAAGGAATGGATTCTCTCCTAGAGCCTCCAAAAGAAACATAGCCTTGCCTACATCTTAATTTTAGCCTTGAAGACTCATTTTGGACTTCTGACCTCCAGAACATAAGATAATAAATTTGTATTGTTTTAAGCTAATAAGTTTGTAGTAATTTGTTGAGGCAGCAATAGGAAACTAATACAGACAATAATTCCTTCCATTTGCCCATTGGTTGACACCACTTTCATATATATTACACAATTTACTTTTATGATTTCCATTTTTCAGATAAGGAAACTGAGCTGTAGAGCACTGAATAGATGTGTCCAAGAACAAATGATGAGTTAAGGCTATAAGGCAAATGTGATTCCTTGTCCTTTCTCTTCAGTGTAGCGGCTGTCTGTGATAACAGGTCCCATTTCCATCAATTTTTGTACCGATACTTCTTTTTATTGCCATGTAACTCTCACAAGCTATAAAATGGTAGTAAGAGACATCTTGGCTCCTCTTTGTATACCTGTCATGATTTATAGGCTTTAAGGATATGCCCTCATAGCCCTTGTTATAGACTGACTGTTCACAGGCTGAAGACCTAACTCCCATTATGACGATTTTAAAAGGTAGGGCCTTTGGGAGATAATTAGATTTAGATGAAGTCATGAGGATGGGGCCCTCATGATGGGATTTGTGTCCTCATAAAAAGAGGAAGTGACACCAGAGCTCAGCCTTCTTTGATTGGCAACAATCTCCCCAGAGGATGGAGAGGTTCTTCACTGCTTGCCTTTATCCTAAGCAGACAAAGGTCAATTGACTGACCACCACACAACTAACTCTGGGTCAACACCTTAAATGACACTTTCCAGACAGAACAAACACAAGATTGGGGTTTTTTCCATACTTCATTTCATCTACTTTTCACAACGATCTGGTGAGGCAGGTACTCCAGGAATGCTGGATTGATTGATCAAGTAATCAATTGATTTTACTATTTTCACTACTTTAAGACAAACTGCTTTTTGAGAACATCAGATTCTTAGCTGCCTTCATATATCTATGGCTTATCCATCAGCATTAGCCACTTTTGTAAGTTTGAGACCTTACGTACTTCAGCCTTTATAGTTAAGAGTTGGAAGAATGGAAGGTATGTCTTGCAATTAAATTTTTACATCAGAATGGATTTGATTTTTGACATCAATGAACAAATTCATTTGTCTATCTCTGCACTGCAGGACTAGAAATCCATCATAATTATCTGCCAGCTGTTGGTTCACCCCAGTCATGATTTCTTATTCAAAAATGTTTCCTAACCTCCAGAAAGTCCTCACTGAATTTGTAGTTTGCAGGTATCTAAAAGGCTTATATTTTTAATGAATTCCTAATGTACTCACTCAAGCAAATGAGGAAATTATAACCATGGAACATTACATTTCAGACATTAATCATAATTGCTTAATAATACCAAACAAGGAGATTTTATTGCAAACTGAGACTTCTTATTTAACTTCAGAATCAGAATAATTGTCACATTCGCACCTATTCTAAATGATACCACACATTCCAAATGCCTACATTAAACAGTTTAGTCATAAAGAAATATTTTGTCAGTTAATTTAATTGCATGGCATAATCGTTTCACCTATTTCTCTAAAAACATATTTTAATAAGAGAACTACAAGGAAGTTATAAAAATCTCACTTTCTCAATTGCTAGTAAAGGTCTCCGCTGAAAGCTGCCAGACAATTACACATTCGGGGGGTTTCTATAGTTCCTCAATGTATTTGTTATATATCATTAGTCACCAGTGAAGCCCTTCACTAATAGCAATACCCTTCAACAATAACCCCAGAGAATTTAACACTGATTGATGGCAGGTCACCTGGAACTGGTTGGCAGAATTTCCAATTTTCTGTTGGGAAATTGCTTATTTCTCCAAGTCTATTCCCATTTTTACAAGTGGACAGCGAGCTGAGATTATACATTATTATATGTCTAAATATAAAATTGTGATGGATGGTGTCACACATTTAAAAGAGTTAAGCATTTAATTTAAGATTTTAAAAGTTTAAAGAAGTTTAAAATGTATTTTTAATCTTCCTCAGATATTCACGGGCTGATCCATATTGGGGGAAATACTAAGAGATTGCCTAAGGACTGTCATTTATATGGAGCATTATTATCATAAAATTACCCTTTTAGACTCTCATAGCAGTAGCACCATAACTTTCTTGTAAATACTATATCTAAAGATCTCAGGCTTATCAAAAGACTGAAGGGATAAATAGGTTCTTTTAGTAACAGTAGTAACATTAAATTTGCCAGAGAAAAGAGGAAAGTAAGCAACCAAAACTCAAAAGCCACATTAAATACAGAAGACAAAGTTTGCTATTTACATTAAACTATTATTTGTTTAAAAACATATACTAGGGGTCGATTTTAAAAGTGTGTATTTAGGATGCTAAAATATCATATATTGCAGTAATATTACTGTTTACCTTTGCACATAGAAACTCTACCAAATTCTTGAATTAAGCATTACGTCACTGGCTGCCTATATAAAGATATTAGAGGCAACAGGTAACAATCCAATGAAAAGTTTGAAATTTAGTCAATACGGGTCACTCCGGAGAGACAAACTAGCAAAACTCCCAAAATCTGCAATGCTCAACACAAGTGCGTAATTTATTTGAGGATTAAAAATGCCTTTATTACTTTAGAGTTTTTGTAGACACACACACACACACCCAAAAACTTGTTAAAAAATAGAAACAGAAAGAACAAAGTTTAAAAATGCATAGAAAACTCAAAGAAGAACAAATTAAACTGATTTCTCTCCACTCAGAAATAATTAACATTAACATTTTGTTTCTTTTTTCACATGCACATAAAAACACACAAAGATGCTACGTATATGCAGAGAGAGAGGGAGGAAGAGAGAGAATAATACTGGACAGTGAAGAGCCTGCTTTGCAAACTATACCTTTTCTTACACTCTATTATGAACATTTTACCACATTAAAAAATATATATACATATACTTATTTCTAAAAATGCCATTTTAAAGGCTGCATAGAGTTTCATTATATGGCTACCTAATGCACTGGTGAATAACCTACTGATGGACATTTAGCTTGTTTTGCTTATGCTATTTATCTGTTAAAGGATTATTTATGGAATATGTGTTCATTGCTCATATCTACCTTGTCCCAGATTGGGAATACAAAGTCTCTGTTCTCACAGAGCTTACATTTCTGGGACTGAGGGATAAAGACAGACAAGAAAAACAATGCACACAAATAAATATAACAGCTGGTGATTAAGTCCTACAATAAAACTGTAATAATCATAATAAAGCAGGTTAAGAAGACAAAGAGTGACAAGAAGTAGTAGATGGTCTCTATGATAGGAAGACCTTTGAACAGGGATCTGAATGACGGTATGGCATCGGCCCAGTGGAAATCTGGGCGACAAGCCTTCCAGATACAGTAAAACAAGAGGTAGAAAAGGGAGTATGCTTGGCATGTTGATATAATAAAAAGGAGAAAAGCATAAAAAAACCCCAAAAAACTTCTGTGTCTGAATCTTTACACATATATCTTCAGAAAATATTGCCAGGAGTATATTTGTAAGGTCAAAAATATGTTCATCTTTTTTTGTTTTTTTTTTTTGTGGTACGCAGGCCTCTCACTGTTGTGGCCTCTCCCGTTGCGGAGCACAGGCTCCGGATGCACAGGCTCAGTGGCCATGGCTCACGGGCCCAGCCACTCCGCGGCATGTTTGATCTTCCCAGACCGGGGCACGAACCCGTGTCCCCTGCATCGGCAGGCGGACTCTCAACCACTGCGCCACCAGGGAAGCCCTATATTCATCTTTTAATCAGAATTTTCTCAGTATCTTATGAAAGGAATTTTTTTTATTGAAATAGTTCTTTTAAAAACCCTCTATGTTATATCTCATTACTTAGTGAAGTATTAAGAATCTCTAAGAATTAGTACACTCCCAAGAATCTGCTATGTTTCTGTCATTTATACATACAAACAAGCCTATCATTTGACATCATTTAACAGTTGTTGGTGATAAATGTCAGCATGCCGTGATTTGCATGACAGCTATTTTGCATATGTTCCCTACCAGACTAGACCCTCACTGCACCACTGTATATGACAGCACTGCACATTCTAGAGATTCTGTAACTGCATGACTGATGTTGTATAACATTTCCTTTTTTTATATTCAACTCACTCCTTAAGTGGTGAGAATGATGACCATGTAGCACTTGCCTTTGTCTCCCCAGCAACCAGCATAAATGCCTACCATGAGGGAGATGCTCTATAGGTACCTTAGATGAACGAATCAACAAAAACATCCTCCTCTGTAATGGCCTATATGGGAAAAGAATCTAAAAGAGTGGATATATGTACATGTATAACTGATTCACTTTGCTGTATACCTGAAACTAACACAACACTGTAAATCAACTATACTCCAATAAAAAAAAAAAACACTTCTGTGATATTATAAGTGAGATAAGGACTAGCTAATAGCCAAATAATAATTAATTAATTGTAAATAATCAATAAGTTGTCAAAACGTATCAACAACCGTCTGCCCCAGGAGGCTCTCTGTGATTTCTAGTGGCTCACTGGTCCCTTAAAGACTGCACATTTGACCCTTGAACAGCAGGGGCTTAGGGCACCAACCCTCTCACACAGTCAAAAATCCCTTATAATTTATAGCTGGCCATCAGTATACGTGGTACCTCTGTATCTCAGGTTCTGCATCTGCAGATTCAACCAGCTGGGGATTGTTTAGTACTGTAGTATTTACTATTAAAAAAAATCCATGGATAAGCAGATCCACGCAGTTAAAACTCAGGCTGTTCAAGGATCAACTGTATAGTGTCTTAAAAGTCTCTTATCTTAAAATCATTTTAATCCTATGTGCTAATCCCACAGTTCTAAGCATGCCTGATAGAACAGGAAACATAAAATACCTCGTAGCAATTACAAATCATTTGTGTACATATTGTTGAATGCTAATACAGGCCAGGCATTGAATTAGGAGCTAGAGATGATATACTGACATGGTTCATGTGGATGGGAGGAGACACCAGAGCACACAGTTCCAGGAATGTGATACTTCTCCCTCTAGTTTTAGAGAGACACGGTTTTGCTGTTGTTGTCTGTTTTGCATCTGGTTGGTGTGTAAAAAACCAAAGTTAAATTTACTGTCTCACATAAACACTAAACTGGCCAAGTGAACAGGAGGGCCTGGTCTAACTCCTGCCAACCTTTTCCATTTTCTCGGACACTCCTCACCCTTCACTCACTGACTTATTAAAACTAAGACAAGACAAGCCCTTTCCAGTCTCAGGACCTTGGAATGGTTATCTTCTGTGTTCATGCTCTGAGCAATCCACTCCTGGCTTTTCAATGTGACTGGTCCCTGGTCCTTAAGGCCCCACCATCAAAGTCCCCTTCTCAGAGACACTGACCAGCTACATCAAATGTCACCCCTCCCCAGTACTTGGTTATTTATCCTTCACATAACCTACTTCATTTCCTTCATAATTCTTACAACTAGTGTGATGATTTTGTCACCGGCAAAGCCCATTAACAATTCCCGGGAGATAAAAACAGAAGCTGGGTAATAAAATAAAGTCAAACCATTTTTTTTCCTTTGTACTCATAGGGTGCCCCACGCAGAGGCCTAGCATCCGGCACTTCAGACCAGAGTTCCCTGTGCAGAATGGCTATGCCCATCACCTCAGCTCAGCAGAAATGCTGTGACGACACCTCAATTCAACATGGCAACAGTGGGCCATGTGCAGAGATGCACTGCAATCTGGAGCCTCGAGCAGCACAGCTGCAGTCCACCCATAAGAACTCCACCCCCTCCCCGCTGAAGAGAACCCTGTAAAGCAGTCCTGCCACCAACGGCCTGCCCAGAAGAGTGTGTACTCAAAAAACACAAGCTTGCACCTCTCCCTTCTTTGATCAAAAAATAAAGCTTTCCTTTGCTTCTGAACCAAACTTAGTCTTAGTATTGGCTCCAATAACACCAGGCAGGAGAAAGGGTCAGTAACAAATTTAGGCAACCCAGGTGGGATGCACTGTGGCCTTTGCCCCTGCACCTATCCACTAGGCTCTGGGCTCACCCTAGCTCCAGTGGGAGGACAGCTGAGGCTTTGGGAGGTTCCTGTGAGGATGACTGACTCTGGTCTTTGGTCTTTGATAGAACAGCAGGAAGCCTAAGGCCGAATTCAGAGCAACTCTGCCCAGCAGCCTGATACCCAGTTGTGGTGTACACACAGGGTAGCCCCTAGAGTAATCTGGACGGCGCTCCCTTGAGGCGATCACACTGGGGCATCGGTGGTGATCAGAGACTGAAATTCACGTATGTCTGCCTGCTGCCTCTGGCTGGCCTTCCTGCGGTACCAGATGCCCGGGGATGGTGGGGATGAGAGGAAGCCCAGGCAGTCTTGCCTGTGGCCTCAGCAGTAGTGCTGTCCCCTTAATCCCAGTACAAGGCAGTAGGGGCCGCACCAGGACTTTTTGCCATCCTTACCAACCTCAGGGGTCAACAGTACCATCTTCCCTAGTCACTTTCAGTTTGGTAAAGGAAAGTGGCCAAGAGGCGAGACCAGGAAGATGTCCAGGTATTGAGGACAGTCTGACAAAAAGGAACAAGGTCGCGCAATCTGAGTTCAGGAAAAGGCACTGCAGACGCCCAAGTGAGAAAGGGTCCCAAGGTAGGTACGCAACCGGTGACTTGATCTCTCTTCCAGTCAGTGCTAGCTCCTTTAAGTGGACTAGGGAGCACTGCGAGCCACCCGCAAGACCAGGAACCCCATTATTAGGAAGCTCTTGAGCTGCTGACAAGAACAAGAAACACCCACCACTCGACCTCTTCTCCCTCGGCTGACAAGGCAACACTTGAGTGATTCTTTATCAACCAAGGTTCCCACAGGCTCTCCTCCCGGTATCAGCACAGAATCCCAGCTGCCCCAGCAATCTGGTGAATAACCTACAGGGATCCCTCAGGCCTTTAACTCTCACCCAGTGGGAAGTCTGAAAACTCCTCCTTTTCAGCCAAAAGGAGGAAAGAGAAGATCCCCACCTCAGAGAGCTATGCCACCCCCTAAGGAACCAAGGTGGTCAGCAACTAATGTGGCTAAGCTACTCTGGTCCGGAGGATGTCCTGTCTAACCTCCTGTGGGATATCCTGACTGAGGAAGAACTATCTCAAGCATGGGCCATTACAAATTCAAGGGGGACCCCCAGTTATATCAGAGTCCATGCCATTTGGATGCCCCTTATTTGGGCCTTTTTAGGACTCCATTAACAGTTTGGTGCTGGTTCCAAATTTCAGAAATCTTGTTTGGGTCAAACCTTGTGACAATTCTGTGCCAACAAATCACTCTAACTGCCTTCTCAGTAGCTGGAAACAAATTCAAGTCAGAACATCTAAGGTACGGGGAACCAAATATCTACCATACCGAAGGACAGCCCAGTAGGGTGCCTCCTGCAGAACTGGCAGTTTTTCAGGTATGACCTCCTGACCCCAAAACATTTAAGCTTCCTGTATGATACAGCCTGGCCCCAATACCAGCTGGGAGATGGGGAAAGTTGTCCCGTCCATAGATCTCTAAATTACACTATTTTACAATTGGACCTGCTATGCCAGAGACAAAAGAAATGGGGTGAAACTCCCTATGTCCGGTTATTTTTTATGGCCTTATATCAGAACAAAGGCCTTCAAAAGGCATGTGGGCTCTCCTCCGCTGATACGTCCTTGACCCTCCCCTGAGGACCTCCTTGATCTCTTCCCTAACCCTCCTCCTACTGCTCCCTCCCTGCCCTCTTCCTTCATATGTCCCCATTGGGGCCACAGGCCTGAAGGGCCCCCTCCATGCCAGCCCCCTCCCTCCAGAATCCAGTCCAGAACTACACAATGCAGGACTAATTACCAGCCAGGGGCCAATACCCCACCAGGAAACGTACTCCCTTTTGAGGCAGGTCCTTGCTGGAGAAGGAGGGCTCTCATCCCATCCAGGTACACATCCCATTTACCACTTTGGATCTGTGTAGCTGGAAAAGTCATAGTAAGGGGTTGAAAGAAGATCCAGAGGGGTTCCTGAATCTGATTAGGGGAACGTTTCAGACCCATGACGCCACCTAGGCTGACATTCAGAGCCTCCTCAACGTACTCTTAATGGGGGAAGAAAAGGCCACAGTCTTTTCAAAAGCCTGAGAGGAGCAGACAGAGAGAACAGAAATCATGCAGGTCATGCTATTTTCGGACCAGGGAAGCAAGTGGTCCCAGATAATGAACCCAACTAGGACCACTGAGACCATGGAGAAGCAGGTGGAAGACAGAGACTGACCGTTATAAAAATATGATCCTAAAGGGAATCCAGGCAGCAGGAAAGAAACAAATTGGAATAAGGGAAATCAACCAGGAGCCAATGGAAAACCCTTCAGCATTCCTAGAGCGCCTCAGGGAATGTCTCTGAATCTATATGACCACTGACTGAGTCATTGGAAGGGAATGCAATCCTGAGGTCATATTTCATTTCCCGAAGTGTTCCTGACCTTAGGCTTAAACTTCAGAAATTAGAAATAGAACCAGATATTCCTACCTCTCACCTGGTCAAGGTTGCCTATTGGGTGTTTAATAACAGTGATACAGAGGAGAAAAAGAGGATAAAAAGGCACGGAGGCAAGTCCACCCACTGGCCGTTGCCCTCCAATGTCAACGGGGGGGGGCACGGGAATTTGGACTAACTGCCCACGGAGACTCTTAACTCCAGTGAGTGACCCCCAACCCCCACAGAGGGATAGCAAACCGAGGAAACAAGGACCCAATCAGTGTGCCATATGTAAACAAGAGGGACACTGGAAGGAAGAATGACCTCGCTGCCCCGGAAGGGGGGAGGAAATGGCAGATCCCAGCCACCACGCTCAAAGGCAGATGGTCCAAGCCAATGAAGAATAATGGGGTCAGGGGCTCCTAAGCTGGCACTTCAACTGAGCCCCCCGAGGAGTCCCAGCTGACAGTGGACATAGGGGAAAAGCCTGTCGAATTCTTAATCAACACTGGTGCCACTTACTCAGTTCTGAACACCAGATCACGCATACTCAGTCATAAGAGTTGTAAAATTATGGGGGTATCAGGGAAGGCCCAAGAAAAGGCATTCACAGAGCCATTAGAATGTAAATTGGATGAATACACACTCACCTATCCCTTCCTATATGTTCTTGAATGTGCTATACCCCTGCTAAAAAGAGATATCTTACATAAATTGGGGGATACTATCCACCTAATGGGAGACAAACTAGAGATTGGCATCCCCTAGAAAGGGGGTACAAGATGATAATGTTAACAGGTGAGGACAAACCTCCCCACACAGAGCAAGTCGATCTCCATGGAGTAAATCCCAAGGTATGAGCCTAGGGATGGGTAGGACAAGCTGGAGGAGCCAGTCCCATGATAGTTCATCAAAAACCAGGACACACACGGCCCAACAGAAAACAGTACCCTCTCCATCAGGAGGCCTTCTGGGCATTGCCCCTGTTATACAGGGCCTAACTGACCAGGACCTAATTAGACCATGCTAATAAGCCTGTCATACCACCCATTCTCCCTGTAAAGAAACCCAATGGGGAATATCAGGTGGTGCAGGACCTCAGGGCAGTCAATGAAGCCCCCAAGGATATACATCCAGTCCTCCCGAACCCCTACACCCTGCTGGCCACTGTATTTTCCCCAAGTCCTGGTATTCTGTATTCGATTTAAAAGATGACTTCTTCTGTATTCCATTAGCCCCAGACTCACAAGAAAGTTTTGCTTTTCAGTGGCAGGACCCAAACACGTAAAAAAACAATACTGCTGGACAGTCCTGCCCCAAAGGTTCAAAAATTCCCCCACCATCTTTGGAGAAACTTTAGCTAAAGACCTGAAAGATCGACATCTGGAGGAGGGAACCTTCCTCCACTATGTAGACAACATTCTGATCGCCAGGCTTATTAAGGAAGGCTCTGAACCATCCTGAAACACCTAGCCAATAAAGGATACGAGGTGTCCAAGAAAAAGGCTCAAACAGCACAAACTATGGTGACCCACTCAGGCTTCATTCTCACAGAAGGTCAGAGAAGCCTACCCCAGGAAAGGAAAGAAGCCATTTGCAGCCTCACCTCCTCCTAAAACTAGAAGACAACTTAAGGGTTTCCCGGGGATGGCCAGGTTTTGCCACATCTGGATCCCTAACTATGGTCCATTAGCTAGGCCTCTATATAAAAAGTTCAAAGGAAAGGATGATGATCGTTTTGAATGGAATTCAGAATGCGAAGGGGCCTTTCAAGAATTGAAAAAGCAATTACTTCAGGCCCCTGACCTAGCCTCCCCCCCCCAGATTTAGTTAAACCCTTTGACCTTTACATTCATGAGAGAAGGAGGATCTCCTCCGGGTATTAGGTCAAAACCTGGGACCCTTACTCGGGTGGTTGCTTATTTCTCTAAACAATTAGGTCAAGCCACAAAGGGATGGCCTCCTTGCCTTCGGGCTGAGGAAGCTACTGCAGCCCTGATAAAGGAGGCTGAAAAGTTAATGTTTGGTCAGCCACTCACTATATGGACTCCACAGCAGATTCACGTTTTAGTAAGTTCTAAGGGAACAGAATGGCTATCCCCTGGAAGGTTGATTCAAGTTCAGACTATGCTTTTAGACAATCCAGTGGCTATCGTAATAACCTGTCACGCACTAAATCCTGCCACCCTGATACCCACAGAAATGGGGTCCCTGGAGCATGACTGTATAGAAACCACAGACGCCATCTATTCCAGTTGCCCCAAGCTAGGAAGTGAGCCTCTTCCAAATGCCAAAAAGGAATGGTTCACAAACAGGAGCAGTTTTATGAGAGGGGGAGAAGTCTGGCAGGATACACTGTAACCTCCTGGACCCAAGTCACAGAAGCAAGAGGGCTACCCTCCAGGGACTTCTGTCCAAAAGCCTTGGAGCTCAGGACTGGGAGGATCTTCAATGTTTACACAGATTCCCAGTACGCATATGCCATCCTCCATGCACATAGGGCTATTTGGAAGGAAAGAGGTATGCTTACTGCGGAGAAAAAACAGCTGGAACGCGGCTTAAGCATACTGAAGCTCTCAGAAGTAGTACAGCTTCCCAGAGGTCTCTCTGGGTGGGCTGGAGCGTGGCCGCGGCTGCTCGCTCCAGACGGCCACACCATGGTGGAGGAGGAGCTTGAGGCGCTGAGGAAGCACAGGCGGGCCGAGCTGCAGGCGAAGCACAGGGACCCTGGCCATGTAGCACAACGGAAGCAAAGCAAAGGGAAGCAGAAATGAGAAACAGTGCCTTAGCCCAAGTTCTGGATCAGTCAGCCCGGGCCCGATTAAGTAACTTAGCACTTGTAAAGCCTGAGAAAACTAAAGCAGTAGAGAATTGCCTTATACAGATGGCACGGTATGGACAACTAAGTGGGAAGGTATCAGAACAAGGTTTAATAGAAATCCTCGAAAAGGTAAGCCAACAAACAGAAAAGAAAACAACAGTTAAATTCAACAGAAGAAAAGTAATGGACTCTGATGAAGATGACGATCATTGAATTTAAGACATCTAGACACTGGGACTTAATGGAGCAATTCTAGGACAGATAACCCTTGGCAGAAGTTAAGATCTTGATGGGATGTTTACTTTGTTTATTGTCTATATGCCTTCTAAAAATAAACTTGTTATGCAAAATTAAAGAAAAAAAAGTAGTACAGCTTCCAAAAAAGGTGGTAGTAACTCATCGTAGGGGTTGCCAAAAGGGGGATGCAGAGGGAAACAACAAGGCAGATGCGATTGCCAAAAGGGTGGCCAGAGAACTAGTAACTTGGCAACTACCCCTCATACCTCGAAGGCCAGATCCATCCAATTATTCCCCAATCTGCATAAAGGAAGAATCAGACAAAGTGCAAAAACAGGGCTTCATCAGAGATCTAGGAGGCCATGGGTGGCTAGTTAATGAACACGAGCCATACTTCTTTCCCCAACTGCAGCCTGTCAAGCCATCAGGGATCCTCATCGAGAAACTCACTATGGGAGGGAAGCCCTATATAATTGGTTAGTTGAGGTCACGGTAACTCCTGGCATGAAAAGTATAATCAGTCAGATAGTTGAGACATGCTGCTCTTGCTAATATGTCGGCCATGTACCTTGACTTAACTGGTGTCCTTGTCACCCATGCCATGCGGCCCAGGCCCTGGGTGCAGAAACTTCTTTTATATAGAAGCTAGTTGTGTTCTATCAACAGGATGCCACAAAGGCCCACAACAAAACCAGACCAAACTGGCTAGATCCAAGGTAGCAGGCAAAGTAAACTAAAGGTCACCGCTTTTCTTCCCCTCATTTATCTGTTTCCATACCAACTCCTGAGAGCTGAACAACACCTGCCCAGATTCATTTGTGTTTGTTTCAAAAGTACCTGGTGTTTGGCAGAGATGTTTTGCAGCGGTACTTTGAGAGGTATATGTTTTGAGAGATATACAGTGGTCAACCGCCCCAAACCGGCTCTGAATTGACCGCAGGAACGCACCTGCGCAGATGAAACCTGGAGGTGTCTGCAAGTTACCTTTACTTCATTACCACACTAAGATCTCCACCCATAGGAGCTTTTGTACTCTGCTAGACACAGTTTGTGCATGTGCAAGAGGGCCTTGCGTGTGCAAGAGGGCCTGAGGGACTGCGCATACCCGGGCTGTTCCTGGAAATCTCTGTCCTTTTCCCCAGTTTCTGATGACGCACTTACCTCTCAGCCCTTAAAAGTCCCCCACTTTCCTCCTTTCAGGAAGAAGGTGCCTTTAGAGCATGAGCTACCCTTCTCCATTCCCTGGCCATTGAATAAAAGCCGGTCTTGCTTGCGCTAAACTCAATTTCATTATTGGCAGCACGAACCTGAGGGGGAAAGAACACCCTGACCGAGCCGGGGGGACTTCGGTTCAGCTAGGACCCCAAGAGGGGGGCCTCACGTCTAATTCGGTGACATCCTCTGTCTCCAAAAGGTTAAACTGTCTCACTCAGGGATACGAACAGTTAGGGCCAAAGCCTGGTGACATACATAGCTAAAGGGAGCTGGGGAGTTCTGCTCCTCTACCCCGGGTTATGACGACGCCCGAAATCAGGAGGCAGTAGTTACAGAAAATGAACCTGCGCCCTTCAGCGCCCCTCGAGAATGAAGAGCAGGACAAACGCCAGAGGAGGGATTTGCCACCGGTAAAGCCCATTAACAATTCCCAGGAAATAAAAATAAAGCTGGGTAATAGTGTCTTACCTTTTTTTTTTCACCTGCCCATAGGCTGCTATACGCAGAGGCCGTGTACTCAGCCCTTTGGACCAGAGTTCCTCGAGCCACACAGCTGCGCCCGACACCTCAGCTCCACAGCCCCGTGCACAGGGGCGGCGCACAGCACCGCGATTCAAGATGGAGGCGGCGAGCCCGCGGGCGGAGACGCTATGCGTGACACCGTGACCTGGAGCGTGAGCAACACGCCTGCGCCAGACCCGCGAGAACTCAGCCCCCCTCCCCGCTAGGAGAACTCTAGCAGCCCTGCCCACGGCCCATGGGGAGAGTGCGAGCTCGCACCTCTCCATTTTTTGATCAAAGAATAAAACTTTCCTTTGCTTCTGAACCGAACTCAGTATATCATTCTATTTGGCTCCAACGACACTGGGCTGGAGGACCCTGCTGGGGCCGAATTGAAAGGGTTGTTAACATTTTTGTTGATCAGTTTCTTGTTTACTTGTCGTCAGGTTCCCCCACTAGAATGTGAGCTCCAGTTACCACGTCTCTCCTGCTCAATTCAGTGCCCCAAACCGCACCTGCCCGATACGGGCACTCAGTAAATAATATAGTGAGAATAAAGTGAGAATAAAGATAATACTAAAAGAATGAGAGAATGCATGAGCAGACTTTGATTACAGACATCCCACGACAGACTAGTCTCCAAGGGTGACCTACAGCATGTAACTCGAACTACATTCCATAGAAAGAAGCAGGCCCTGGGAATTCCCTGCCGGTCCAGTGGTTAGGACCCCACACTTTCACTACCGAGGGCCGGTCGGGGAACTAAGATCCCGCAAGTCGAGCAGTGGCCAAAAAAAAAAAAAAAAAGCATGCCCTGAAGTTCTTAATCCCTGATCTAGAGTTATCACATATTTGAGCACACACTCAACCTACTAAAATGAATGATACAGAATATGTGATGATATGCTTTTATGCAAAGTTAAATATAGGATAATATACACAACCATTTTCTTCCTTTCGAAACATCACAATTCATCATTCTAATCAGTGCAGGTATGCACCAAGCCCTGCTGGCAATGTGTTTCCAATTTCTTTATCCACCTCTCCTTTGCTGTACCACCATCCACTTGCTAACTACACAGTCCTCAGTATCATATTTAGGAGTTTAATTCTGGTAAGAAGTGGATGTTCCCTTTTTCTTTGGCAATTATGGCCAAGTTGCTGGTGCTCTGAGTAACTATTAGCATTGTAATTAGTCACGTAGATGGCTATTTTATTCAACGTATTCATTATCATTTGAAATTATTTATTTTGTCTCTCCAATAACATGTCAGCTGCATGACAACAGAAATCTTGTCATAATTGTTCTCCTTATATCCCTCTCCCCACCCCATCCCCAGTGCATAAAACACTACTAAACTCAACACTGGCACTTAATAAATTTTTGGATGAAAGTACAAATGATTGAATAAATGAATGAACCAATGAACTGTGTCTCACTGTTAGCTATGGATTTCATGTGTATGATGTCTTTCTATTCTTGTCTGTTTCATCAGCTTTAGCTGTACTGAGTTACCCATGTAAACACAGGCAGAATATAGAAACCTAGCTTCAGTCAATGGTCATTATTTCTAGAATAAATCCAAACTGAATGATGTTAATTTTGTGTCCCATGTTCCTCATACGCAAACTCAGTGAAGCAAATGCTGTCATTGCTCTGACACCATCTGCAGCTCCTTATATACCAAGGACTGCTTCTCTTCCTGATGATGTCTTGGAATATGATAACATGACAGTGCCTAGGAATTAGTGCCTCAGAAGCAATCCTCAATTAATGAAGGGTAGAAGCTGACGGATAAAATCTAATGCTTCCCTGTCCTTCAGTGAAACAATGCTGAGGCATATTCTATACAGCATTTCCAGTGGCATTTGGAGCCCTGGTTGCCCATGGCAGACACCACTAATTAACAGAACTTATTTGGTTTTCCTCCCTTCCTTGACTGACTTCTCCACTCTCTCACAGAAGACATTGCCCTGGGATTGAATCCAAATCCTTGTCCCCAGGTCTCCTTTTGGGATGATACGAGGTAAGACATTGGGGAATAATGTAAGTATCTATCACATACAGTTGTTGAAAGGATTCACTGAGTTAATACAAGTAAAGTGATTAGAAGAGTGCCTGGGATGTAGTCTATGGTTCATAAATGTTATTTGTGCGTTGTCATCTCGCATTATTTGTCTCCTCTGACCTACTTCCCCTTAATTTTGCCAGTATTGGTTCTCTGTTTGGGTCCACACCTTTCCTCTTGATAGTTGTCTCAATCCCCAATCAATCTCTGAGATTTCTAGATGAAGTTCATCTACCTCCTTTTGAACCCACTTTTCTTTATTGCTCTATGCATTATTAGCTGATATTAATGCAGCAGAGGGGACAAAAGCTCACAAACACTACACACATTCCACAAGACGCACTGCAGGAAAACGGTGACTGAGAAGGATCAATAGTATCCTAGGGTCTTGGTGGCCACATTCATGGTGGAGGTGGACCTCTTACTCCTGGGGGAGGGAGTCTCATTCCTGGAGGGGGCATGCCTATTGGAGTCCCTCAAGTAGGGGAAGCCTAATTGGTGGGCCCATGGGTGGTCCCATACCAGGTGCAGGAGCCATAATTCCTGGAGGTAGGGTTGCTCAACCAACAGGTGTGGGGACAGTCCCCTGTCCTGGTGGATACTGAGTTGGGGCTCCAGCAGTGCTGGCAGTAGCAGCACCTGCAGCAGCTGCTACAATGCCTCTTCCCTGTAGGGTCATTACCTGTTGGGATGCCTCCCCCGCAACCCCTCGGACAGGGCCTGCTAATCTAGCAGGAGCCTGGGGAATTGGAACACCGGGTGGAACACCTCTGCCAGCTGCTCTGCCAACCGCAGGGCCTCCTCCAGCTCCAGCAAGTGATATCCAAGCAATGCCAGTATCTTTGGGGGGTGGTCCCTCCACAGTCATGGAAACCAAGTTCTCCTGGCACAGCAACACCAGATCCAAAGCCCGCTTTTCTTCACGCTCTGGCTGCTTGGAATTCTTTGGCTTGATCTTCCTGAACTCATCACAATCACAGAGCGTCAAGTTCGTATGCTTGTCAAAAGCCTTAAAGGTGCCAGTGAAGATCCAATCATCCTGCAGGACACATCTCGCCCTGTAGTCAATGTGCTGCAGCATCTTGCTGCTCTTCCCCACAGTCACGATTGCTGCTCCACCAAATCCAATGCCCACAGGAAAGTTTCGGGATCCTTAAGACCTAAGGGAAGGCTACAGATTAAGGTAAGTCGAAGGTTCTCCACCAAACAATGCAAGCTGGGGCAGAAGCTTCAAACAGCAGATAGAGCCTGTTTTTATTTTGTTTGTGTTCTCTTGAAATCAGCTACCTGGGTGTTCCAATACTGCTTTAACAACCTCTCGGTATCTCAGCTAAGAACGCCTGTCTCAGTTCTGCATGGAAATCCACCACAGGGACTTGCTGCTGCTGCTGCTGAGATGGCCTCGGGTACAGGTGACACTCCTGGTTGCTCAGTGAGGCTATCCTTCTATGTTTAACTTGGACTTCTACCTCTGGTACGTGCTGTTCAACAGTCCACCTCAGGTGTAAATGGGCCCTGGCCCGCTCCATCACACCGCTGGCCTCAGAACAGAACAGAACAGGTCAGGCATCTCCAGCAGCCGCCCCACTCTGCACTGCTCCTGCCACGACAGCACCATCCAATCACTCTGGCTCAGGCTGCACATGGGTGGCCACACCCCTGAACCCACTTTTGATAGCTGCCTTTCAACTTGCCTTTCTCTAGGCCATTCCCAACAGCTTCAGAGGTAGGAAAGTGAAACTCGACAGATCTCATTTAAAAGACTTACATCACTGCTGAGAAATAGCTGAGGACACTCAGGTTTTCCTGTTTGGCCATTTTCCCCCTGGAGAGATATATTGCTAAAGCAACCGCTAGGTGAGCATTTAAGAACAATTATAGTAGATCCAACTGACCAAGAATGTTGGTGCAAAGCTCATTGTCCTTTCTTACTGGTGTCAGTGCTCTGAATTTCTTGAGTTAATTTTCAGCTAAGATTTATTCTAGAACAATTCCAGAATGTCTGACTTTACAAAGCAGCTGTGTCAATTCCCTTAATGTGTTATGAGCTATGACTTCGCTATATAAAAACCCTTAGAATACAGTCAGGCAGTCACCTTTTTGATATTCATTTTTATCCTTTCTCCCAATGACTAAAGGCTATGAAACACTGTGAATATGCAATAAATACATCTTAATGGATTGGTATTAAAATTATAAAACAGTAAATTCTCTTTTGCATGTGGATACCTCTGTAACAACCAGATAATCTCTATTTAAACTAGCTGCCCCAAGAACCCTCCTACACTGTTGGTGGGAATGTATGTTGGTGTAGCTACTACAGAAAACAGTATGGAGGGTCCTCAGAAAACTAAAAGTAGAACTACCATATGATCCAGCAATCCCACTCCTGGGCATACATCTGGACAAAACTATAATTCAAAAAGATACATGTGGGCTTCCCTGGTGGCGCAGTGGTTGAGAGTCGGCCTGCCGATGCGGGGGACACGGGTTTATGCCCTGGTCTGGGAGGATCCCACATGCCGTGGAGCGGCTGGGCCCGTAAGCCATGGCCGCTGGGCCTGCACGTCCGGAGCCTGTGCTCCGCAATGGGAGAGGCCACAACAGTGAGAGGCCTGCGTACCGCAAAAAAAAAAAAAAAAAAAAAAAGATGCATGCACCCCTATGTTTATAGCAGCACTATTCCCAATAGCCAAACATGGAAACAACCTACGTGTCCATCTAAAGATGAATGGATAAAGAAGATGTGGTACATATATATACAATGGAATAAGACTCAGCCATAAAAAAATAAGGAAATAATGCCATTTGCAGCAACATGGATGCAACTAGAAATTATCATGCTAAGTGAAGCAAGTCAGAAAGAGAAAGACAAATAACATGTGATATCACTTATATGTGGAGTGTAAAATATGGCAAAAATGAACCTATCTACAAAACATAAACAGACTCACAGTAAAAGAGAACACACTTGCGGTTGCCAAGGGGGTGGGGGGAGAGAGCGAGGGATGGACTGGGAGTTTGGGGTTAGTAGATGCAAACTATTACATTCAGAATGCATAAACAACAAGGTCCTACTGTATAGCACAGGGAACTGTATCTAATCTCCTGGGATAAAGGACAATGGAAAATAATATAAAAAAAGAATGTATATATGTGTATAACTGAGTCACTTCATTGTACAGCAGAAATTAGCACAACATGGTATATCAACTATACTTAAAAAATTAAAAATATTCTATCAAACATTTAGAGAAGAGCTAACACCTATCCTTATCAAACTTCCAAAATATAGCAGAAGGAGGAACACTCCCAAACTCATTCTACGAGGCCACCATCACCCTGATACCAAAACCAGACAAAGATGTCACAAAAAAAGAAAACTACAGGTCAATATCACTGATGAACATAGATGCAAAAATCTTCAACAAAAGCTAGCAAACAGAATCCAACAGCACATTAAAAGGATCATACACCATGATCAAGTGGGGTTTATCCCAGGAATGTAAGGATACACCCATTTATGATTAAAAACCCTCCAGAAAGTAGGCATAGAGGGAACTTATGTCAACATAATAAAGGCCATATATGACAAACCCACAGCCAACATCGTTCTCAATGGTGAAAAACTGAAAACATGTCCTCTCAGATCCGGAACAACAAAAGGTTGCCCACTCTCACCACTATTATTCAAAAGAGTTTTGGAAGTCCTAGCCACTGCAATCAGAGAAGAAAAAGAAATAAAAGGAATCCAAATTGGAAAAGAAGAAGTAAAACTGTCACTGTTGGCAGATGATACTATACATAGGTAATCCTAAAGATGCTACCAGAAAACTACTAGAGCTAATCAATGAATTCAGTAAAGTAGCAGGATACAAAATTAATGCACAGAAATCTCTTGCATTCCTATACACTAATGATGAAAAATTGGAAAGAGAAAATAAGGAAACACTCCCATTTACCATGGCAACGAAAAGAATAAAATACCTAAGAATAAACCTCCTAAGGAGGCAAAAGACCTGTATGCAGAAAACTATAAGACACTGATGAAAGAAATTAAAGATGATACAAATAGATGGAGAGATATACCATGTTCTTGGATTGGAAGAATCAATATTGTGAAAATGACTATACTACCCAAAGCAATCTACAGATTCAATGCAATCCCTATCAAACTACCAATGACATTTTTCACAGAACTAGAACAAAAAATTTCACAATTTGTATGAAAACACAAAAGACCCCGAATAGCCAAAGCAATCTTGAGAAAGAAAAACGGAGCTGGAGGAATCAGGCTCCCTGACTTCAGACTATACTACAAAGCTACAGTAATCAAGATAATATGGTACTGGCACAAAAACAGACATATAGATCAACGGAACAGGATAGAAAGTTCACAGATAAACCCAGACACATATAGTCACCTTATTTTTGATAAAGGAGGCAAGAATACACAATGGAGAAAAGACAGCCTCTTCAAATAAGTGGTGCTAGGAAAACTGGACAGCTACATGTACAAGAATGAAATTACAACATTCCCTAACATCAAACACAAAAATAAACTCAAAATGGATTAAAGACCTAAATGTAATGCCAGACACTATAAAACTCTTAGAGGAAAACATAGGGAGAACACTCTATGACATAAATCACAGAATGATCCCTTTTGACCCATCTCCTAGAGAAATGGAAATAAAAACAAAAATAAACAAATGGGACCTAGTGAAACTTAAACGCTTTTGCACAGCAAAGGAAACCATAAAAAAGACGAAAAGACAACCCTCAGAATGGGAGAAAATATTTGCAAAAGAAGCAACTGACAAAGGATTAATCTCCAAAATTTACAAGCTGCTCATGCAGCTCAATATCAAAAAAACAAACAACCCACTCCAAAAATGGCCAGAAGACCTAAGTAGACATTTCTCCAAAGAAGATATACAGATTGCCAACAAACACATGAAAGGATGCTTAACATCACTAATCATTAGAGAAATGCAAATCAAAACTACAATGAGGTATCACCTCACACCAGTCAGAGTGGCCATCATCAAAAAATCTACAAACAATAAATGCTGGAGAGGGTGTGGAGAAAAGGGAATCCTCCTGCACTGTTGGTGGGAATGTAAATTGATACAGCCACTATGGAGAACAGTATGGAGGTTCCTTAAAAAACTAAAAATAGAGCTACCATATGACCCAGCCATCCCACTACTGGGCATATACCCTGAGAAAACCATAATTCAAAAAGAGTCATGTACCAAAATGTTCATGCAGCTCTATTTACAATAGCCAGGACATGGAAACAACCTAAGTGTCCATCATCGGATGAATGGATAAAGAAGATGTGGCACATATATACAATGGAATATTACTCAGACATAAAAAGAAACGAAATTGAGTTATTTGTAGTGAGGTGGATGGACCTAGAGTCTGTCATACAGAGTGAAGTAAGTCAGAAAGAGAAAAACCAATACCATATGCTAACACATATATATGGAATCTAAAAGGAAAAACAGGTTCTGATGAACCTAGGGGCAGGACAGGAATAAAGACACAGACGTAGAGAATGGACTTGAGGACACGGAGAGGGGGAAGGGTAAGCTGGGACGAAGTGAGAGAGTAGCACTGACATATATACACTACCAAATGTAAAATAGATAGCTAGTGGGAAGCAGCCGCATAGCACAGGGAGATCAGCTCAGTGCTTTGTGTCCACCTAGAGGGGTGGGATAGGGAGGGTGGGAGGGAGATGGAAGAGGGAAGAGATATGGGAATATATTTATATGTATAACTGATTCACTTTGTTATAAAGCAGAAACTAACACACCATTGTAAAGCAATTATACTCCAATAAAGATGTTAAAATAATAAAAGATAAAATAAAAAATAAACTCGCTGCCCCAAAATTTATAACCAAAGTTATATATATTAAAATACCTTTGTGATGAATTAGTCTGACATAATTGTGATATATATAATGAGGATGTCTTGACTTTATCAGTTATTTTAAATTGTGGTGAAATATACATTAGATAAAATTTGCCATTTAACCATTTTGAGGTTAATACAGTTCAGTAGTGTTAAGTACACTCACATTTTGGTACAAGCAATCTCAAAATTTCTTTTCATCTTGCAAAACTGAAATGCTACACCCATTAAACAATTCATTTCCCCTTACCCTGAGTCACTGGCAACTAAACTCCTTTCTCTCTCTATGAATTTTTGTACTCTGGGTACTTCATATAAATGGAATCACACAGCATTTGCCTTTTTGCATCTGTCTTATTTCACTTAGCAGAATGTCCTCAAGGTTCATCCATGTTGTAGCATGCATTAGAATCCCCCTCCTTTTTAAGGCTGAATAATACTTCATTGTATGTACACACCACATTTTGTTTATCCATTCATCCATCGATGGACACCTGAATTGTGCCAACTTTGGAGCAATTATGTATAATGCTGCTATGAACATGGTTGTGCAAACACCTCTTTGAGACCCTGCTTTCAATCCTTTTAGGTATATACACAGAAGTGGGATTGCTGAATCATATAGTAATTACATTCTTAATTTGGGGGGAACTGTTATACTGTTTTCCATGGCAGCTGCACCATTTTATATTTCCACAAAGAGTGCACAAGGACCACAATTTCTCTACAAGGTGACTCCATTTTTTCAACTATCTCTAAATGTTACCACATCTTGGTCTCCATTTTCTTTTAGCCTTTCTTATAAATTGTAAATATCCTATTTACATACCCGTATTTACCTTTGAACAATTTTTTAAAACTAATATTCACTGAGTGCCTACCTTGGTCTTGGGGATTTTTTTTTTTATGGAGCAAGCACTAGCCCCTAAGCTCTAGAACCTCTCTGACTAGTATAATATGTATAAAAATACGTGAAAATTACAATATGATATGAAATTGTCTCATATACATATGTAAAAAAATACTGTAACAATGTCAGTTGATGTTTCAAAGAGAATACAGCATTGTGGGTTGTTTTTTTCCTAACATCTTTATTGGAGTATAATTGCTTTACAATGGTGTGTTAGTTCCTGCTGTATAACGAAGTGAATCAGCTATACATATACATAGGTTCCCATATCTCTTCCCTCTTGCATCTCCCTCCCACCCTCCCTATCCCATCCCTCTAGGTGGTCACAAAGCACCGAGCTGATCTCCCTGTGCTATGCGGCTGCTTCCCACTAGCTATCTATTTTACATTTGGTTGTGTATATATGTCAGTGCTACTCTCTCACTTCGTCCCAGCTTACCCTTCCCCCTCCCCATGTCCTCAAGTCCATTCTCTACATCTGGGTCTTTATTCCTGTCCTGCCCCTAGGTTCTTCATGACATTTTTTTTTCTTAAATTCCATATATATGTGTTAGCATACGGTATTTGTCTCTCTTTCTGACTTACTTCACTCTGTATGACAGACTCTAGGTCTATCCACCTCATTACAAATAGCTTAATTTCGTTTCTTTTTATGTCTGAGTAATATTCCATTGTATATATGTGCCACATCTTCTATATCCATTCATCCGATGATGGACACTTAGGTTGCTTCCATGTCCTGGCTATTGTAAATAGAGCTGCAATGAACATTTTGGTACATGACTCTTTTTGAATTATGGTTTTCTCAGGGTATATGCCCGGTAGTGGGATTGCTGCATCATACCGTAGTTCTATTTGCAGTTTTTTAAGGAACCTCCATACTGTTCTCCATAGTGGCTGTATCAACTTACATTCCCACCAACAGTGCAGGAGGGTTCCCTTTTCTCCACACCCTCTCCAGCATTTATTGTTTGTAGATTTTTTGATGATGGCCACTCTGACTGGTGTGAAGTGATACCTCATTGTAGTTTTGATTTGCATTTCTCTAATGATTAGTGATGCTGAGAATCCTTTCATGTGTTTGTTGGCAATCTGCATATTTTCTTTGGACAGCTACATGTAAAAGCATGAAATTAGAACACTCCCCAACACCATACACAAAAATAAACTCAAACTGGATTCAAGACCTAAATGTAAGGCCAGACACTATCAAACTCTTAGAGGAAAACATAGGCAGAACACTGTATGACATAAATCACAGCAAGATCCTTTTTCACCCACCTTCTAGAAAAATGGAAATAAAAACAAAAATAAACAAATGGGACCTAATGAAACTTAAAAGCCTTTGCACAGCAAAGGAAACCATAAACAAGATGAAAAGACAACCCTCAGAATGGGAGAAAATGTTTGCAAACGAAGCAACCGACAGAGGATTAATCTTCAAAATATACAAGCAGCTCATGCAGCTCAATATCAAAAAATCAAACAACCCAATCCAAAAACGGGCAGAAGACCTAAATAGACATTTTGATCTAGACTGCTGAGAAGGAATTTCAAGTTGAAAAGAAAGTGTAAGGGAAAAGTGCATTATAAACTGGCAATAACATATGTACAAAGGCAGATGGGTTTGAGAGACTGGGACCAGTTTGGTCCCCAAACGTATTAAATGTCATGCAAAATTCTTGTTTATGTTTGTATCAATGCATATAATTAAAATTTCATTCATGAAAGTATAAAATGGAATGGAGATAGAGTCCATCCCCCAGATTAGTTGCCTTTTGTAATCAAGCCCAACACACACCCAAGCATAACTTTGTTATTAGATCACCGTGATTTAGCCAGTCATCTGGGATTGTGACAGGGGCAGAAAGTAGATGCCCCACGGTCAATCTGATATGGAGTGTTTAAAGAAACCTAGGAACCATGTCTCCATTAATTTGATCATGTCATAGAACCACTGTAACCGTAAGTAAGGGTCTCTCTGTATGGGGCACCATGATAGACATTCCTTTAAGAGAGTCCTCATCATCCTTGCATGATTAAAATCAAAGTCACAGAAAACTGATGCAGACAGATTCCAAGAACATCTGAATATAAAGTTTCATCCAATTACATTTATTTATTTTACTTATTTTTGGCTGAGTCAGGTCTCAGTTGTGGCACGCGGGATCTTTGTTGAGGCATGCGGGATTTTCATCGTGGTGCGCCGGCTTCTCCCTAGTTGTGGTGTGCGGGTTTTCTCTTCTCTAGTTGTGGCGCGCAGCCTCCAGGGTGCATGGGCTCTGTAGTTTATGGCACGTGGGCTCTAGTTGAAGTGCATGAGCTCAGTAGTTGTGGCACAGGGCTCAGCTGTCCCGCAGCATGTGGGATCTTAGTTCCCTAACCAGGGATCAACCCCACATCCCTTGCATTGCAAGGCGGATTCTTTACCACTGGACTACCATCAAATTATAAACCTACACAAATGTATATGTCATATATATATATATAAATATATATATATGACACGTATACTTATATATATATATATATATGGGGATATATATATACACATATATACACTAAAAATATTACTGAGAGGGCTTCCCTGGTGGCGCAGTGGTTGGGAGTCCGCCTGCCGATGCAGGGGACACGGGTTCGTGACCCGGTCCGGGAAGATTCCACATGCCGTGGAGCGGCTGGGCCCGTGAGCCATGGCCGCTGAGCCTGTGCGGCTCCAGACTTTAAAAAAAAAAAAATATTACTGAGATTTTATATATATATATATATATATATATATATATATATATATATAAAACTACTTAGGATACATATATATAAAAAGAAAGAAAGAATGCATACTGTAGAACAGAGGATAAGTAGGTGTCATTGGCAGGTATGTATATTAATAGAGTGGGTCAGTGGATCTTTGGGGAAAAGTCACTACTTCTTGCATATATCAGGAAAGTTCACTCAAGGATGTTTTGGGAAAGTTCAATTTTTAAAGATGATCTACACTTTGCACATAAAGAGCTAACCATTAAGGTAGTAAATCATAGATCACAGTTAGTTAACGTTACCTAGATAGCAGAAAAAGGCATTATTCATATGTAAAAAGTAAAAAATTTACTACCAAAGTAATGTTATCAGGTGTCTCATTATTTTTACCCATGGAAAGAATGATACACAAATCTTTCATTAATATTTGGGTGCATATAAGCTAACCTTTTTTCTCTATCCCCAGAGCCAACATTTGTGTAATTATTTGATATATATAATTTTTTTATCAAAAGCATTGGTGCACATCAGTGAGAACTTTCAACCACCTTGAAAATGACTTTTAGAATATTTCATTAGCAGACTGTCTTTCAGAGCCTGAGATGACATTCATGTTTCTTCATACTAGTCTTTCATCCATAAAACCCTTTGTTCTGCTGAACAGTTTTCAGACAATGTGGGCAATCAAAAAAAAAAAGGAAAGAAAGAAAAGAAAGCATCCATTCCAGCATTTGATCAGTCTTATTCAAATCCCATCTATTAATAATCTTTTTAAATCTTTCTAAGAATTTTATTTCCCTTCTTTCAGTATCATATTATTTCAAAAAAAACAAAAAACAAAAAACACCTCCCCAAGCTTAAGGAAATGGGAGCTTGATATTTCACAGGAGTGAGGCACAATTCATGGTTATATTTGATCCATTTTTATCACTTTCAATAAAGTATATGGGAAAATAACAGCTGTGTTCATTTCGAAGATTTATTTTTAATTACAGAAGATTGAATTTGCAGCACTCAAACAATTGGGGAAAAAAACACTCAATTACTTAAGTAGCATTATATACACCAAAAAAATAATATGTTCAGAATGAAATAATCCAAATAGTAAAGTAGGTATTTTTCAGTATTTTAATAACCATCAAATGTTAAGTGATTATTTTGAGGAGCAATGTATTTATAACACATCCTGTAAAGTGGGTGTGTTTTGGAACCACAAAGACTCAGGACTATGTACAACATGGAAATCCACTGTGTCTAGTCTCCACAAGGCAAGAATCACGTTGACTCTCTCAACCCTTCCAATATTTATGTGCAAAATGTGTATCATTTCAGCTGATCTCTTTTGGAAGCTTAAAAATGAAGCTATTCCTAAACAAGTAAAATTTTAATATATCTTGGCATGTGAAAGTACATGTGAAGTATGTACATTTGTACATTTGTACATATGTACATTTCAGAAGCAGAAAATTCTGCTTTTCCTACACAACTATGCCTACTAATCCTACTATGGTAATTTAAATAACTACTTGGAGAGTTTAGTCTTAAGGGTTAAAAACAAACCACTAAAATCTGAGAAACACCAAGTTCAACTTGATTTACTATCTTTTATATATTACGCTTCTGCCTGTCGTATAAAGGCCCCAGGGGCCAGACTGAAATGTGCCAGATTCCTTTTCATAATAGAGATTTTAATTTCACCTTTTGTTCTAGAACTTAGAATTTCCAAGTTTCGTTATGTTTTAACATTTCGTTGTTCAGGCTAGTTTGCTTTTATCATACTTTGTGATATAGTTTGTAAACGAAATAAAAAGTAGAATTTGGTTTCAAATTGCGTAACTTAGAACAGAGAAATGGAAATTGTCAAAAAATTAAAGGGTTAGAAGAAGCAAGATTCTTTCTATACTTTTCTTTCCAAAAATATTACCAAGAATTTTTAAATATGTCAAAATACCTCTTAAACAAGAGAACCATATCTAAAATAGTCATAGAGTACTTAAAGCAACTTTCTACCCCCTTCAGCCAATTAGACAGGAAATATTTCTCAGTCAGTCTTAGAACTCAGACACTGTAATAGCACGTTGGAAATGGAACCAGTTAAGATGGGAGAAAAACTACTTTCTAGAAAAGCCTTCCAAAGAAGCTTCATGGAGAGAAAGAGTTTAGCAATACACTTAAATTCACATGAGAGATGTTCCAGCATTTGTGCAAAGCTGATAGGACTTGTCAAATAAGAATCAAACTTTCTCTGGGTAGGAGGAGTCAAAACTCTTTTAAGGAAAACTACTTATGGGAGGAACAAAAGGAGTGATGAAAGTGAGATGTATAGCATATACTGAAGAGGGATGGGGCTCTACTGAAGAGATAAATAGCTTTTTTAGCTATTCTAAATGTAACTGATTGTGTTCATGCATCAGATTATGCCTTTGGGATGTTTTTAGGGTTTTGAACATTTGAACATTTTTGTATTCAATCATTGTCACTGAGCACCTGCTATGTTTCAAACACTTCACTAGGCACTGAGGTTATACAGATGATGGCTACACTTAAAATTTTGCAACTTTACAATGGTGAGAAAGGAATACACATACAGTAGAAACCACACTTGGAATTTTGAATTTTGACCTTTTCCCAGGCTAGCAATATGCAGTACAATACTCTCCTAATGCTGGGCAGTGGCAGAGAGCCGCAGCTCCCTACTTTGTCAGCCACGTGATCACGGGGATAAACAACCGGTAACACTTAGAACCATCCTGTACCCAGACAACCATTCTGTTTTTCACTTGCAGAACAGTATTCAATACATCATACAAGCTATCCAACACTTTATCGTAAGATAGGATTTGTGTTAGACAATTTTGCCCAATTTCGAGCTAATGTAAGTGTTCTGACCACGTTTAAGGTAGGTTAGGCTAAGCTATTGATGTTTGGTAGGTTAGGTGTATAAAATGCGTTTTTGGCGATGGGTTTATCGGGACATGACCCCACTGTAAGTCAAGGAAGACCTGTAATGACATTTAAAGCAGAATCTCCAGTGGGGGAGACAGCATGTTACAGAGCTCATGTGCATATACAAGTTTCAATGAACATGCAGTAAGCAGGACATACATACATCTCCTTACAGATTGGTCCTAAGATGTCTCTTTTATTGATCTGGCCTTTATTGTTCTCACAGTTTTGGAAAATTACAGGGAGATCTTGCAAGGTACTGTTTTGAGTCTGTGACTCCATATATGAATAAGGGTCTGCCATCTTAACTCACATCTGCCAACCACTACCCAAAATTTATTTCCAGTCGTTCCCTAAATGCTCTCCCTTAACGGTAACTCCTCCTCCTCACTTCTGTTCCATCCGTGATTTACTCTCCACAATCTACCTTCTGCCCCAATACTGCCCTGACCTCAATAAAGGGTCAAAACCTCTTGTGATGAATTCCAATAGATATTTCTCAGTCTGTGCTGTGTATATTTTGTTTGCCCCTCTTAGATCCACTCCCATCTCTCCTCCAAGCTGTTCTACCCCAGAGGCTGACCTATATGGACTATGTTCATTGACTGCCTTGCTTCTGATTGGGGTTGGCCGATAGAAAGCACAGGCAAGAGCAGCAAGGGGAGGAGTCAAGAGAGGGTCAGGGTAACTACCCTCCAGCACCTCCCTGCAAAGCCCCTCCATCACAGCTTAGAGCTCCTTCAGCGGCAGTCTCCCACAAAGCTCTCTCATGCCAGGTTCCGACAGTTGCTCCCTCCTCCTGCCCTGGTTAGGCTGAGAAGCAATCACGGCATCACCCTTTACCAGCCCTGCTGAAAGGCACTGTCGCTTGGAGTTTCCCTGCATCTTTCTCACACCTTGGTAAACGATCTCTTATTAAGCTCTCCTAAATTACCCAAGTTGAGAGTGCAACCTGTTTCCTGCTGGCAATCTGACAAACTACAGTCCTTATCTTACTTTCCTGCTCTCCAACATTTGATGCCAATGTCCACTCTCTTCTTATTTCTGACTCTACCTGCTTAGTCTCCTTAAAGAGACTGTCTTAGTGTGGTCAAGAAAAAGTGACAACATTAATCTTCAACAGCCCTCCGCCATTAACATACACTCTGAGTAAAAACAATGTGCTTTGATGGAAACACAGCTTCAAGACAAGTTCCCTTACTGTCACTGAGACACACACACACACACACACACACACACACACACACACAATCCAAATTAGTTTTGTGAAATAAAATTCATGTTTATGGCAAGACACGAAAAATTTAAGCATAAAAATTCTCTGCCTTTTGGTCTCCCCTCTCTTCCCACTGTGTACTGTGTATCCACATTACGCATCGACCAGACCTCCTCCATCAGCAGGAATACCTGCTCAACCATAAAGAGCAACATCCGCCCAGCATCAACAAGATGACTCTTTAAAAGATAACATTCCTTCTTCATCTTGTGAGGGGTCACACGACCCACCACGATGACGCATAGATCTGGATTATGTAAACTGTCAATAATACGTTATTTGATGTACAGCCCTCTGTCTCAAAAAAAAAAAAAAACATATAACTGTGCCTTGATTTCTAACCAACGGAACAGTTCTCAGAGCTTTCTGAGATGCTTTTCCCCAGGTTACAATCCTCATATTTGGCTCTAATGTTATTGATTTTTTTCGTCGACAGTTTTATGCCCCTAGGCACCTACAAAAAATAAATTCTGATTCACTCTGACTTCTCTTCTTCTGTTTATCCCTTAAATACTGTTACTTTCTAGATTTACCTTTGACCTTTTCCATGCTTTTCTCTTTTTATTATATAGACTCTTTCTGTGAAGCTTCAAGTCTATGGCTTCAATTTCCACACATATGCTGAACACTTCGAAATTCTTAGCATGCCAGTCTTCTCCACTCACCTCTAGTCCCAAATATCCTTCTGAGTACTGGGAAACTCCCTTTAGCAGTCCTCAAAGAACCCCAAACTCAACAAATTCAAAATTGCATCATCAAGTACCCTCCAAAACTTACTCCTTCTCCTGTCCCCTATCCCAGTGAATGGCATGGGTCTGTGCTCAGAATCCCAAGACAGAAATCTATGAGCTGTCCTTTATACCTCTTACTCCATTATCCTTCACCCATTACGTCAGCCAGACACGACCATTGGTTCTATCCTCTTAAATACATCTCAAATCTACCCCCTCTTCTTTGCCAGAATCAAACATTACCCTTCTATAATCCATCTTCCATATCACTTCTTTCTGATGTTTCTAAAGTCAATCTTATCCTGTCACTCTCCCTTTTTATTCTCCAATGACTATATATTACATTCAGGATAATACACTCCAACTTTCCAAAAAGATATGCAAGACCCCTGCCTACATTTCTAGGCTCAGAAAGCACACACACACCATAAAATCTAGTCGTTTTCAATCATTGTTTTATGATCATGTATACCTGTACGTGTACAGGTCTGTTTTCAGACCCTCTATTCTGTTCCAATGTTCTGTTTGTCTATCTTTATGCCAATAACTCACTGTCTTGATTATTATAGCTTTATAATAAGTCTTGATGCCACCAACACACACACACATACACACACACACACACACAACCCAGTCAGTTGAATACTATTACTACATGTATGTTATAAATGGGGAAACAAAGAGTTCAGGAAAATTGCTCTTTAACATCCAGCTTTTAAATGCTGAAGCCATATTTCAAACCTGGATGGTTTGACTCAAATTTATATCCACACCTGTATATCACAACATATTATAAGAATAACCACAAACTATAAACATTTTAATCATTATACAAGAGATAATAAATTTATATATTTTTCAAACTTTGGTTGTGTGATGATTAATTTTACATGTCAACTTGAATAGGCTAATGGATGCCCAGATAGCTAACAAAACATTAGTTCTGGGTGTGCCTGTGACGGTGTTTCTGGAAGACACTAGCATTTGAATTGGTGAACTGAGTAAAGAAAGATGAACCTTACCAATGAAAATAATCCAATCTGCTGAATAGCTAAATAGAACAAAAGGGTGGAGGAAAGGTGAAATTGCTCTCTCTCTCTCTCTCTCTCTCTCTCTCTCCTTGAACTAAGACATCTATCTGCTGGCTTAGGCATCTACAATCCTGGCTCTGGGGCTTTCAGACTCAGATCAGAACTTATACCATCAGCCCTTAACTCCAAACCAGCGATCAGGCCCTTGAACTCAGACTGAATTACACCAGCTTTTCTTGTTCTCAAGCTTGCAGATCATGGACCTGTTCAGCCTCCAGAACCACATGAGCTGATTTATATATTAATAGATATATCTATATCTATAGATAGATAGATAGATGATAGATAGATAGATCTTATTGGTTCTGTTTCTCTGAAGAATCCTTACTAATACAGGCTGTGACCTACAATAGAAATATAGTTTATATCACCATCACCATGCAGCACAACACACACACACGGACACGCATCAAGTACATAACTAAAACCAAAATCTAATGGCGAGTTATTTGTAGTGAGGTGGATGGACCTAGAGTCTGTCATACAAAGTGAAGTAAGTCAGAAAGAGAAAAACAAATGCCGTATGCTAATACATATATATGGAATCTAAAAAAAAAAAAAAAAATCTAATGGCAATATATTTACTGTTATTATAGGTGCTGATTTTTTTGTATTTTATTATTAATGCTTATGTAACTCAAATTAATTTTATGATTAATTAATAGATTTGACTTTCAATTAGAAAAACAAAATTATGTAATGTTAATTGAATCCATTTATTCTAAGACCTCCTTCTGAGATTGCAGTCTTTTCCCCGGCTTTTGTTGTGATTTTATTTGATTGAAATTTTACAGTAATCAGGTAGATCCAAAGACTAATTATAAGTTAGTTATATTTTTCCCAAACCTTGAAATTTTATTTATTATTGTAGTATTTGCTATTATTATTTACTTAATTTTTCAGCTTTGTGAATTTTATCACAAACTGGTATCTGATATATAATGTGGATTGATTGGAAATGTTCACTTTTTTAAGGACAGACCTCAATCATCCAGCACTTTCAGAAGACAAAAGTTCTGGTATGATATTCCACCAATTTACTGAAATCTCCTCAAAAAGAGATTGTTTTGAAAATTATTATTAGAAGTTTACCTAATCTTAAGCACAATAAACTAAGTCATATTCTTTTCTTTTTTTTTAAAGAGAATTTTTTATTCGAGCCAAACTGAGGACGATAACACAGGAAACAGATTCTAAGAAGCTCTGAGAACTGCTCCATTGATCAGAAGTTAGAGATGCAGTTATATATATATAATTTTTTAAAATAAATTTATTTATTTTTGGCTGCGTTGGGTCTTCGTTGCTGTGTGCGGGCTTTCTCTCATTGCAGCAAGCGGGGGCTACTCTTCGTTGCGGTGCGCGGTCTTCTCATTGCGGTGGCTTCTCTTGTTGCAGAGCATAGGCTCTAGGTGCGCAAGCTTCAGTAGTTGTGGCACACGGACTCAGTAGTTGTGGCTTGTGGGCTCTAGAGCACAGGCTCAGTAGTTGTGGCTCAGGGGCTTAGTTGCTCTGAGGCATGTGGGATCTTCCCAGACCAGAGCTCCCCTGCATTGGCAGGCGAATTCTTAACCACTGTGCCACCAGCGAAGTCCCAGTCTCATTGTTTTCTTATTTCAATATAATAATTTTACATTTTATTGTTTCTGATTATGCGGTATATCATTATTATTTTTATAAAGTGATTTTTAACTACCATCAATATTTGAGATTCATTGACAGTTATGGCTAGTCATCAACAAAGCATTACTTAACTTTAATAAATGAAAATATATGAGTGCAGTCAATTAGCTTTGCATAAAAAAGAAATGCATTTTTTATTTTTATTGATAAACTATTTTCTATGTAATAGTTTTCCACTTAATGGGCTATTTGAAGGAAGATTGATATCAATTAATATGTCTATTAAGCACCACCATTTGCAAAAGTGATCCCTAATTATCTTGCTGTAGGCTATTTTGATAAACGTAAATGAAGTATCGACATTTTTTTTATACAGCTAATATATAGCAAGAACTAAACTGGGCATTCCTTGCTTATGTAATTTTCATCTAATTATAGAACCATTAGATATATCTCTCAAATGCTCAATATTCTCTCTTCACAATCAACTCATGTTTAATTAAAAAGCAGTGATGAACTTGCTAACTGTGCATTAACTACTCGCTCGTGATGTAAAATTAATAGCAGGTCTAAATTATTTTAAGTGATTTAAGGATTTCCAAAATACTTTCCCAACTTCAAAGGTACTTGATTCAAACAAACAGGAAATAAAAACTTCATTAACTAAACATTTTCCTGTTAAATAATAATGTTTGCATTTCCATTTATTTTAATCTTAGAATACAATATATTAACACTAAATTTTCAAAACAAGAAATACAAATGACCAGTGGTTATATAACATTTATTCACTGCTGGGTTTTTTTGTTTGTTTTTTGTTTGTTTTTTGTGGTACACGGGCCTCTCACTGTTGTGGCCTTTCCCGTTGCGGAGCACAGGCTCTGGACGCGCAGACTCAGCGGCCATGGCTCACGGGCCCAGCCACTCCACGGCATGTGGGATCTTCCCGGACCGGGGCATGAACCCGTGTCCCCTGCATCGGCAGGTGGACTCTCAACCACTGCACCACCAGGGAAGCTCCACTGCTGTTTATATACAGTAAAATGTAATTCAAAATAAAAAGGAGGAGGGAAGCCTATTTTGCTCTGAATTTCTGCCAGAAATATACCCCTCTGTGGATGGGGTTCTTACACAGTTTACCATTCTCTGTGTCTCTGCCCTGCTTCTCAGGTCATAGCGCATTGGGCTTAGAAATCCAGTTGACCTATGAAGCAGTGTGGAGCAAAAGCATGACCCAGGAGGTACATTCATGATGCTCTGACCCAATTATATTATTTATCTAGAAGTTTAAATATGAGAAATAGAGAGTATATAAAGTTGATAATAAGAGCAGAAAGCAGTAAGAAATATTATGTAAGAAACCAAAACGGAAGAGTGCTGAAGTTTAGTAAAAATTCTCTTACTTAAGATCAACTGTCTTGGCAAATTTAGAGTATACAATACAGCATTATTAACTATAGTCACAATGCTGTACATTAGATCTCCAGAACTTATTCATCTTATAACTTATATACCCTTTGACCAATGTCTACCCATTTCCCCCACACTCACCCCCTGGTATCCACCATTCTACTCTCTGCTTCTAAGAGTTTGTTTTTAGATTCTACATGTAAGTGAGATCATATACTATTTTTCTTCTGTATCTGGCTTATTTCACTTAGCATAATGTCCTCCACGTTCACCCATGTTCTCACAAACGGCAGGATTTCATCTTTGTTTGTGGCTTAATAATATTCCAGTGTGTATGTGTATATTTATGTATGTGTGTCTGTAATCCTTTTTATTCACACTTCTGTTGAAGTACACAGGTTGTTTCCACGTCTCAAATGCTATAAATAATGCTTCAGTAAACATGAGGGTGTAGATATCTCTTCAAGATAATGATTTTATTTCTTTGGATAAAAACCCAGAAGTGGGATTGCTGGATCATATGGTAGTTTTATTTTTAATTTTTTGAAGAACCTCTATACTATTTTTCATAATAGCTGTATCAATTTACATTCTCACCAACAGTATACAAGGGTTTCCTTTTCTCCACATCTCACCAACACTCATTATCTTGTCTTCTTAATAATAGGTATCTCACAAGTGTGAGGTGATATCTTATTGTGGTTTTGATTTGAATTTCCCTGACGATTAGTGATGGTGAGCATCTTTTCATACACCTATTTGCCATTTGTATGTCTTCTTTTTAATATATATCTATCCAGGTCCTTAGCCCATTTCTCAATTGAGTTATTTGTTTTTCTGCTGTTAAGCTGTTTGAGTTCCTCTCTCTTAGTCTTTTCTACTATCTATGTCATTACTATATATAAAAGCTGAGTTTTTTAAAAATTTAGATAAAATAAAAAGTTAAAATAAATATATTTTTTAATCTATTTTATTTATTTTTGGCTGTGTTGGGTCTTCGTTTTTGTGCGAGGGCTTTCTCCAGTTGCGGCAAGCGGGGTCCACTCTTCATCGTGGTGCATGGGCCTCTCACTATCGCGGCCTCTCGTTGCGGAGCACAGGCTCTAGACACGTAGGCTCAGTAGTTGTGGCTCATGGGCCCAGTTGCTCCGCGGCATGTGGGATCCTCCCAGACCAGGGCTCGAACCTGTGTCCCCTGCATCAGCAGGCAGACTCTCAAGCACTGCGCCACCAGGGAAGACCCTAAAATATTTTTTTTAAATCTCTTACCAAGGGCAGAAGGTGACCAGATCTGATAGCTGGAGTTGTACTTCATCTTGAAAAACCTTTCTCTATCACATTCAGCATCAGACTCTTTGGTGCTTGGCTTTTCTATGATACTATGAGGCCCAATTAACACAAGCTTCCTCACAAAATCCTCCTTACGTGAAGCAACGTAAGTGAAATCTGTTCCTTCCAACCAAATGACATTGACACAATCAGATTCCCCTTTTTGTCCAGGACATTAATACATATTTACATAATTATACATAATCCCCAAGCATGATGAGATACAGTATAGATAACAATTCATACGCTCTCAGTGAGAATGAAAATTATTCCACTTTCCTGCACAAAAATTTTACTTGTAGGAATTTATCCAAAAATTATAACGAAGAGTAGGTGTAAAGTTTTAATGAAGAAATATTTCAGAGGTTTGTATATAAAATGCCAATAATAGGAGATTGTTAAAATAAATTGTAGTGTGATAGAATTCTATAGATTCAGTAAGAGTGGTAATATAAAAGAATCTTATTAGCCTAGAAATATGAAAATGAAGTAATAAATCACAATAAAAAATTGTCATCCAATAGTGTGGTTTCTTTTGTTCAAAATAAAATGCATATCTTAAATATCCGGTATACAAATATATAATCTAGATAAGGACTTTGGCCAACATGTTGAAAGTGTCATTTCTTTTTTTTTTTTTCTTTGGTGGTACGCAGGCCTCTCACTGTTGTGGCCTCTCCCGTTGCGGAGCACAGGCTCCGGATGCGCAGGCTCAGCGGCCATGGCTCACGGGCCTAGCCGCTCCGCGGCATGTGGGATCTTCCCGGACCGGGGCACGAACCCGCGTCCCCTGCATCGGCAGGCGGACTCTCAACCACTGCGCCACCAGGGAAGTCCAAGTGTCATTTCTTAGTGGTGAAATTGTGAGTGATTTCATTTTCTCATATTTGCATGTCTGAATTTTCTAAATTTCTTCTCTAAACATGTTTAACTTGTGTACTCAAGACAAATTAAAAGTTAGAAATATGAAAGCAGTGATTGTCCCTAGGTGTTTAGGATTATGCTTTTCTCTTACTTCTTTACAACGAGCAAGTATTACTCCATTACTGAAAAATAAATTATAATTTAAAAACAACATAGGTATAATGTAAAATGAGAGAATGTTTGATTCCACACAAGACTTTATCAGGATTGTGATACCCTATTGATAGATCCTACATGAACAATTCTGTTGTTAACACACACCACTGTAGAAACAATTTTTCCAAAAAATATAGTACAATGTAAGTTGTTCAGTGGCAAGGATTTCCAATGACAAACTGATCTTTACAACCTCTGTAATTACAACCTCTGTAATCCTCTTCAGATATAAAAAGCAAATTCCAAGGTATTTACGGTAAATCCACCATTGCTACGATTGCCGCCAGGAATTGCCATTTGCCACCCTCATTGAATAAATCATTCTCTGTAGCCAGAAGTTTGGTAGTAACTCAAATATTGTCAATATATCTAATTCTATTGTTGCTAACATCATCAACAGAGAACATATTTTCTATATGGCAATATGTAATGTGAAAGTTAAACATTTAAGCAAGAATAATGTTTGTTTTGGATGGCTACAGGAATACTTTCAGTGTCATAGGACCAATCAAGGATTTCTGATAGATATACTTTCTAGAACTGCCAGTCCCTTACCATAGGGTTTTACTTATTTATTTTTCTTTATACAGGAGTCAAAATAATCCCAGCATTATGTCTATGCTAAATACATTTAATTTTTCTCTATAAAATCTCATGAATGTGTCCTCCTGCACGTCTGTTCTTTTCCAGATTCCATGTTTAATGGACCCCATTCCTCCCCAGGCCATTTTGACCTCTATGTTTGACCAACTCTCAATGAGACGATATTTCTCAGTAGACTGATGTCATGGATTTGACTTTTCAAAGTCAGTTAGTACTGCTGTATTCTGAGGCCAACAGACTTATGTTCTAATCATGGCCATCCATCTCACAAATGGTGATAGTGACAAAGGACTAAAAAAATCAGTATTGAACCAAAACTAGCTTTTCCCAACTTACTGAAAAACAAATAGTAGCACAGCACCTTGAACACAGCAGTCACTCACTTATTCAACAAACACTGAGACCTAGCATGTGCCAAGCATGCTTAGAAGTTCTGGAAATACACAATTGAATACACCGATGTCATTGCCTTCACGTCACTCACATTTTGAGATTGGCTTTAAACGTGGTAAAAGCGCCAATGTTCAGAATCTTTAATTCATGCCCCAAGGCAATCATTTTCTAATTGCTCTTTTGATTCTTAGTGGATTTTTTAAATACCTCAGGGACATCCAAAAGAGATCAGATGAGGGTCCGCATACCCTTTCTTCTCCATTTTCTAGCATTCAGTTCTCTAAGAAACTATCTAATTCAAGCAGGGGGACTTTATTTGGCGTCCAACATATTATGGTTCTGCATAAGATTTCATTTGCCAGTTAGGTCCCATAAGAGGGAAGAAGCACAGGACATACACAGGGGAAAAGAAAAGATCCCAATGACAAAGATTTAGTAATGAACCTCCAAAGAAGCAGCTGTCACAAAGACCACAGAGTACCACTGCTTTCTGAACTGCAGGGCTTCTTAGAGGATATAGCCCTGTGCCTGCACAGACTCTAAGAACTTCTAGACAGAGGTGTGGCCAAGATGGAGCAGGAAGACCCTGAGCTCACCTCCTCCCATGGGCACACCAGAATTACAACTATTTACAGACTACTATAGATGAGAGTGACCTGAAGACTAGCGGAAAAGATTTTCTGCATCTAAAGATATAAGGAAGGAACCATAATGAGACAGGTAGGAGGGATGGCGACACAGTATAGTCGAGACCCACACCCCCTGGTAGGCATCCCACAAACAAGAGGATAATCACAACTACAGAGGTTCTCCCCAAGAAGCGAGAGTTCTGGGCCCCATATCAGGCTCCCGAGCCCAGCGGTCCTGCACTGGGAAGATAAGCCCCCAGAATGCTGGCTTTGAAGGCCAGTGGGGCTTGCATATGGGAGAGCCAGAGGGCTGCAGGAAACATAGACTCTGCTCTTAAAAGGTGAGTGCAAAATCTCACATGCTCCAAGATCCCGCACAGAGACAGTAATTTGAATGTAGCCTGAGATAGACTCACTTGCGGATCTTGGAGAGCCTCCCAGACAGGCAGGAGGCAACTGGGACGTCCCCTAATGACAGAGACACTGGCAGCAGCCACTATGGGGAGCTTGATCTACCGCGAGGACACAAGTGCTGGCAAGTGCAATTTTGGAGTCCTCTCCCTAGCCTATTAGCGCCAGGGGCTTACCTGCCCACGAGCCCGTTGGCACCAGTTCTGGAACCCCCCAGGCCAAGCAGCCAACCATGTGGGGACATAGCCCCACTCACCAGCAGGCCAACAACAGCATCAGGACCCCCTGGGATCCCCTGGGACTCGACCTTGCCACCAACCAGCCAGCAGAGCCTGCATGAGGCAGGAACCGGCAGCCAACCAGGCCAGAGGCCAGTCCCCCCTACCAACACATCCACAGTAGTCAGCCCCACCACAACAGAAGGGTTCACACGGCCCACACAGGGGGTACCCCTAGACCATATAGCTCTAGTGATCAGAGGGAAGTGTGCTGCTGGGCCCCATAGGACACCTCCTACAAAGGCCACTTCTCCAAGATCATGAAACAGGACTGATCTACCTAATACCTAGAAATAAAATCAGAGAATAAGGCAAAATGAGGCAACAGAGAAACATGTTCCAAACATGTTCCAACCAAAGGACGAAGACCCCAGAAAAACTAAGTGAAGTGGAGATAAGCAGTCTATCCAATAAAGAGTTCAAGGGGGCTTCCCTGGTGGCGCAGTGGTTGAGAGTCCACCTGCCAATGCAGGGGACATGGGTTCGTGCCCCGGTCCGGGAAGATCCCACATGCCACGGAGCGGCTGGGCCCGTGAGCCATGGCTGCTGAGCCTGCGCGTCCGGAGCCTATGCTCCGCAACAGGAGAGGCCACAACAGTGAGAGGCCCGCATACCGAAAATAAATAAATAAATAAACTTTAAAAAAAAAAAAAAAGAGTTCAAGGTATATGAAAAGATGCACAACATCACTAATCATCAGGGAAATGCAAATCAAAACCATGATGAGATATCACCTCACACCTGTCAGAATGGCTATCATCAAAAAGAACTCAAATAACAAATGTTGGCAAGGATGTAGAGAAAAGGGAACCTTCTTACACCACTGGTGCAGCTACTGTGGAAAACAGTATGGAGGTTTCTCAAAAAACTAAAAACAGAACTACCATATGACCCAGCAATTCCATTCCTGGGTATATATCTGAAAAATACAAAAGCGCTAATTTGAAAAGTTACATGCACCCCAATGTTCATTATTTACAATTGCCAAGGTATGGAAGCAACCTAAGTGTCCATCAATAGATGACTGTATAAAGAAGATGCAGTATAGGGCTTCCCTGGTGGCACAGTGGTTGGGAATCCACCTGCCAATGCAGCGGACACAGGTTCTAGCCTTGGTCCACGAAGATCCCACATGCCGCGAAGCAACTAAGTCTGCGCGTCACAACTACTGAAGCACACGCGCCTAGAGCCATGCTCTGCAACAAGAGAAGCCACTGCAATGAGAAGCCCACGCACCGCAATGAAGAGTAGCTCCAGCTTGCCACAACTAGAGAAAGCCCATGTGCAGCAACAAAGACCCAAAGCAACCAAAAATAAATACAAATAAAATAAATAAATTTTTTTTAAATGTGGTACACACACACACACACACACACACACACACACACACACACTGGAATACTACTTGGCCATAAAAAAGAATGAAATTATGCCATTTGCAGCAACATGGGTGGACTCAGAGAGCATTATGCTAAGTGAAATAAGTCAGACAGAGAAAGACAAATACTGCATGATATCACTTATATGTGGCATCTAAAAAATATTTTTAAAAAACTAGTGAATATAACAAAAAAGAAGCAGACTCACAGATATAGAGAACCAATGGGGAGAGGGAAGGTCACCAGCGTGGAGAGGGAAGCGGGGAGCGGCAATACAAGCGCATGGGATTAAGAGGTACAAACTATTAGGTAAAAAATAAGCTACGAGCATATACTGTACAGCATGGGGAATATAGCCAATATTTTATAATAACTATAAATAGAGTATAATCTTTAAAAATTGTGAATCACTATGTTGTACACCTGTAACATATATAATATTGTAAAGCAACTATAGTTCAATTAAAATTTTTTTAATTAAAGAAAATTTTTAAAGAGTTCAAAGTAATGATCATAAAGAAGCTCAACAAACTCGGGAGAAGAATGGATGAACACAGTGAGAAGTTTAACAAAGAGTTAGAGGCTATAAAGAAGAACCAAACAGAGCTGAAGAATACAATAACTGAAATAAAAAATACACAAGAAGGAATTAACAGTAAATTAAATGATACAGAGAACAGTAGATTAGATGATCAGTGAACTGAAAGACAGTTGTGGAAATCATCCAAGCTGAACAGAAAAAATTTTCTTAATAATGATTGCTTAAGAGATGTCTGAAACAACATCAAGCATACTAAAATTGACATTATAGGCATCCCAGAAGGAGATGAGAGAGAGAAAATAGCAGAGAACTTATTTGAAGAGATAAAAGTTGAAAACTCCCCTAACCTGGGAAAGGAAACAGACATCCAGGGCCATGAAGCACAGAGAGTCCCAAACAAGATGAACCCAAAGAGATCCACACCAAGACACACTGTAATTAAAATGGCAAAAAATTAAAGATAAAAAGAGAATCTTAAAAGCAGCAAGGGAAAAGCAACTGGTTATGTATAAGGGAACTCCCATAAGACCATCAGCTGACTTTTCAGCAGAAACTTTGCAAACCAGAGAGAGTGGCATGATATATTCAAAGTGATGAAAAAACCTACAACCAAGAATACTCTACTGGGCAAGGCTATCATTCAGATTTGAAGGAGAGATAAACAGTTTTAAAGACAAGCAAAAGCTAAGAGAGTTCAGTACAATTAAACTGGTTTTACAAGAAATGTTAAAGGGATTTCTCTAAGTGTAAAAGACCACAAATAGAAATATGAAAATTATGAAACAAAAAATCTCATTGGTAAAGACAAATATATGGTATAGGTAGTAGATCAACCACTTATAAAGCTAGTAGAAAGGTTAAAAAACAAAAGTAGTAAAATCATCTATATCCACAACAAGTAGCTAAGGGATACACAAAACGAAAAGTTGTAAAACATGAAGTCAAAAACATTAAATGGGGTAGAGGGGAGTAAAAATGAACAATGCCCACTCTCACCACTTTTATTCAACATAGTATTGGAAGTCCTAGTCATAGCAATTAAACAAGAAAAATAGATAAAGGTGATGCAAATTGGAAAGGAAGAAAAAAAACTGCCATTGTTGCAGATGACATGATAGTAGACATAGAAAATCCTAAAGATACCACCAAAAAAAAAGAAAAAAATCTATTAGAACTAAAAATGAATTCAGTAAAGTTGCAGAATACAAAATTAACACAGAGAAATCTGTTGTGTATCTAGACACTAATAATGAACTATCAAAAAGAGAAATTAAGAAAACAATCCCATATACAATTGCATCAAAAGGAATAAAATATATAGGAATAAATCTAACCAAGGAAGTAAAAGACGTGTACTCAGAAAACTCTGATTCTGTGCTTGACACTTATGTAGGAGATACCTGAAACGCATCTTTCCACTCCCTGCTACCTCAGACAGTTCTGATTTTTGAGACACTCATTAAGATTTTTCAAAAGGTCCCAAAGAACCAGCCATCCTGTATCCTTGGCCAAGTTGGTTTCACATCCTTCTATTAATGGTCTTTCTTTCCCTGATCCACCACCCCAATCCTTCACACTTGCTCCCTAGAATCACATCCCCAAACTAACAGCCTGCAAATAAGCCTTGGATTTTGGCTCTGATTTAGGGGAAGGATAGCTTCTCTGTTGTCTTAGAAGGCAGCTTATAAGGAGTAATGTCAGCAAGATGGCAGACTAGAAGGTCTTAATGTTTGTCCCCCCACAAGAACAATTATGAAACAACTATGTACCAATGAAAATAGCTCTAGGAGAGCTCCAGAGTGCTATGAAGAAGCTGCAACAAGTGGAGGACAAAAACTGAGGACGGCATAGGAAAAAGTATAGAGAGCATTTTACCTATGTCACCCCATTCCCTAGCCCAGCATAACTCTTCCTCCTATGGAAGAAAAAGAGGGCAAGAGATCCCAGCAGCCTTCACCACTGAGGATCCAAGCAGCCCTGACCACTTCGGTGGTCACTTGCAGCCTTGCCACTGAGGAACCCAGTCTTTGCTGATGCTGACATCAGCTGAGAGCTGTCTGGAGTCTACCCTGCTGCATTCTCCCCCCACCACCTGCCAGAGCCAGAGCCACCACTACACTTCCCCAGAGCTGCAACACTCCACCTAGCTGGTATCCTTGTACCCACCCATAGGTGAAGGGCTTTCCCCACCAAAGCCAGTCCATTAAGTTAAGAAGAGGTCATTGTGCCTTCAGATACACAGACATCAACACAAGGCTACAAGGAACATAAAAAATCAAGGAAACATGATGCTATCAAAGGAACATAATAGTTTTCCAGTATCCGACCCAAAGACATGGAGATCTATGAATTGCTGGAAAGGATTCAAAATAATTGTTTAAATAACCACCATTCTAATCTCTGCTTCTACAAGTCCAGCTTTTTTAGATTCCACATGTAAGTTATATCATTCAGTATTTGCCTTTCCCTGTCTGACTTATTTCACTTAGCACTAAGTTCTCAAGTTCCATCCATGTTATTGCTAATGGCAGGATGTCCTTCTTTCTCATGGTTGAATGATATCCGTAAATACATATATATGGGTATAGGTATATATATATATATATATATATATATATATATATATATTTCTCATGGCTGAATAATACCTATACATATGGGTATTATTATCTATATATGGGTATATATATATATACACACACACATATATACACACACACATACACACACACCACATCTTTATCCATTCATGCCACTCAATAGCAAAAGAATAAACAATCCAATTTAAAAATGGTCATAGGAACTGAACAGACATTTTTCCAAAGAAGACATACAAATGGCCAACACACACATGAAAAGGTATTCAACATCACTAATCATCAGGGGAATGAAATCAAAACCACAATGAGGTATCACCTCACACCTGTTGGAATGGCTATTATTAAAAAAAAAAAAAGTAAGTGCCGGTAAGGATATGTAGACAAGGGAACTCGTGTACATGGCTGATGAAAATGTAAATTAGTATGGCAAAACAGTATGGAAGTTCCTCAAAAAATTAAAAACAGAACTAACATGAGGTCTAGCAATTCTACTTCTGGGTATTTATCCAAAGGTATTGAAATCAGGATATTAAAAAGATAACTGCACCCTCATGTTCATTGCAGCATTTTTCACAATAACCAAGAAATGGCAACAACCTAAATGTCTATTAATGGATGAATGGATAAAGAAAATGTGGTATATACATACAATGGAATATTATTCAACCTTAAAAGAGAGGGAAATCTGTCATTTGTGACAACATGGCTCAACCTGGAGGACATTATGCTAAGTGAAATAAACTAGATTCAGAATGACAATGTTATATAATTTCACTTATATGTGGAATCTAAAAAAGTCAAACTCATAGCAGCAGAGAATGGAATGATGGTTACCAGGGACTCTGGGTGGAAAAATCGGGAAATGTTGGCCAAAGGGCACAAACTTTCAGTTACAAGATGAGTAAGTTCTGGACATGTAATGTATACCTGAAGCTTACTACAAGGGTAGATCTTCAGTGTTCTTACCACACACACAAAAAAAAGAAGGTGGTAACTACGTGAGGGGATGGATATGTTAATTAGCTTGATTTTGATGGTTCCTTCACAGTGTATGCATATATCAAATTTTCAAATTTTACACTGTAAATATATACAAATTTTAATTGTCAATTATACCTCAGTAAAGCTGGGGGGGATAAAAAGAAGGCAGCTTGAGGTAGACAGAAGAACATAAGCCACACCATGCAGAAGTGGATTTCAACTTTAGTTTATAATTGGTTATCTGCATGACTTCAGACAAGGCTCATAATCGAGGCACCTTTTAAAAAGTGTGAAGAGTAAATAAGGTTTTATTGTTGTTAGCCTCCAGATTCCCAGACTCCCCTTTCCAACGCACAGCCATTTTTAGCAGGTTGTAGACTCCCTAGAGATAATAAAGTAGAAATTCAATGCAGTAGAAATTGAAGCATACAAATATTTTTCTGTAAATGATGTTTTTTCCCAGAAGTTTACTTGTTTGCTTTGGAGGCTTTTTCACCTTTAGAATTAGATATCCTTACCTAATATGCCTTGCAGGCAATGTTAGTTCTAAGCAGTTACCATTATAAGAACATTTCAGATTCTGCAGTGCAGGTCCCTTTAATTTTTCAACGAAATATCTGGACTTGGCCATAACTCTTTAAAGAAGATGAGTAAAGTAAGAAGTGAAAAGAAACAATGATTTGATAGGATAACAAGAATGTAGGACCGTGACCAAGGGTCAGCAGGAAAATATGATAGAAGGATTGCGGAGAGTCACTGAGGTCCCAGCTGAGACTAGTTTGCAGGTGAATTCTGGTGAATTCAATCAGCTAAAGTCTAAGAACGTGCCTTCTCTGATCCTACCAAAGCATCCTTCACTGCTTCCTATTCTTATCCTGATCATAAATGGCACTTATTACACTAAAATTTATATATTTCCTTCTCTATACCATTCATTAGAGAACTCTACAAAATGTAGGGACCAAGGGCTTCCCTGGTGGCACGGTGGTTGAGAGTCCACCTGCCGATGCAGGGGACACAGGTTCGTGCCCCGGTCCGGGAAGATCCCACATGCCGCGGAGCAGCTGGGCCCGTGAGCCATGGCCGCTGAGCCTGTGCGTCCGGAGGCTGTGCTCCCAACGGGAGAGGCCACAACAGTAAGAGGCCCACGTACCGCAAAAAAAAAAAAAAAAAAAAAATGTAGGGACCTTGTGCCCAGTAAAAAAAAGGGCGGGGCAATATCTTGCATATCCTTTAGGAAGTCCATTTAACTTAGATTAAGGATCTCTGCATTTGACTCTGAGCATCTTGAAAGAATTGCTTAAATAATGTTAAACTCTATCTCCAATGCACAATTCCTGGTACATAGGATCTATTTTAAAGTATTAAGAGAATTAATGAAGAAATTTTTTCAACTTGGGAAAAGAGCTGAATAAATCATATAAGGCCTAAGGTATTGGCAGAGTAGGAATTATGGATAAACAAAGGGATGAGAAAGTATTGAGATGAAACTGTTTAGGTTATGTGAAAAGGTAGATAAATGATGTAAAGGCAAAAATGATGGTCTGAGACTATAAGCATGTTCAGTATACAAGGAAGAACATGGGAAAAACTGGGCAATATTGTGGTCAGAGAAAACAAACTCGGACAATGAAGATATTTCGAATTATTGTCACATAACTGTGAGCAAGAGAAATAAACTCTTTGTGTAATGAGTAGATTAGCCTTTGTATACAAATAGAAATGTATACTGAAAAAACCTCCTACAGACTCTTGGTATGTAATGAGTAGATCTTATTTAACCTATTAAGAGAAGACTTCTAAATAATAATAGGAAACAAAAGTAAGACTTTACCAGCCTATGATGATTTATCAAGTTATTCCCACAGAGGTTCTATCTTAATTATTTTCTGCAGCTGCCACCAGGAAAATAATTGTGTGATGGATTTTGTCCCTATGAAATAATTGTTTAGCTTTTCAAAACACAGAAAACCAAGAAAATCCAGAATTATTAAATTATTAAATCCATCCTCTAATTATTCATTAGACAAGCATTGTTTACCAACATATCCCAGAGACTAGTACGTAGAAGTTGCTCCATGAATCAAACACTTAAGAACTGAGTATTGTGCTAGTAGTAAGTTTACAAAGATGAACAAGGAACCATCCAAAGCATTGAAGAGCTCACAATTTAGAAGAAAGAGTTGTAGATGTGAACAAATAGCTATAATGCATTTTAAAGCTGGACATGTAGCTAGGGGTATATAACTCTACCTTTTTAAAAATTATTTTATTTATTATGATTATGTAAATTCAGATTAACTTGGGCAAAGGTGAAGAGATACTGGCAAGAATCATAAGAATTTATAAACAATATCATAACCAAGGTTAGATCAAGTTTTAAAAGTAATTTTTACACCTATGTACAATTTAAAGACTGTTTAAAGACTGACAGTCTTACCCATCACAGCTTAACTCTGGCTTTTCCTAATGGGGCTAAACAGGAGACCCAGACTTCATTTCAGAGCAAGACCGTGATGTGTCTTGGTCAGCACTGCAAATGCTAGTCAAACTCATGTCAACAGTCCTTCTCCCCCAGCAGCTGAGAACGACTGAGGATAAAAAGCCTTTTAACAACTTGCGCGGAATCATTTATTAAAAGAAAATCAGTAAAAGCAATTAGAGAATAAAAGTAAAATAAATGTATGACCTTGGCTTTCCAACTTTTATCCGCACACTTCTTGTTTGAACCACGTCCTTTGGGTTTCTCTGCACAAAGGGGACTGCTTCTCTCCTCTGTATGCCTAGGATGCCTGCCTTTCTCTCCACTCCCAGCCCCAGTAGGATGTTGACTTGTGATCAACAGAGAGAAAAGATGGTGGAGAAATAGGCTATTTTTCCACATCCCGTGTTTCCCCATGACTGCCTTTTTCCTGGTCTGGAAGAAAAGTTTCCATGACAACCAAGTCACTAACATTCACACCCCACCAGCTGACTTGCTTGCCTTCCAAATGATCAGCTGGATATTGTGTTAAAATTATTTTACAGAGGGTGGCTAATCTGCAGGGATTATTTGTTTATTTTGGAGAAACTGGCTCCTTGGTGAAACTTCTTCAATGGGCCTAACTTCTATTTCTTGTCCTTTAAAAGCATAATCTCAACTAAACAGAACGAGCTTAAGCCAACATTAGACAGTCACCTCACAGGAAATAAAATATGAATGTGAAGCCTCCTTCCCCATGAAGGGCATGTAAGTGCTTTGAGGGCAAAACTAAGACCATGTGTTACATGGTCTGGCAGGTGGTGTACATAAAATAAATGTTGAATATCTCATCATCCGAACTTCTCCAAACAGAGTATTTATTTTTAGGTTGATCGGTTGAGGCAGAATCGACTTCCTAGTAATGTAATAATCCCCTTATTTTTAAAAATGTCTGTCTATGAAAAAGGTAAGAAACACAGTAGAGGGTTAGTACACCAATCGTTAAGCCTGTGCCTATAGAAAGACTAGAATGAAATATACTAAAATATTTAAAATTGTTATGTTTAGTAGATGGAAATATGGGAGCATTTCTTCTGATTTTTCTCAATTTATTTTTTTCTTTTTTGTTAACTAAATGCATTTTTCTTTTGAGTATTATCTTGGTCCTTTGAGAGGGTAATAACAAGATACTATAAACTAGGTAGTTTATAAACAACAAACGTTTATTTCTCAAGGTGAGGGCTTTCTTCATGGTTCATGGCTGGCACCTTCTCATTTTGCCCTCACGTGGTGGAAGGAGTGACGGATCTCTGTGGGGTCTCTTCTATAAAAACATTAATCCCATTCAAGAGGGCTCCATCCTCATGACCTAAGGCCCCACCTGGTAACGCCATCACATCAGGGATTAGGAAAAATCACCTGAGAAACACAAATATTCAGATCACAGCAAGTATCTATTATGTTCGAGGCACCGTACTTTCTCCCAAATCAGAAAGATTAACAAAATCGCTCTCATATTCAGAGCCATGAAGAGAAGAGGTGAACTAGGTAGAGAACAACTTGCTAGAAGGATTATCTACCCTGACATGCATGTTAACTGGTGTTATGACTATATGCTGTGGTGTGATGAAAATGAGATAGGGGCCTTCATTCAGATAGGGGTCTTGAGAAGAAGGGTGATCAAACCTTTTTCTCACTCTCTGAAGACAAATCTGATCTGAGTTAACTTTCTTGCTATTTCTCCTGAAAGCCTGATACAGGTGGACTCTCATTTGTATTACCAGGCAACATTATTTATGGTAAAGATGGCCCATGATAGATAAACGTGGCCTGGAAAAGCATGAATACACCAAAAATACCTGGTGGAAGCACAGCTTTATGATTCCTTGAATACAGAGACTCACAAGTGGGCATATCCTTTCTGGGGACCTGAAAGCTATACCTAAGCCTATTACAGGAGATACTGGTCTCTATGGGGCATGAGGCTTCTATGCCAAGGCAGCTACTGTACCTGTTGAATGTGAATCTTGTTCTCTCACACCTAAACTCTCATGGTGGAGGGAGAGAAGGGGAGATGCAGGAGAGGAACAGTCAAAGACTGGATTGCTATGAGGGTTATTCCCTCTGAAAGAAATGCCTAACACAGCCCACGTGGGATGCTGTCTATGTTTCTGGACCAATATCCATCTGATTAAACTGGTGCCAGGTGTTACATGCTCAGGTCTTGTGAGTTTGAGTGTCTAGTTAAGAATATCCCCTACTAGGAGTTACAGAGAGTATGAAGAAGACAACCAATTTTATAAGTTGAGACCATTTTCTCAATAATTTCATGTCCAGAAGAAACATAAGCATGAGCTCCCTGAGGCGGTATTACTGTAGCTTCCACAAGAACATTTTTTATTTCTTGAGCTAGTATGCTGAGTGTGTGTTTGTTGATTGACACTCATGGTGGACAATGCCACTCAAATTCTCCTTCAGAAGTGAAGGATAAATTTCCCAACACTGGACATGCTGTTGACAGGCAGCCCTCAGCTATCAACCCCCCTTGGAAACTGACTGCCATAGTGGTAGACAGCCCCTTCACCCAATTACTGAACAACACAGATATATAAAGATCTGGTCGTCTCACCTCAATTTGAGACCACTCTGAAGGATTGTCCCAGCTTCAGAGCTTCCCATAGGACAGCTGAAGCTTCCATGCGGCTGTTTCAAGGCTAAACTTCTCTTTCTGCCCAATCCCCATCCCAAGAGGGCTCCCTGATAAATCTCTTGCACATTAATTTCTGTCTGTGACAACAGCTGATTAAACATATTTACAAAGCATCTATCATGTTTTGGGTACTAGAATCAGCACTGGTAAATACAATATGGTCTTTGCTCACAGGAAGCTTACAGTTTAGGGGGCAGAAATGCCTCCATTAAAATGCAGTATAATAAGAGCTATCATGGGTAAACATTCAGGAGGGCCATGAGTTATTACAAACTGAATCTTTGAACAGTTAAGAAGGGATTTATGGAGGAAGAGATATCTGTACTGGCTTCTGGAGGACAAGTAGGAACTAATTAGTCCAGGAAAAAACAAAAGAAAGGCAGAAAGGTAGACCATGTAGAACCATGTAGAAAGAATAGCATGTTCAACAAGATGAATGATAATGAAAGCATGATGACACTGTAGAGAATGCAGTTTTTTTCACCTACTTACGGAATCGGAGGTAGGGGAGAGGCGATATCCCATGCAAAGACTATTAAAATGACATTGAAATTTATGTTAAAGAAATGGAGAGGCATGGAAGATCTGTGCACATTTGTATTTTATAAATATCTCTGTGCCTGAAACAAGGAAAGTGGACTCAGGGGAGGGGAACAAAAGCTAGGAGGACCAGTAAAGAGGCTGCTCTAGTATTCTTGGCAGGAGAGGATGTTAGCCTGAACCAAAGTTGGAATAGAATGAATGAAAAAAAAAAGAAAACAGAGACATTTTGGAGGTAGAATTGATAAGACTTGGAGATTCATTGAACATGAGGTTAACAGAAAGGAAGGGATCAAGGGAAACCTCAAATTTCTGACTTGAGCAAATGGGCAGAGGAGGCAAAATATGACCATCAGAGCAGGATGCGTTAGTGATTTCTAGATAAGTTGAATCTGACCTGTTTGTGGGATATTCAAAGGGTTATATAAAGCTAAGAGCTCAATGTGGGGCTAAGGTTGTGTGTGTGTGTGTGTGTGTGTGTCTGTGCGTACATGAGTAACACAGAAACAGAGTAGCTCACGTCCCTTACTGGCCCAGCCGTATCTAGTACTTGTAACAGTCTTTCGGGTCTCAATGGTACAATATCACTAAGCAGTTATGAGATAGTGTGGCGTATAGGGGAGAACAAAGCTTTCAAGTCAGGCACACCTCAGCTTTTATCTCAACTCTACTACTTACTTGCTAAAAAGACTTGGGCAAGTTATTATATTTGAGCCTCACTCCCCATCACCATCAAAAATGGGACTGCTAATCACACTTTACAGGGCTGTCACAAGGCTTAAATGAAATTATATATGTACAAGCATTTGGCACACAGTAGGCCTTCAGTTATTCTTTAGTTTCTCAACTCAAATAGTTTCTAGTGGTCTTTGCATTCTCTCTCTCCTTCTCCTTCTTTTTTCTTTTTTTTCCAGTACCTCCTGACTCATACCGCTTTAAACTCATACTGTTAATATAAAGCATTATTTCAATTACCTGACAAAGATAAAAATTCTGCCCCATGCCCCCATCTTCCTTTTGTATGCCTTGGCCCTGCATGTGTTTGTAATCCTCTCCTGGCCTTGTCTACATCTAATTTACTTCCTTTCAGTTGAATGTTATCACAAGTCATGAATTGTTCTCACTTCATGTTTACTGCAAACAGATAACCATTATCTCCAATAGGCCTGCTTTGTTTTATCTTAGGCAGATCACATTCTGCAACTTTTTAATTATTTCATTTTATTTCTCTACATTAGGTTGTTTCTCTTATGCATTGATACTTGGATAAAGAGATGAAAACAAATTTGTAATTTTTTTTTTTTTTTTTTGCGGTACGCGGGCCTCTCACTGCTGTGGCCTCTCCCACCACGGAGCACAGGCTCCGGACATGCAGGCCCAGCGGCCATGGCTCACGGGCCCAGCCGCTCCGCAGCATCTGGGATCCTCCCGGACTGGGGCACGAACCCGCGTCCCCTGCATCAGCAGGCAGACCCTCAACCACTGCGCCACCAGGGAAGCCCCCAAATTTGTAATTCAATACGCCTTTTCAAACATTTTACCACTGGAAACAAGCTCAGGGCCTTAAAATTTGTTTTGATTGTAAAGTTCAATGACCATATCAAAATTCTTTGGCTGGTGAAGACAAAGACTTTCAGATTCCCCCTTACAAGGAGCTGAGTTAATTTCAGCAAGGGATCTCAGTCAAGTGAACCAAGGCTTGGTTGGTTCCAGAACCCAGGGCTCCTTCAATTGAGGGGTTACCTAGGGCAGCAGCCGCAGCATGTGGGATCAAAGGGCAGGTGTCAGGCCAAATCCAGGAAAGAGAACAATGTCCAGAGAAGAGAAAGCAGTTGCCTTATTCATGGAAATGCATTAGAATGAGAAAAGAAAGGGAACCAATACTCTGGAATTTGGTAAACATAAAAACAAATGGAGAGGGTTTAGGCCATAAACTGTGAGCAAGGGGCAGGAGTATTTAAAGTACCCTCTTCAGGGATGATGGTCAAATATCTGATCCTACTTCTGGGCATATATCTGGAGAAAAACATAATTCAAAAAGATACATGCACCCCTATATTCATAGCAACACTATTTACAATAACAAGACATGGAAGCAACCTAAGTGTCCACTGACAGATGAATGGCTAAAGACGATGTGGTACATATATACAGTGGAATATTACTCAGCCATAAAAAAGGATGAAATAATGCCATTTGCAGCAACATGGATGGACCTAGAGATTACCATACTAAGTGAAGTCAGACAGAGAAAGACAAAAATCATATGATATCACTTATATGTGGAATCTAAAACATGACACAAATGAACTTATCTATGAAACAGAAACAGACTCACACACTTCAAAAACAAACTTATGGATGAACATAGATGCAAAAATCCTCAACAAAATACTAGCAAAAAGAATCCAACAGCACATTAAAAGGATCATATACCATGATCAAGTGAGGTTTATCCCAGGAATGCAAGGATTCTTCATCATACGCAAATCAATCAACGTGATACACCATATTAACAAATTTAAGGATAAAAACCATATGATAATCTCAATAGATGCAGAAAAAACTTTCAACAAAATTCAACACCTATTTATAATTAAAAACTCTCCAGAAACTGGGCATAGAGGGAACGTACCTCAACATAATAAAGGCCATAAATGACAAACCCACAGCCAACCTCATTCTCAATGGTGAAAAACTGAAAAGTATTTCATCTAAGATCAAAAACAAGACAAGGTTGCTCACTCTCACCACTATTATTCAACATAGTTTTGGAAGTTTTAGCCATGGCAAACAGAGAGGAAAAAGAAATAAAAGGAATCCAAATTGGAAAAGAAGAAGTAAAACTGTCACTTTTTGCAAGATGACATGACACTATACATAGAAAATCCTAAAGATGCTACCAGAAAACTACTAAAGCTAATCAATGAATTTGGTAAAGTTGCAGGATACAAAATTAATGCACAGAAACCTCTGGCATTCCTATACACTAACAACAAAAAATCAGAAAGAGAAATTAAGGAAACACTCCATTTACCACTGCAACAAAAAGAATAAAACACCTAAGAATAAACCTACCTAAAGAGGCAAAAGACCTGTACTCAAAAAACTATAAGACACTGATGAAAGAAATCAAAGACGATACAAACAGGTGGTGAGATATACCATGTTCTTGGATTGGAAGAATCAGCATTGTGAAAATGACTCTACTACCCAAAGCAATCTACAGATTCAATGCAAGCCCTATCAAACTACCAATGGCATTTTTCACAGAACTAGAACAAAGAATTTTACATTTGTACGGAAATACAAAAGGCTCCAAATAGCCAAAGCAATCCTGAGAAAGAAAAACAGAGCCGGAGGAATCAGGCTCCCAGACTTCAGACTATACTACAAAGCTACAGTAATCAAGACAGTATGATAATGGCACAAAAACAGAAATATAGATCAACGGAACAGTATAGAAAGCCCAGACATAAACCCACGCATATATGGTCACCTTATCTTTTTTTTTTTTTTGCGGTATGCGGGCCTCTCACTGTTGTGGCCTCTCCCGTTACGGAGCACGGGCTCCAGACGCACAGGCTTAGCAGCCATGGCTCACGGGCCTAGCCGCTCCGCGGCATGTGGGATCTTCCCGGACCGGGACACGAACCCATGTCCCCTGCATCGGCAAGCAGACTCTCAACCACTGCGCCACCAGGGAAGCCCTGGTCACCTTATCTTTGATAAGGAGACAAGAATATACAGTGGAGAAAAGACAGCCTCTTCAATAAGTGGTGCTGGGAAAACTGGACAACTACATGTGAAAGAATGAAATTAGAATACTCCCTAACACCATACACAAAAATAAACTCAAAATGGATTAAAGACCTAAATGTAAGGCCAGACACTATCAAACTCTTAGAGGAAAACATAGGCAGAACACTCTATGACATAAATCACAGCAAGATCCTTTTTGACCCACCTCCTACAGAAAACAAAGCAACTGACACAGGATTAATCTCCAAAATATACAGAAAGCTCATGCAGGGCTTCCCTGGTGGTGCAGTGGTTGAGAGTCCGCCTGCCGATGCAGGGGACACAGGTTCGTGCCCCGGTCCGGGAAGATCCCACATGCCACGGAGCGGCTGGGCCTGTGAGCCATGGCCACTGGACCTGTGCATCCAGAGCCTGTGCTCCGCAATGGGAGAGGCCACAACAGTGAGAGGCCTGCGTACCACAAAAAAAAAAAAAAAAAAAAAACGCTCATGCAGCTCAATATCAAGAAAACAAACAACCCAATCCAAAAATGGCCAGAAGACCTAAATAGACATTTCTCCAAAGAAGACATACAGATGGCCAAAAAACACATGAAAAGTTGCTTAACATCACTAATCATTAAAAAAATGCAAATCAAAACCACAATGAGGTATCACCTCACACCGGTCAGAATGGCCATCATCAAAAAATCTACAAAAAATAAATGCTGGAGAGGGTGTGGAGAAAAGGGAACCCTCCTGCACTGTTGGTGGGAATGTAAATTGATACAGCCACTATGGAGAACAGTATGGAGCTTCCTTAAAAAACTAAAAACAGAACTACCATATGACCCAGCAATCCCACTACTGGGCATGTACCATTAGAAAACCATAATTCAAAGAGTCATGTACGACAATGTTCATTGCAGCACTATTTGCAATAGCCAGGACATGGAAGCAACCTAAGTGTCCATCGACAGATGACTGGATGAAGAAGATGTGGCACGTATATACAATGGAATATTATTCAGCCATAAAAAGAAACAAAATTGAGTTATTTGTAGTGAGGTGGATGGACCCAGAGTCTGTCATACAGAGTGAAGTAAGTCAGAAAGAGAAAAACAAATATCGTCTGCTAACGCATATATATGGGATCTAGAAAAATAATACTGATGAACCTAGTGGTAGGGCAGTAATAAAGATGCAGATGTTGAGAACGGAGTTGAGGACACAGGGTGGGAAGGGGAGGCTGGGACACAGTGAGAGAATACCACTGACATATATACACAACCAAATGTAAAACAGATAGCTAGTGGGAAGCTGTTGCATAGTACAGAGAGATCAGCTCGGCGCTTTGTGACATTGTAGAGGGGTGGGATAGGGAGGGTGGGAGGGAGGCTCAAGAGGGAGGAGATATGGGGGTATATGTATGCATATAGCTGATTCACTTCTTTGTACAGTAGGAACTAACACAACACTGTAAAGCAATTACACTCCAATAAAGATGTTAAAAAAAAAAAAAGAAGACTTGGGGTAATTGTTGAGGAGCAAGAATTTGAGAAGGAATCTGAAAGGAGAGGCAGAAATACTAAAAATAAAGTTTGTTGACCTGTACAAAGAAAAAAGAAAAGGTATTAAAAAAAAAAAACTTATGGTTACCAAAGGGGAAACGTTGGGGGGAGGGTTAAATTAAGAGGTTGGGATTAACATATACACACCACTACATATAAAATAGATAATCAACAAGGACCTACTGTATAGCACAGAGAACTCTACTCAATATTCTGTAATAGCTTATATTGGGCAAAGAATCTGAAAAAGAATAGATATATGTATACGTGTAACTGAACTACTTTGCTGTACACCTGAAACTAAGACAACATTGTAAATCAACTACATCCCAATATAAAATAAAAATAATTTAAAATAAATAAATATATAAAGTACCCTCTTCAGGGATGATGGTAAAATATCTGAAAATAATATTACAACACAAACTGTGGTAGATAAGGGCAGCTCCTTTTCTTCTCATCCTGAGTGTGACTTTTTGATTTTGTTGACCTGAAATAAACAGACTGCCTGATACTTCTCCAAGGATGAGTTTATTTGTGTCAGGAGAGGATTGCCATTCGGGGTCTGCAGTCATGGGAGCCTCATGCAAGTCCCCCCACAGCAAGAGGATAACATTTTTATAGAGGGGAAAAGGAAGTTGGGGGGCCTGTAGTAAACAGAGTCCATGGCTTTTCATTAGCTGAGTCCTTGACAGGAAAGAAAAGGAGTTGTTTTCCTTCCTACTGGGCTTGGCTCACCTCTCAGGGTGAGCGCTCCCCCTACTCGTCTCCCAACTCTAATTGAGGTTTCTGTTTATTAATTTTTTATGATTCCTGTCCAAGAAAATTATACAAAAGCCTATAAAAGATTGCCCCAATAGATAGCCTGCATTTTATCCTTACCTGCCTCACACTTCCCTTTACCCTCTCATCTCCTCAACTCTCCATTTATATTTCCACATCCCCCATAATAGGTACCTAAACCATTCAGTTTCTCCTTTCTCTGCCTTGATCACTCTACCTGACTACAAATTTCATCTATTCCTCTCCTCGGTTATGTATCCCATACATCTCTCTGCCGATCAAGAGACCTAAAAGGAAATATAAACACAGAACAGCCTCCTCCTCGTCCTCCTCCACCATGTACATCAGCTCTGAACAGTGGAACTGGAAAGAAAGGGAACCTGCATTTTCTGAGCACCATCTAAGTGCCTGGCACTTAAATACTTGACAGGACTTATCCCGCTGAATCCTCACTATGTTCCAATTTTACAGCTGGGGAAACTGAAGTTCCTTAAAGTAACAAAGCTGGTAGATGGAAGAGCTGGGATTTAGATATTGGTCATTCTGACTCCAAACTCCATTTTTAACAGATCCTAATTTACAAATTGTGCTTTGATGGTGCAATATGAATCATCTCTCCACAATGTCCTCCATCACCTAGATATTTCTGCCCCCGCTCAATGTCATTCTGGTCCACCATAGGCATGAAGTGCACTAGGGAATCACACTAGAAAGCAAATAGCTCGCAACCACTTTATTTGTTTATTTATTTATTATTTTTATTTTTTTTCTTTTTTGCGGTACACGGGCCTCTCACTGTTGTGGCCTCTCCCGTTGCGGAGCCCAGGCTCCGGACGCGCAGGCTCAGCGGCCATGGCTCACGGGCCCAGCCGCTCCGCGGCATGGGGGATCTTCCTGGACCGGGGCACGAACCCGCGTCCTCTGCATCGGCAGGCGGACTCTCAACCATTGCGCCACCAGGGAAGGCCCCAAGCACTTTATTCACAACTCTGGGTCTCTGGTATGCTTTGCTTTTCTTGTGCATACATTGAAAGATAATGTGTTTTGTGATGTTAATACTGGAGTGGCATTTAGAGACCCAAAACCTGACGCTCGGCTTCAAAATCCTATCATGAGATAAATATCCTTCTTGTGTGCCAAAAGGAAAAAAATGAAAATGCAATACATTTAATAATCATCCAAATGAACAGGAATGAAAGGAGCTGCGTGGCTGGTTTGATGCCAAGTCACCTCTGCCCTGTCTGACACTGATCCACCACTTTATCTTCAGCTGTTTACTCAGTCCAAGGGCCTCACTTCCTGTTTGATATGCATCCCACCAGCTGCCAGGGCCAGACATCCTGAAATACATTACCAAATGGACTCCAGGCAAACTTCTTGTTCTCATTATGAATTTTGAGAAGTATAAAGAACCTCCTGTGGACCACAGTGTAGTCCTTTTAGGTCTACTGAGAAAAGGTCAGCTTTCCTCTTCCGGAGGATGTATCTCCCAGAGCCCACAGCAAAGCAGTAGTGAGATCTTCTGTGTTTATAACCCCTTTTGCAAAAACCTGGTTCAGAGAAAAGACCATGGGCTTTGGAGTCAGAAAGATCTGGGTTCAAGTCTGAGCTCTGCCACCTACTCTATCTGCAACCTTATAATATAATATATGCAACCTTAGTATGTATATATCACACATAATATAATGACATGCGTCCACCATTAGAGTATCATATAGAATAGTTTCAGTGCCCTAAAAATCCTCTGTGCTCTGCCTGTTCATCCCTCTCCCCTCACTCAATCCTGTCAACATGTGATCTTTTTACTGTCTCCATTGTTTTGCCTTTTCCATAATGTCATATAGTTGAACCACATAGTTTGTAGCCTTTTCAGATTGGCTTCTTTCACTTAGTAATATGCACTTAAGGTTCCTCCATATCTTTTCATGGCTTGATATCCTATTTGTTTTTAGCACTGAATCCACTGTTCACAATGGTGAACACTTTTTAAACAGAAAAGCCCAACTGAGATTTACTGCATCAGAGTTTTTACACATATTTTAACCAGGTCCTCAAGGTGATTCTGATGCACACCTGGGCTAGATAATGGTAAATATTTTCTCCTGGATTTAAAAAGCATATGCATTATATCCAGACAAAACTATAATTCGAAAAGATACATGCACCCCTATGTTCATAGCAGCACTATTTACAATAGCCAAGACACAGAGACAACCTAAATGTACATCAACAGATGAATGGATAAAGAAGATACACACACACACACACACACACACACACACACACACACACACACACACAATGGAGTATTACTCTGCCATAAAGAAGAATGAAATAATGCAGCTGCATGGATGGACCTAAAGATTATCATACCAGGTGAAGTTAAGCCAGAAAGAGACAAATTCCATATGATATCACTTATATGTGGAATCTAAAATATGACACAAATGAACTTATCTATGAAAGAGAAACAGACTCACAGACATAGAGAGAATAGATTTGTGGTTGCCAAGGGGGAGGGGGCCGGGGGAGGGTTGGATTGGGAGTTTGGGATTAGCAGATGGAGAGTAATATATATAGAATGCATAAACAGCAAGGTCCTATTGTATAGCACAGGGAACTGTATTCAACATCCTGTAATAAACCATAATGGGAAATAAATAAATAAAAAGCATATGCATTAATGTTCCCTAGATTTAAGGTGATTCTTTTCCTTTGAGGGAAAAATGTTTATTTCCTCCAAGGTGGACGAGTCTATGCTCCATCCCAGTATCCCGCCTCAGTCAATGAGTCCTAGTATGGGGAGAATACAGGAGGATCTAGGCAGGGTGGATTCTCCCCTAATAAAGTAAGTTTTGCCTTCAGTTCTTGATCAGTTAGGAGGGAGAAAGAAGAGAAGGGTAATTTGTCAAGAAAAAATGGTAGAAAAGAAGAAAAGTGCTAAAATTCCTGACATCTTAATTTTTGCCACATGATAGGCACTCTAGAAACATGGTCTCTTTAACTTTATTTCTATAGGAGGTAATATTTACCTATTTAAAGATAAGGAAACTAAGAGCGTAAACTTTAACATTGGCAGATGAGAGGATTCAATCTAATGCCTGCCTGTCTTCTTGTACTAGTTATTATTTTACCCACTCCAATACAGATTGTAAGATTTTTGAGGAAAAGGACCACATGTGTCCATTTAACCCAAGTGCTTGACTGACACAAGGTACACAATAAATATTTATGAAATATGTCTTAAATGAATAATTGTTCACGGGAGTGTGCTGCCTCCTTTTGCTAGATGAACTCCAGTAGAAAGCGGAGAAAGACTAGTTAATATTCCTGATATTTTTATGCAGTTCACTTTTTGACATTTTTTGATAGCACAGCCCTCAGACAGAGATATCTCTTAAAGCTGCAGATGATTCAGGAAAGCCTGTGAAACCTCAGATTCATAATCACAGTAGGCAATGGTGGTTCATTTCCTAAGCTCACCTTGACACACCTTTTAATCAAGGGGAGACAGGCTAATGGTGCCTATGATTTATCACCCTTCCAGAAGAACCACAGATCCCCTTCTACTGCGCCCTGAACACATTTACAGCTTCTCTAGACTAAGCATCAGTTCCCTCAATGTTGAGAAAACAGTCAACAATGAATAAAAAGTGGGTTTGCTTCTAAGTACATAAAATGTGTTTCTTTATAAATCCTCTCCAAGGGCTCCTAATGACATATAGCTCATATTGTAGTCATAGAATGAGCTGTATTTGCCCCTGGGCCTTCTCAGGCTAGTAACACATTAGACATTTGTGATGTGCGTTAATTCTCTCATACCATTCACTGCCTTACATTTCCAAAGAGCTAGTAGCTCAGTGCTAATGAGGTCAAGGTCCCAGGTTTGATTCTTCATGGGCACAGATGATTATCCGTCTCATGTTTAGACATATAAATATCACTGAACCTTGCCAGCTTGGACTATTTTTCCTTCACGGACAAATTCTTATAGAGAAAAGAGGGTCATTTCAACCTCTGGGTCTCAATGTTCTACTCAATAAAATGAGAATAATAATAATAGATCCTTATTGCGTATCTTGTAATGTCCAAAGTATCTAAGAAAATAATGCATATAAATGTACTTAATAAGCATTATAGAAATAAAGGAAAGGGGAAGGAAAGAAGGAGGAAGGGAGAAAGAGAGGGAGGGAGGGAAAAAGGAAAAGCTTTGGTAAGATGGTATTAATAGAGGATCACAGTGGCCTTTCATTATTTAGTCTTACCTAATGTCTTTCTGCCATTTTTTTTTATAATAGCAGCCCAATATTTATCTCAAGGAGCTATCTTTTTTCCACTTTGTGTTTATGTGGCTTGACACATCCCCTAGGTCTAGAGGTGGAACCATATCACAGTTCTCACCAGTTCATTTAGTTCCATTTTTTGGACACAGTGATTATTTCAGAATTGAAATAGGCCCACATCAATCCAAAGCCAATTTCAGGACTTTCCCAAAGCAACTGGACAAGGGGCTTTCTCCACAGACTTGGAAAGTGAAAAAGTGAGTGAGCACTGTCTTGGAACCATCCTGACTTGAGAGCCTGCCTGAAAATGGAAAACAAAGTGGAACTGCAGAATCTAGAGATGTAGAGAACTCACTCCTAATGATATTGTTTGAGCACCTGGATCTAGCTATACCTGAAGCTATATTTAAAATTGTCAGCCTACAAATTTCCCTTTTTATTCAAAGCCAGTTTAGAGCTGGGTTTCTATCACTGAGACTAAAGGAATCCTGATTAACATGATTACAGAAAGCAGGAAAGAAGTTCAAATACGTCAGCTCTGCCACTGCATGTCTTTCAGCCTGTGCATGGAAAAAGAAAGAACAAAAGTTACACACAGAATTCATTTAAATCTTGACTCTACTACTAATGTTCTAACTAGTGTTAAGCAAATTACTTGATCTTTCCGAGCCTTGTCTTTGCATAGGTAAAATGGAGAGACAGCTAACTACCATGTGGAGTGACATAGAGAATTAAATAAAATGAAATATGTTAAGAGTGTAGCACATTGTATGCACTCTATACACTTCTTCCTACATTCCTGATTATCTCCTAGAAATCCAGAGATGAGAGGGAAGTGGACAAGTGCTCACTGATTGTGCCCTTGAGGCTATCAGCTCACATACCAAGTTCCAGATTCAGTTTTTCATTCACTTGAGTTGCACTGCAGTGTGACTAACCAGATCACTATTTCCAACCCACTGCAGTTATTGTTTAGTTCTCCATACAACCCAGAATCCTTTCATCAGCGTGTTTTTTAAATGGGGTGAGGGTGGGTTTCTGCAGCAGAGACAGTATCTCAGGCAGTTGGAAGCACAGTAAGATGGAAAAAAAGAAATCCTGTGTCTAGTCTCATTCTCTGGAGAGCTTATAAAGGCACACATCTGTTAATGAAGGCATAGATTTGGTCTGTTTTTTAGAATTTAGTCCGAAAACAAACAAACAAGGAAATCCCGAACAATTCAGGAAGCATAAAGTGGGAAGGAAGGAAGGGAGGGAGGGAGGGCAGTGAGGAACCTATGCATATTAAAATAGAAGCCAAACTCAAAAATGATAACTCCTAATTTCTGTCCTTTGCCTGAGGTCAAATCCACTGCTCTCCTTCTCCATCAGTGCCTTCCTAGACCAAGCCATCATCTTTGTCCTCTTGACCTTGGAGCTGGTGTCTGGCAACCTGAAAAATCTATGTCCCAAATAGCATCTAGGATGGTCTTAACAAAAACAAAAAAATAATAATAAATCAGATCATCCCCTACTTAAAATGACCCAGTGGCTATGGAATATATGTTGGCAGTTTCTTAAAAAACTAAATATGCAACTACTATATGACCCAGCAGTCACACTCTTAGGCATTTACCCAAGAGAAATGAGAACTAATGTTCACACCTGTATGCAAGTCCTCATAGCAGCTTTATTCATAACAGCCCAAAACCAGAACCAACTCAGTGGGTGATAGTTAAATAAACTGTGGTATATCCAAAACATGTCATATTACTCAGCAATGAGAAGAAACAACTTACTGATACATGCATATTGACACAGATTGATGTTGAAAAAAAGTCAATCCCGAAAGGTGATATACTGTAAATTTCATACGTATAACATTTTTGAAATGACAGAATTATAGAAATGGAGAACAGATTAGTGAGTGCCAGGGATTAGGGCTGGGGATGGAGGTAGGAGTGACATGGATGTGACCATGAAAGGGCAACACAAAGCCTCCTTGTGGTGATGGAACTGTTCTGTATCTTGACTGGGGAGATGGATACATGACTCTACACAAGTGATAAAACTGAATGGAACTACGCAGTGCATGATAAAACACACAAAGGAGTACAAATAAAACTGTGGCGATCTCAATAAAATCAGTGGATTATATCAACGTCAATATGCTGTTTGTGATATTGCATTACAATGTTGCAAGATGTTAACCTTGGGGGAAACTGAGTATAGTGCACTCAGGATCTCTGGCACCATTTCTTACCACTACATGTGAATTTACAACTATCTCAAAGTAAAAGGTTCGATTTTTTTAAAAACCACTCGATGCTTTCCCATCCTATTAAGAATAACATTGCAGATCAGTAGTGGGAATGGAGACCTGACCCCAGAGAGCCCTGAGCAGCCCCATCACCGTCCTGGCCTAGTTACCATCACACCTTGGGAGGAGCCTCAGCTGCCACAGTGGGTCCCAGTCACCATCACGGCAACAGTGAGCAGCCCCCGCCTGCCTTCAGGGATGAGAAGATCATTGCACCCAAGGGCTTGTGAATAGCCAAATGATTCAACGTAAGAAACAGATGTGTTGGGACTTCCCTGGCAGTCCAGTGGTTAAGACTCCGCACTTGCACTGCAGGGGGCAGGGGTTCGACCCCTGGTCGGGGAACTAAGATCCCACATGCCGTGTGGCACAGCCAAAAAATTTTAAAAAATAAAAGAAAGAAAGAAACATATGTGGTTTCATCAACAGGAATGACACCAAGGAATATGTATTTGTACACCAGACTGCCATAAGAATAACCCCGGAAGTACCTTTGCAGTGTAGGAGATGGAGAAAGGGTGGAGTTTGACATTGTTGAAAAGAGAAGAGAAGGCGGAGGCAGCATGTGTTACAGGCCCTGGTGATGGTCAATAGTGCTGCAGATTGTAAGTGTGATAGATATGCTCCACGTTGCAGGGTCCTCCATGCCGTTAGCAGCATAATTACCAAAATAGTGAGGGCAGGAGAAGAATGTGGGATGGGAGAGCGCTACCGGGGCCCACCATAGCACATGAGGAGACCCTTCGGGAGTGAACCACGGTATTCCAACCCTCCTGTGCACAGAGCGGGGATGGAGGGTGCTGACAACCAGGGTGCAGAGCAAGGCAGACCCATGAGACAGAATATGTATCAGGTTAGAGACCACGATTCCGCAGGGGCCCTCCTAGCCAGACAGCCTAGAGAGGAAGGCAATGAAGAAGATAAGGAAAATCTAGGTGAGGAGACCTGGAGGTCAATAGCCACCTCAACATGGGTACCGCCGCAACTTCAACTACTGACGCAGACACCCAGAAAACCCTCAACCACAAGGTGGCAAAGAGAGAGATGCAGTCCATCCACCTGCTGAGAATTCATCCACTCCCACGACTGAGCAGGGTGGTGCCGAGTAAATGCCTGGCTTACCATCTCTGCAGTCATCGGTTTAGCCATCCAACAGGAAGAAATGAACATGAAATTCCTGCAATAAGAAATGAACAAAAGATTGGAGCTGAAGACCTTAATTGCTTGCTTTTTGCCTGTTGACCAGATGACTAGAACTATCTGCATTGTTTATGCTGCATGGGGTTTTTATAATTTTTTTTTTTTGCAGTATGCAGGCCTCTCACTGTTGTGGCCTCTCCCGTTGCAGAGTACAGGCTCTGGACGCGCAGGCCCAGTGGTCATGGCCCACGGGCCCAGCCGCTCCACAGCATGTGGGATCCTCCCGGACCGGGGCAAGAACCCGTGTCCCCTCCATCGGCAGGCGGACTCCCAACCATTGCGCCACCAGGGAAGCCCGGGTTTTTATAATTTTTACCTAAAGGTATCTCTTTTTGGTCATGACAAATGTGTTTTTTTTTTTAAATCTTGGTTATTCTCGACACACCTTTAAAGGTTTTTAAATTGTTTCACATCTGGTCAAGTTGAGATTTTTAAGAACCTCATTTTTAATCTGCAATGAAAGTTTACAACTTGATTTTTTCAAAGAAAGTCAACAAACAGCAAACACATGTTAACAGAGGTCTTAAGTTTTTTCTTTTAATTTTTTTTTTTTAATATTTATTTATTTTGGCTACGCCAGGTCTTAGTTGCGGTAGGCGGGATCTTCATTGCGGCATGCAGGATCTTTAGTTGCAGCATGCACATGGGATCTAGTTCCCCGACCAGGGATCGAACCCGGGCCCCCTGCATTGGGAGCATGGAGTCTTACCCACTGGACCACCAGGGAAGTGCCAAAGGTAAGTTTTTAAAAGTTTTTTAAGGTTAAGTTAAAAAATAATAATAATAACATTGTATTACCTGTCCTGGCTTACAGAGCCCTATCCAACCTGGCCCCTTCTGCTCTCTACCATCTCCTCTATTGCCATGTTCCCACCCGGCTTCTGAAAGGATCCACAAGGCCTTGGCATTAATTGTCTCCTTTTATTGAAATGTTCTACCTCTAATCTCTGCAGGATTAGCTCCCAACCTGTTACCTTCTCAGGGAGGCTTTTCCTGACTACACATTCAAAAGCACCCAGCCACCCGGTTACATCACCCTATATTAATTATCATTGTGGTATCTATTATTTTTTTGTTTATTTTTTCATGTTGTTTATATTTGTTTCCTTCCACTAGAAAGTAGGCTCCTTAAGGGCCGGGATTCTGTTTGTTATTCTTTGCTGTATTTCTGTCATCGGAAACAGTGTCAGACACATAGTAAGTGCTCATTAAGTGTCAGACACATAGTAAGTGCTCATACTAAGTGTTCATTAAGTAGATATACTCATGTGTAAATGATAAGTTGTAGAAAGAGGTCTTGCTTAATACATAGTCATTCCTCTTGTCATTCAAGGCCCCCATCTATCTCCAAAGAATTCAAAGTCTCCACCCAAATATTACATCTTAGTGTTTTAATGAAAGGCTCAATATTAGTAGGATAGCCCAGACCTGAAGAAGCCAAGAATTCAGAGAACAGACACATTGCAGAGATGAATGGAAGAAGCGGGAAGAACCCAGGTACAGGTGGTAATAGAAAGGGGGACAAAATGGAAAATCCAGGTAAACTTAGCAAGCACACACTGACCTCCCTAGGTGCCAGGTACTATGCTATACCCTGTAGAGATACGAGATGATATAGTCCTAGTCTGAAGCATCCATGTGGTCCCTGATGACTCTACCCGAGAGGCCCAGCAGGAAGGGGCATCATTTGAGTGACCTGACAGATGGGCTGGATAACCTGAGCAGAGTGGTCAGAGCCAGGAGAATTCCATCTTAGGGATGACGATCACTGGGCAAATAATGTAGTCAGAGACCCATCCAGAGGCCCCATTTCCCTTCAACTGGAACAGGTCCATTTTTACCTGTATCACTTACTGGGCTTCTCTGATCAACACACGATCCCATAGTCAAAAAGTGTTTGAAGCCACTGTGTATAAGGCAGACGCAGATCTTGGGTTAGTTTAACAGCAAAAGAGTTTCAATATATTCCATCATTTCAAGACAATATTTGCTTTCAACCTTTTCCACTTCTGTCTTTAAGAAATAGATAAATAGAAGCAATGCACTGACATTCTCATTTTCAAGTCCCCAGTGGGTTTCATTGTCACAGTCAGCTGAGGTTATCAAGTTCCTTCCTTAAAAATTGCTGGCCAGGCTAGACCCGAAATAGGCTATCGTATGCTTCACACATCCCACTCCAGTTGGAACAGAGCTATCTTATTCTTGAAATCGGTATTGATTTCTCTCTCAGCAACAGTATTTAACTCTTGTGCTTTCAGTCTAGGGGGCCCGGGAAGCTTCAGGTATTTTTCCTGGAAGAAAGCAGCGTCCCTCTTTTCCTTGGACTGGGGATCTTTGTTTCCCTGGTTTCTTAGGTCTGCAACAGGAAGCACCCTCCATGAGCTAAAAGACCATACTACAAAAAAGCAGTATGTCACGTGTCTACCAAGCTTTCACACTCTCACCTGCCATCATGCCTTAGTCTTTACCAAGATTGGCCATTCTGATTCACTAATTTAACAGATAAAATTCAGGCGGGGATTGTAACCTCCAAGATATGTAAAGGTCCCAAAGTTAACATAGGACATTTCCAGTCCATTCTCTGATATGCTCCTCCCAGAAGCCCTGTGATAGAGAAAAGGCAGGGATTTTCATGCCCATTTTACAGATGAGAAAACTGATTCAGTTTCCTAGTTTTGTGGGCTCTAGCCAGCCTATTGTGCTTCTTCTCACAAAAACCAGTTGTCTGTTCTTCCCCTGACATGAAGAGTAATTTGAACCAAACTGAGCAAAATGACTGTTTCCTTTCATCAGAGCCAACTTTAACCCACATTTAGTAAAATTTAGGTGGAGTAAGGCCCTGGTCTTGGCATAAATCGTGGTTAGTCCCAACAGTTTGTTATATTCCATCCCAAAGATTATATCAACATTGGGGAACATCTATCTGTTTCTCCTGATACAGAAATTACAGAAACAGTTTGCTCATAAATAATATCATATGGTGAAAAGAATAATGATGATAAATTATGTATTTAAGGTTTCTTACCCTGTATTTCCACACACTTTATGTTATGAACTCTTACAGCGAAGTAAATACTGGTAGCTTACTTTACAAAAGAATAGATGAAGAAATTGAAGAACACAAAATTAGCTAAATCCCACGACATGGCACACCAAATAAAGGACAGCTCTGAGTGCAAGCAGTTTAACTGGCATCTAAAACCTGTTCTCTTACCACCCACATATAATGCTTCTCAGGCAGAGAGGTTGAGAAGGAAGTACCTGTTTGTGTCCAGAAAGGAGACTATCCAATTCTCCATTTTTTCCACAAATATGTGTTGAGCATCTGTTATAGGCAAGATATTAGTCTACTCACTGGGGCCAAAGCAGTGAAAAAACAAAGGATCCACCCTCCTGAAGCTGACATCCTATATGCAAACACTCTTGGCTTATGAACGATTATTATTCCTTGCCATGTACTCTCCCCACAAAAAGAAAATAAGATCTCCTTATACACAGGTCACAAAATGAGAAATTATACCTCTAGTCATAGTTAAACGTGAAGGCAGTGGTTCTTGGTCTTTTTATTCCAAGGTGCTAGTTAAATACCAGCATCACCACTCCATTCACGACTATGACATAGACAAAGAGGTGGGGTTTTCTATACAATTCCCTGCATGTTAGCTGTATCTTAATTGTTTTTTCTTTTCTCAAGGAAGTACAGAAGAATGCAAGAAAGTACTCTGTTATTGTAGGGTAACTATGAATCCATAGGTAATTATTTGCAAACTTCAGTACTTAATTATGAATGGTAACAAATTACTTATGACCCACCTCACAAGCGAGGTAGATATTGAGATACTATATTCTGGGCCAAGTTATCACCAGGATTCCTGTCCTGGAGAAAGCAGTAACTTATTAAATCGTCATAAACCATATGTATTTTATCATGGGTCTATACAGCCTACGTGTTAGCTGTGGGTATGAAAATGCATGTAGCTTTCAGGACTATTTTTTTTTTAATTCCTCAGCTTAGCACACAATACCAATCAGGTGAGAGGTAAGAAATGGCCTTTCAAATAGGCAGGGAGAAGAGGGAATCAGGAGGCATGGAAAACCTCTTCCAACCTTACCGATATGACTTCAACCAGCCTCATACATGGTTCATACCAGAAAGGGGCATGATAGCAGTTACTAAGATTCACCAAGTCTCCATCTTTTTATTGTCTCCAGGATGTGGGAATCAAACATCTTGGGTGAGGTAAGAAAAGTGGTATTTTTATTGGATTTACAAGATATTTCCTCAGCTGCACAGCCTTAGAACCCACCTAAATGAGTCAGGCTCCCTGCAGGAAACAGAATTGATCCTACATCATTCAGATGAAGATATTTTAACTTAGGGACTGTTTACAGGAGTACAGGCATAATTTAGGGAATTATGATGGGGCAAAGATGATAGGGCAGTGAGAAATAATGTGAAGACATTAATATCCCTAAGGCCAATGCTAGGATGCTCCAGGAATACAATGAGAGCTGGAGCCATGGAGGAGAGGTCTCCAGAGGAACTGGAGGGATGCAGTTCTTGCCTGAGACAGGGAACCAAAGCAGGAAGAAAGTTGGAATAGATATACCTCGACCTATCTCTCCTCCACATTTCCATATACTGCCATTGCCATCTCATTGGTCAAATCCAACAATTAGCAAGCCAGGGAGTCTGGGTGATGCAATCTGCAAGGGTCAACTTTGCAGAGCACAGAACAGAGCAGAAAAGGGAAAAGAATAGAATTGGGGTTACAAATGAATAAAAGGGGTAAAGTTTACCCATCCTTCTAGCCTCGTCTCAAGCCAACCTCTCCCTTATTTCTGTATCCCTCCCCTGACCTACTGGCCCCTCTCTCTCCCCCCTCCACTGACCTACTGGCCTTCTCAGCAGCTGCTCTCTTCTCCTCAGAGCTTCTGCACATACTGCTCCTTCTTTCTCAGACTCCTTCTCCCAGTCCCTCTTCATATGCATAGCTTTTTCTCCTCCTTGGAGGCCCCTTAAACACCATTTCTCAGGGAGACT